>NC_047661.1:34537280-34866447 GCF_011762505.2 Arvicanthis niloticus | reverse complement strand
CTGTCCAGCAGGCACTTTGGATATGTACTTATGGTAGAATGCTGCATATGGACAGCATTGATGTCAGGCAAACACCTTGTGTCAGGAGGACTTTGAATAGAAAATGTCCTTTTCAGGGATTAAAAAATGAAAAGCCTTTAGCAGAGGAAAAGGATTTGGACAGATGTGGAAGCTACAAAATGACATGAGGACACGCCCTGGGAAGGTTTACGTTTGGTAACTAAGCCACACACACACACACACACACACACACACACACACACACACACACACACACACAGCTCGTGTGTAGTAATGTAAGAACGAAGCTAGTAAAGGTGGCAGGTGGTTCTTTTGTTGTTGTTTTGTTTTTGATGGGGCTGTAATTAAGGAAAAAAAATCCCATAATGTGTGGCTTCACAAAACAAACTTAAATCTCATGGTTCTAGAATCTAGACTTTTGAAATTCCAGCATTGATTGGTGAGTTGTCTTCCAAGAGATTTGGGAGTCTCCCTTATGCCCCATTAGCTTGTGGTAGCACCGACCTCAGTGCGGAGATAGAATTCGCCTGTGTCTTTAAGTGGGCTTCCCTCTATCCCCACCCGTGTGTCCAAATTGCACTTTCCTGTAAAGACTGGTGAGATTGGGCTCGGGCTTGCCCTACTGATCATATCCTAACTTGTATATCTCTACCAAGAGCCATTTCCAAATAAGGTCACACTCACAACCGACATGGTTAAAAACATCTACACTTTAGAAGATATAATTCAACCCATAACAAGTGTGAAAATCATTGTTTTGTGTTTTAACCTTTCAGACAATACAGGATCATTATTAAAGTGACATAGACCATTTGACAAGGTGCCTCCAAAAGTAGATCTCAAGACCAGTACTGCTGTTGTGGAATAATGGAAGCTGCCAGAACCCCAGTCGAACCCCAGTCTTCCTGAGATATGTGCTTTGTGCATAGTTAATTTCAAAGACCTAAGAGATATTATTGACTTATTATCTAAATATAAGAAACAGATTTAGAGGAAAACAAAATGTGAGAACAGGAAGACATACTGATCGTTTGTTTCATGATGTTAGTGTTTTATTTGTGATAAGTTGAAAATGGAAGTTGAGCATAGCGCTAGATGAAGGACAGACTTGGTGAGCACCGTCAGCACCAGCATGGAGGCATTGAGGAGGAAGGGGGGGGGCTGCCTGAGGAGGGTGAAAGTGAAAGCCAGTGCTTAGAGAAATGGTGAGTATTTAGGGAGGAGTCAGAGGGTAAACCGGAAGGTAGAAGGAAGGAGAGGTGGGAGGGAGGGTGACAGCAGGAGATGCTGGCGACAGTGGAGGTGCTCACCTTTAGTCCCAGCTCTCAGGAGGCAGAGCAGGTGATATCTGAGTTTGTGGTTAGCCTGGCCTGCACAGACAGACCCTGATCCGAAAAGCGAGGAGGAGGAGAAGGAAGAGGAGCGAAGGGAGGGAGGGGGCTGCATACAGGACTACATAATAGTCTAGGTGCCCTATTATATATTGTGCTTGGCTCTATTAAAGATTTATTTTGTTTGTTTGTTTATTTCAAGACAGGGTTTTTCTATATAGCCTTGGCTGTCCTGGAACTTATTGTGTAGACCAGGCTGGCCTCAAACTCAGACATCTGCTGGCTCAAAGGTGTGCATCATCACCGCCTGGCTTAAAAGTTGTATGTAAAATCTCTGTACATGTTTGTGCGTCTCTCTGTATGTCTGTGCATGTATGACTTTTTGTTTATTAGGTAAAATAACTTAATTCAGTGGCGTAGACATTTTAAAACTGGTGGAGTACTATTTGTAAGAGATTTGAAGTTTCAGAATTGTAATCCAGATTTGCTGGAACTCATCTGTAATCCCAGCACTGGAGGTACTGAGGCAGTAGTAGATTGCCACAAAGTTGAGGTTCTTTGTGAGGGCCTGGGTAAAGAAACTACAGACATGACTGCTCCAAAGAGGTAAGGTTTTTGTTGTGAGCGTCCAGAGGTAACTCAGAGAGTGGAGAGCCGAGGGAAAAGGAAGCAGACTGGACAGGCCAGGGCTTGAGGCAGAAGAGCAGGAGAGAGAATAGCTGCGGGGGACAGTGGAGACAGCCAGTGACAGTGGAGAGCAGGGAGCAGAGTGTAACAAGGAGACAGGGAGAGGGTGGAGACTAGAGCCTAGCAAGGGGTGGAGGGAGGGAGTGAACAGCAGGAGAGAACAGGTATAAGGGAGGGTGCATAGCTTCAGGCAGGGAAGGGCCAGGAGGCCAGCGTGGACTTTGAAGTGGTGACAGTGTTTGTGAGTAGGGACTGCAGCCTTTGATATGCAACCACAAGTGGCCATATGTTCATTCTGTCAGCCATAAGGGAAAGGACTCCTTTGGCAGTTTCACAAGTTCCCAAGGTGGAATGCTGGCTGCTATCTGACCACCAGAAATCCTCCTGTTGTTCAGCTGGAGCTCATTCCTGGGCGGATGGACTTCCTGAGACTTAACAGAAGTCATCTGGGCCACATAGTTCAAGGCCAGTGTGTGGCACATAGAGAAGCCTATGTCAGTGTAGCCCTGGCTGTCCTGGAGTTCCAAGGGACCTGCCTGCCTCAGTCTCCTAAGTACTGAGTGTGCTCATGGGCCCCACTAGAGCATCTTTTAGAGAAGCATAAAAAGTAAGGATCTGTGAAAACTTAGCTTTTATCTACAATTCTAATACAAGCACATTTAAGCCCCTCCCCAGTGGTCCAAGAAAGGAACTGTTAAATAACTTAGGCAGGATCTGAGAGGATGGGGCTGGCTAGAGTCCTGACAGGAGGAGCGTTCGGACAGAGGGGTGGTGCAGAATTCTGTCCTTGAGTATTTTTTGTGCCATGACAAGTGTGAACTTGTTTTTCCTTTCTCTAGCGTGAATTGATGGAAGTTCACAGTCTAAAGCCATCTGGTGCTTCTAAAATACAGTATAGTTGGGACCATGGCAAGTATGTGTCTGTAGTCCTAGCTCTTTGGAGGAAGATTGCTTAAGTTCAGGAGTTTGAGACCAGCCTGGGCAACATAGTGAGCCTGTTCTCTGAAAGGGAAAAAAATACTGTAAAAATTTCAGAGGAAGGAAGTAATTCTAACTCCCTTGTATAAATAACCAGTGCTTGGGTCAGCATAAGCTCAGTGCTGCTTAGTGTGTTGCTGTCTCTTGCTGGTGAATAGAGAACTCTGAATAGAGGAGTCTTTTCTGGTCCATGCTCCTCAGTGCGTTTAGAGGATGCTGCGGTGGCTGTAAGGTTCAGTTCCTGGTCCATGCTCCTCAGTGCGTTTAGAGGATGTTTCGGTGGCTGTAAGGTTCAGTTCCTGGTCCATGCTCCTCAGTATGTTTAGAGGATGTTGCGGTGGCTGTAAGGTTCAGCTGGGAGTGCAGATGGCACAGCTGTTAGTTTACACGGTTGGGAGCAGCGCTTTCTGTTTCCTTTCTTTCTCTCTTCTCTCTTTAGGAGTTCAGTTAAAAAGCTGGACTCATATTCTGTCCTATCCCAAACAGGAAATTGTTAGTCAATGGATATTTCCTTAAAATTATTTTTCAGTGTATTTCACAAATTAAATTTTTGGTGAAGTAGTTTTTTGGTTTTTCGAGACAGGGTTTCTCTGTGTAGCCCTGGCTGTCCTGGAACTCACTCTGTAGACCAGGCTGGCCTCGAACTCAGAAATCCACCTGCCTCTGCCTCCCAAGTGCTGGGATTAAAGGAGTGCGCCACCACTGCCCGGCTTGGTGAAGTGTTTTAAAGGCAATGAAGCACACACAAATATATATATGTATTTTAAGAATAACATTGGGAGTATGAGGCAGTATGATCATGAGTTCAAGGCCAACTTGAGATATATATCATGACCATGTCTCAAAAAATGACACAGAAACCCCCATCACCCAGACACTAGTAAAAGCTAAGAAACCTGCCCCCAGTACATTACTATCATTCAGGTTCGATGGAGTAATTGCTGACAATTTGTTTGTTTGTTTTCCTAGGGTGGTCTAGAATGCGATGTGTATGTGCCGATGCCTTTGACCTTATCCTTCCCCACCGTTATGCACTGGGATTATATATCACCATGTTGAGTGAAAATTCCAAGTGTTTTAGAAGTAGACTGTGCCCCTCTCCTGTATCCCATCTTTGTTTTCAGAAGTGTCATCATTACATACGTTGTCATTTCTATACCTTTCTTTATAGTTTAGCATCTATGATAATGCTCCCGAGCAGTGAATTGTTTATTTTGTAAAGCATTCAAACTGGAACTCAGTTCCAGGCCGAGTTAGTATCTTCACAGGGCAGCCTGAGGTCAGCAGGAAGTGCTTCAACGTGGGCCTGTTGGTTCTGCAGACACATGGTCAGATAAAGGGTTCTGTTTGTTGTTTGTGTGCATAGGATCATGGTGGCTTCCCCTCTGTGAGGTTGATCACTCATCTCAGGCATCAGGGCAAGGTGGAGTGAGTACACATGTATTAATGCAAGGCCAATGTGGTAGCAGTCTGGACCAGGCTCTCCTCGGCATTGTGTCCTCAGGAAGAACGCCACTCGTCAGAGGAGACACTTCACATATGGCCCTGTACATTTTCTGTAGTCAGCCTTTTCAGTCATTGACAGCAGCGGCCTGTGGGGAGGTAGAATGTCATAGTGGAAAGGTTTGAGAGCAGAATTGTTTGTCTCTGGGTGACCAGGACACAGAGGACTTTCAGACAGGAGAGGGGATCAAGAGGTGTTTACTATTCAAGGGTGTGTGCCTGCAGTGACCCTCTTCCCTTGACTAGGCTCTACTTCCCAAGTCACACCTTTCCGATGTAGTCTATTCAAAGTTTGAATCGAACTGTAGGGCAAGCCATTTTCTGTGCCAGGGCCCTCATGATCAAACTTTCTGGAAACACCCTTACAGATACAGCTAGGGATGAGACTTATTAATAGTCTTTTACATGTCCCTCAGTCCAGTCAAGTTGACAATCAAGATTGATGTAGTCCTGACCTGTTGATTTTTAAGTTCGGTACAGCAGACATCCTGGAGATTATCCTAGCCTTCTAAAAACTTGCTCGTGTCTCCTCTTGTGTTGGGTTGGCTCTGGCTTGTACCGTAAACTCTTCCTTAAGTTTATATATTTGCTTTTTTAATGGCTCAAGGCTGTGAGTTTGATCCCAGAACTATAATAAAACAAAAGCTTCTAGTCTGAAACATGTTTTATACTTTGATTAACTCAGGGTGTTTCTTCCAGCTCCTGTGATTGCTCTGTTGTTCTAACTTGTTCTTTTCGAAGTGTCTGGTGCTGTCTGTGGCCTTGCCACTGCGCAGTATCCTGCTTCTCGACTCTTGACTTGCTGTTAGGCTGGGACTTTCCTGTGTCTGCTAACCCATCTGATACCCATTCACACACCTTTCTTTCCTTCTTCCCAGGGTTTGTTGTTCTTGGCTCTTTTTGTTTGTTGCAGTATCTATGGTCCTTAGTGTAAAACTTAAAATGAAATCTCTGACCTTTGTTTTAGTGAGCTTTCACAAAAAAAATGAAGTATGCATGCTTTGAATTTGTTTCTTAACCTACGACCCCTGATTATCTGTCTCTTAAGACTTTAGAAGACGATCACAGCCAGCCTCTCCATTTCTTTGTTTTATACATCCATATACATCCATACACACACACACACACACACACACACACACACACACACACACACACACACACACACACACACAGCACATGAAAGACACTGTGTGGACCGAATGACATTGTGTGAATCCAATTCAGAACTAAACCCAGAATTGTCCAACAAAAAACTTGATTGTTCTTTCACTTTGCTCTTGTAGGGAGGCGACACTGTCCCTGAATATCCAGCAGTGATTGTGGAGCCAGTCCCCAGTGCGAGGTTAGAGCAGGGCTACGCTGCCCAGGTGCTGGTGTATGACGACGAGACTTACATGATGCAGGATGTGGCGGAAGAACAAGAAGTTGAGACGGAGAACTCAGAAACAGGTAGACGTCGCAGAGTCTTTGTTACCATAGCTCTTACACTTTAACAAGTTAGCTATTTTATGTGTAAAGATGTTTTGCCTGCATGTGTGTCTGTACTGTGTGTGCTGCAGTGCCCACGGCAGCTAAAAGAGGGTGTCGGATCCCCTGGACCAAGTTAAAAGATGGTTGTGAACCACCATGTGGGTGCTGGAAACCCAACCCAGGTCCTTTTGGAAGAGCAGCCAGCATTCTTAACTGCTGAGCCATCTCTCCAGCCCCTAAGTTGTTTTATAAGTTTCAGTATTACTATTTATTGTTGAGGAATCTTTTACTGAAGAACCAGTTTTAAAATGCCACTTAGCATAGAGTGGATATTGGTGTAAAAATATTTGTTTCAAGAGAGTTTACATAAGTGTAATAGAGGTCTATGTTACAATTCTTCACTATACAACAGCCTTAAATTGCTTTATTTTTCTGTAACTATAGATACTTGCTAGTTATTATTTACTTATAAAAATCAGTAGGTTAGTATACAAGAATGCTATTTTCTAATTAAAAAAAATGAGGATAGTATTCTCTCTAACTGGTTTAGCCCTTCTTTGAATCAGCACTACTGGAGCAGCCCCGTTTTTTGAAGCATCTTTGCCTGTCGGATTCCTCTTCTTTTTTTCTCTTCTTAGACATCCTGGTGTTTCCTTTAGTGTGTATTTTGTCATCTGTGTGTGCATTTAGGAATTAGTTCATGTAATTCTTCGGGCAATCTTTTTGGTTTTGCTATGACCATGAAGAAAAATTTCCCTAAATCATTTTAGTGACTTACATAGTAGTAAACAAAAAATCATAATCTGGTAATGTTTTGGCAAAATTCTTACAGGTTTGCAATCCTAGTGAAATTAATTAATTCCTTCCTTCCTTCTTTCCTTCCTTCCTTCTTTCCTTCCTTCCTTCCTTCCTTCCTTCCTTCCTTCCTTCCTTCCTTCCTTCTTTCCTTCTTTCTTCCTTTCATGTGTGTAGTTCAGAAGCCAGCTTGTGGGGAATCAGTTCTGTTTTCCTTCGGTCATGTGAGTCTCATGGAAGTCAGTAGTTCATTAGTGCTTTTACACATTGAGACTTCTAATGGACTGGAAAATTCTTATATATTTAGATGTATTTTTACAAATGTAGCAAACTCTCCCAGTTGCTTTTCAGTGTCTGACATCTTTTGGTTCCGAGGACCCCAGTGGAGTGGTGTCCTCTTAAATTCTGCTAGCTGTTAGTCTCAAGTTGTTCTCCAGTTTCATTCTTTTATTGAACTTAGAGATTAGGAGCTCTTGTTCTTCCAAGCAAGGATGATGTGCCAGCAAAACTCCGGGGAAGTGCAGACTGGTTCATCTGATGACAGGGAGCCAAGCACTTCCTAAAGACTTGATGATGTGTGTGGAGTGATGCCTTGCTCGAGGGGATGACACCTTTTTTTTTTTTTTTTTTTTTTTTTTAAAGCGTTTTCCAGGCTGAAGGGAGAAGTGTTGGTCCAAGGATGTCTTTTCTTCTTTAAAAAAATTAAGTCTTTATTACTATGTGTATTAATTTTATGTGTAGGCTGTTTTGCCTGCAGAAGCTAGAAGTGGGCATTGGATGCCCTGGAACTGATGGATGCCCACATTACAGATGGTTGTGAGCTGGTATGTGAGTGTTGGGACTTGAACCTGGGTCTTCTGGAGGAACAGGAAGCACATTAAGTCATCTGTCTAGACCCGAGTTTTCCCTCAAACGATTGATTTTTGTATCAAGTTGAAAACTTGAAAAAATGCAAACAACCATATAGGATTTGCACACGTAGTGGCATCAGGGCTCTCAGTGTCTACGATGGCAGAGCAGCTTGACAAATGTCACTGTGTGATTGATAATTAATTCTTCATTAATTTAAATTCATTCAGTTAAAATAATTTTGAATAAGAAATGAATGTAACCCAGTTAAGGAGTCCTGAGGGTGATGATTCCATTCAGAGGACAGAGATGCTAATGGCTGTGATGTTGAATTGGAGGCTGGGAGGCGGGCCGGGTGTGGTGCACGTGTGTAACCGGACTACTCCAGAGGCTGCCACGCTAGGGGCTGCAGATTAAAGGTCAGTCTGGGCTTAGGATGCCAGGCATGGAGAAAAACCAGTTGCTCTTGCAATTATTTTTGACAAGTTGTATTTTAATATTTAATACTATCTTATTTTGAGGGTCTCCCTGGCACCCTCCCCAGGCCTTGAACTTGGTACAGGTGTGTTGCTTCTGTCTCCTGAGAGCTGGGATGACCCACATGCTCCACTCTATCCTGCATGCTCTCAATACTATTCTTTAGATCGATTTTTTTTAAACAGTAGAAGGAAATGCTAGTCCAGTCACTTATATTACTCTAAAATGGTAAAGGTTCTTCAGAACATCACTTTACATGTTCATTTGCTTTAAATTTTTTTCTTAAATTTTTATTTATGTGAGTACGCTGTCGCTGTCTTCAGACACACCAGAAGAGGGCCTCAGATCCCATTACAGATGGTTGTGAGCCACCATGTGGTTGCTGGGAATTGAACTCAGGACCTGAGTGGAAGAGCAGTCAGTGCTCTTAACCACTGAGCCACCTCTCCAGCCCTCATTTGCTTTCTTGATCATGAGTTTTAATGACTTTACAAAGATTAGTGACCGTAGGTTATTTTTGTTTTATGCACCCACCATGTTCCCCCAAATAGTGTTTTTTTTTAAAATTAGAGAATCTGAGCTTGAGTTTTTTTTTTTTTTTTTTTTTTAAAAAGAACCCCACACTTTAAGTGGATTGTACTTCTTCCAGAGCATGGACAGGAGGGTAAGGGTCGCCATGGCTTAGCTGAGTCTGTTTCCATTTGCTGTGGATTAGGATGGGAGGGTTATTTCTTGTAGTATTAAAAGTTTGTAACTGAAATTCTAAACGTAGATATTTGAAAAGAAACCAACTGAAAGGAAATGGAAAGGAACGCAAGGTCTCCGTGTTTCTGTGTGACTTGAGGGAATTAAGACTATAGAATAAGAGCCACTGAGTTGGCTTTGTGGGCACTGGGGCTTGTCAAGCCTGGCACTCTGATCCCAGAACCTGTGGTGAGTTGGAAGGAAAGGCCTGGCTCCACACAGTTGTTCTCTGACCTCCAGATGTGCACCACGGCACAGGAGAATATGCAAACACACATCATGATCACATACAAGTTAAAAAAAAATATATAGAATAGGATTTCCTTGTACAAGTTTTGGAAATATTTTCTAGACTTCTTTTAAACTATAATTCATTCATTCTCTTGTCTCTCCATCTCTGTCTCTCTCCCTCTGTCTCTGTCTGTCTCTGTGAGTGTGTGTGTGTGTTTTGAGACAGAATCTCTTTATGTAGTCCTGGCTGTCTTAGAAGACCACCTGGCCTCCAGGTCACAGAGATCCTCCTGCCTCTGCCTCCTGAGTCTCGGGATTAAAGTGTGCCACTACACCTGGATTATGATTCATATTTTATCAGCCTAAAATCATAGTTAATTGAACTTGTTCTTTCAGGTCTGGTGGTCACATTGAAGTTTTTCTTTTATTCCTCTATACCCTTACATGTCTGTGCCAGAAACACTGTCCTCACTGTTAAGCAGGTTGGAGTGGGTAGGTTCATGGCCCTTCATTATTTTGTATGTAACAGGACTCTCCTTTTGATCATAATTTTGGTCTATTTTGCTTATCTTTCCATTTTAGAAATCTCCATTCTTCTCTCTGAGCTTAGTGGTGATACTAATATCCTCTTAAATGTTGTAGGGAAAACTGAGAACTGTAAAACTTCTAGCAGAGGTGTATTCATCTCATTTGATCACAAGCGCCTGTGAGGATGCTAAAGATTAGTAATGACAGAGTCTTTGGGAGCAGCAGTAGGCTGTGGGGGGTGGGCTTGTCTGGGGCTGGGCTTGTCCGGGGAAGGCCTTGAAATAATTCTCAGGACCATTCACTTTCGTAGCATGGTCTGCTGACAGGTGGGCATGATGATGAGAGGGAGGCGCTTATTGGATTCTCTACAGAGACTTTTAATGTTTACCTGAAAATATATAGATATGAAGTAAGTTTTATTGACAAGAGTTAGAAATTAAGCAGATGAAGCAGCTGCCAGCTCTTTTACAGGCTCTTGGGGAGGAAGCACTACCATGGACCTCACATCTCTGGATATAGGACGGATTCTGAATATATGCTGGGTGTAGCCTGGTGGCAAAGTGTTTATCTATTGTGCGCAAGGCCTGTTCAGTCTCAAATACCATATGTAAATAAACAAGTACCATTTGGATAGGATGTCGGGGAAGAGGCAGGAAAGCCGGCTGTTGTGACTTGAAAGGTGACTTGAGTAATTAAGTAGTGGCCATAGGAACAGTGGGCTCCATATACTCATCCCAGTCAAATGTAACCTGATCCCAGACAAGGGAGGGGCGGGCATACTCACAACAACAAGAGATGGTGACATCCTGGAGAGATGAAGGAAAGATGGTTTTAAGAAGCAGATGATCTTATCATCAGGTTTGATTTTGAGTTGAGGTAAAGTATCTAAGAAGAAATATGTAGGTATTTACAGATGTACACAGGAGTACCAAAATTTCATCACAAAGAAAATGGCTAACTTAAGGGAAGTCTTAGTAAAAGAAAGCGTAGTATGGAAGAGGGGGAGGGGGCAGTGCTCAGTGCGCTACAGTGGAACTGTTTCTGTTCTTGGCTCCAGGGCTCAGGGGAGGGCCAAGCTAGACAACTAACTCAAATGTGGAGGAGTCACCTTGGCAAAAGCTGGGACCTTGGTGAAGGATGCACCCGGTCGCATGTCAGTGCCACAGTGCTGAGGGGCCAGGTTATATCTCCTAGTCTACTCTCCCCTTTTCTAGTCCCTGCCCAGTCTCTCCACCGAACAAGCCCAGTCTGAAGCTGTGTCAGCCCCATTGATGCAGCTGCTCTCCTGGAGTGGGAAAGAGCTAGGGCGGATGGAAGCTGCCTAGTGTAACTGCTGCCCAGTGACCAAAGGATAGAGACAGACTTGGGAGTCATCTTCACTGAAGCCTGTTAGACCGAGGGAAAAGGCATTGCAGAATGTCCCCGTGGGCATGGATAAGAAAATGACATACAGGGCTGGAGAGATGACTCAGTGGTTAAGAGCACTGACTGCTCTCATAAAGATTCTGAGTTCAATTCCCAGAAACCATATGGTGGCTCACAACTGTCTGTAATGGGATCTGATGCCCTCTTTTGTTATGTCTGAAGACAGCAGCAATGTACTCTTGCTACATAAAAAAATAAAAAAAGCTTTAAAAAAAAAAAAGAAAAAATGACATACAATTAAATAATTACTTTTAGAAATGTTTGTAATTTGAAAAGCGTGAAGAATTCTAAAAGCAAATACGAGAGAGCATCCTGGGTGACGGGGTCGAAGTATCTTTCTTTGGCAGGAAGGAGTACTTGCCTACCTCTGCCTTCAGTCTTCCTCTATACCACTCACTTGGCAATGTTTAAACTTTTCAGAGTGTTTCACTGTTATAAAATAGGAATTTAAGACTGTAAGGACCTCATGAAAGAAATGCTTACAGGACTATTCTTGAACAAGTCTTCCTTTGACTTCATTAGCAGCTTTTTTTATGTCTCCAAGTTTGACAGGTCTACAGTGTATTCAGTCAGAACATTTAACTTTGCTTACATCTGTTGTATTTCCTTTCATTTCCACATTTAAAAAGAAAAGGAAAAAGAAAAAGAAAAAAAAACCCAAAGAAACACATACTTCAGCAAGCATTTTTCCTTGTCATTCTTCCTTGGCTTACTGCGCTTGTCAGTCAGCCTACAGCTCACTGCGCTTGTCAGTCAGCCTACAGCTCACTGTGCTTGTCAGTCAGCCTACAACTCACTGTACTTGTCAGTCAGCCTACAGCTCATTGCACTTGTCAGTCAGCCTACAGCTCACTGCGTTTCTTAGTCAGCCTACAGCTCACTGCGCTTGTCAGTCAGCCTACAGCTCACTGCACTTGTCAGTCAGCCTACAGCTCACTGCGCTTGTCAGTCAGCCTACAGCTCACTGCACTTGTCAGTCAGCCTGCAACTCACTGCATTGGACAGCCATCCAACTACAGCTCACTTTGCTTGTCAGCCACTGTACTGCTCTTTGTTTGCTAGATTTCAAAGGCCAGTCTTCTGCCAAGCTCAGTGGCCTTCAAGTCATCCAGAAGTGCATCCTTTGTGGAAACTCTACTCTCCCTGCTCTCTTCCTTCCTGCCTTTCACAAGGACTTTTTCAAAACATACAGAGTTTCCACTTCTGTTTCCTCACCTGTAATGTCCTTAGCACTCTCTGTTCTAGGCCCATGTACCTGAGACTTTGCATAGTTAATATTTTCTACATCACACTCTTCTGACCTTCCATTATGCTACCCGGATTCAGTTGCTTTCTTATGTTCTTGTATGTGAAGGTAAAAGTAACCTTGAAATTGTGTGTGGTGGGTTTTTCTGTGTGTCTGTTGGGTTTTGTGTGTGCGTGTGTTGAACATGTGAAAGATAGTCAGAAAATACAAAGCACTATAGTTTGTAGTATCTTAGTGAAGAACCATTTTATGGCCAGGTGTGATGAAACTTGCCTGCAGTCTCAGGACATGGGAAGCTGAGGCAGGAGGATGGTGACTGAGTCCAGCCTGGACTACATGGAGCCAGACCCAGTTTCAGACAAGTAAATGAAGGAAAGAAAGAAAAAGGGGAAATTTATATATGTGTGTGTGTGTATATATATATATATATATATATATATATATATATATACACACACACACACACACACACACACATATAAATAATTTTATATATAGTCTTCATTATTTCTTTGTTGAATGACCTAATTTTGAAAGTCATCCAAAAATACCTGAACATAATCATATATATGTACCATTGATTTTCAATAATTTTTGATCATACCTAAGTTTGATTTTTTTTTTTTTACAGTAAGAGCAATGGAAAAATTAGGAAATATTACAAAGAATAAACTGAAAGTAATCACTATCAGTGAGACACACTGCTACTTTTAAAGCTCTAAATAATACAATTTTAGTATTGGCATGGATTAATCTTTTAAAAATTAACATTATTATTTGATATGTCTTATGCTGCCCAGGTTGGCTCCAAACCATGGCACCCGGCAGTCCTGCCCCAGCTTCCCATGCAGCTTGAACACTTGCCTGTGCTGCCGTGCTCAGCAGAGTGCTGCTGTTTGAAGTTGTCGTGTTATTTTCTTCTAGTTATTCTTTGAATGCATCACGAGTAGATATGTTAATCTTCAGTCTCTTTAAGGCTCCTGCATCTCTCCTTTGAGTAGTCATGGAGAGACTTTGCTTTGTATTCAGCCACCAAGGCATAAAAAGTTATCCTCGTACTTAATTACCAAGAAGCTTTAAAAAATCTGTTTTTATGGGCTGGCATGATGGCTCAGTGGGTAAAGGTGCTTGCCACCACAAGCCTGACGACCTGAGTTTGATCCCTGGGACCCACATGGTGGAGTGAAAGAATAGACCCTTGAAGGTTAACAATCTGACTTCCATAGCTTGTCCTGACATACACATGCCCACTCACAAATGTACAACAAATATATTTAAAACAGTTTTAGTGAGCAACAAAAAAACTATATTTAAAGGTTAGTTGAAATTTAGAAGAATAAGATTTTTTTAATGTAATTTAATGAGAAAGCAATGGTTACTTTTTAATAAATGAAAGTAAAGGTTTATAAGCACAGTTTGAAAAAATAAGGTCAGATTTCTTTATTGAACTATCAGAAGCCGGATTTCTGTCTTGAGGACTCTTATGATGAGTCTGACTCTATGATGAGCTGTGATAACTTCCGTATTTGTTATACCATCAGAAATCCTCCCTGTGGCACAAAAGGACTCTTTTAATTAGAAAATATTGTTGCCACAGGGAGGTAGAAGATCGACTTGAGAAACTGGGGACCTGGAAAGGAGCCCCAGTCCTAGGATCACCTGAAGGTGAGACAGATTGAGCCAGGAGGAAGACAATGCTGGTAGGTTGGCTTTTAATTTATTAAGAATGTTTACGGTGTTATATTTTATTACAGTTGTTTCATCTACTTTATCATATTTGTGTTTAAAGAATGACAAAAATTCCTCTTTAAGAAGAAATAATAAAGTAGTATTTTTTCATCTGCGCAGTTTCCTTTCCCACATTGTTCCTCACCTTGCCCTGTAACTAACCCTGTGGTAAGTTCCAGGATGGTCTGAGGCCTTGAAGCTGCATTCAAGAAAGACCTCTTCTCTTGCAGTTGTTGTTTGCATATTCTTCCAATACAGACAGTTTCTAAGTCCTTTAAAATGTTTTCTTTCAATTGTCTGTTTTCTTGGGGTTGGTAAAACATAAATCTCAAGGTACTGAGTTTTCTTTCTGGAACTAACTGTATAATATTACTGTGACTAAAGTTATCTAGAAAGCATTATTGGAGAAAAGCTTTAATATTTTAATATCTATGTTTCATTTAGTCTAAGAGGCCATCAGTAGTTAAAAACCATTACTTTTATACCAGTAGAGGAAGAAGGTGCTTCCAGTTTACTACACACAGTAAGAGACTATCTAAGGCACATCCCAATTCAGAGATTCCACAGTGTGAATACCTGCATCACAGAATTAGTGAAATACGATATTTTATAATTATGAATCTTCTCCAAATATCCAATTTCCATTTACTTGGAATTAGACATTAAAATGTCTAGTTTGTGATAAATGGGGATGAGCCACAGTATAGAAGGCTGCAGTGTGGAGGGCTGCTGTGTAGAGAGGGCTGCTGTGTGGAGAGGGCTGCAGTGTGGAGGGCTGCTGTGTAGAGAGGGCTGCAGTGTGGAGAGGACTGCAGTGTGGAGAGGACTGCAGTGTGGAGAGGGCTGCAGTGTGGAGAGGGCTGCAGTGTAGAGAGGGCTGTTGTGTGGAGAGGGCTGCAGCGTGGAGAGGGCTGCAGCGTGGAGAGGGCTGCAGCGTGGAGAGGGCTGCAGCGTGGAGAGGGCTGCAGCGTGGAGAGGGCTGCAGCGTGGAGAGGGCTGCAGCGTGGAGAGGGCTGCAGTGTGGAGAGGACTGCAGTGGAGAGTCCTTATGTGTGCTTACTTAGCTTTCAAACTCCTTCACTGCCTCTCAAGACAAGATTCTAAAACCCCAAACATTTGTTAAGTGTGATGGCTCACACCTGCACTACCAGCACTTGTGAGGTTGAGGCAGGAGGATCATTAGTTAAAGGTCATCATAAAAGTTTTTCTACCAATTGATAAGCAAAAATAAAACTGAACCATTTAAAGTACTATTTATATAAACATCAGTGTTTTAGTTGTGGGTTTGTTTGTATGTGTTTTTTTTTTTTTTTTTTTTTTTTGTTGTTGTTGTTGTTGTTTTTTCCCTATGTAGCCTTGGCTGTCCTGGATCTCAGAGCAGGTTGGCCTCAAACTCAGAGATCCATCTGTCTCTGCCTCACATGTGCTGGGAGCAAAGGTGTATGCCATTACTGCCCCTCAACATGTGTTTTATATAGAGAAAATGAAGAATATGTTAAAAATAGGTCACTAGGAAGGATTTTTTGTTGTTTGTTTTAGAAACTATAATATTAGTTCTTTTGTACTGAAGATTTTCTTTCTTCCTTTCTTTCTCTCTCCTTCCTTCCTTCCTTCCTTCCTTCCTTCCTTCCTTCCTTCCTTCCTTCCTTCCTTCCTTCCTTCTTCAGTTTTTGAAAGAAGAAACACTAACACTGGGTGGTGGTGGCATCCACCTTTTATCTCAGCACTCACCAAGTAGAGGCAGGGCAGATCTCTGTGAGTTTGAGACCAACTTGGTCTACAGAGCAAGTTCTAGGACAACCAAGGCTACACAGAGAAACGTTGTTTTGAAACCAAAAAAAGAAAGAAAAAGTAAAAACAAAGAAAGAAAAAGAAAGACAGACAGACAGACAGACAGACAGACAGACTAGTTTAAGGAGGGGCTGGAGAAGTGGCTCATGAAACAAAAAACCCACAATAGAGAATCTGTCTTGAAAACAACATGGAAGATGAAGACCAACACCTGAAGTTGTCTTCTGACTCCACACACCGTGTGGTACACATGCACACATGTGAATGTGCACACATACATTCATTACATACATCATACACATACAGACACTTACACATCATACACAGACACAAAACAGAGTGCTCATGAAGACAAAACTATTAAACATTTCACATTTTTCTAGATAACAGTGTATCTGTTACAAATATTTCTAATTAATTGAGGAGAGGCTTTAATAGAATGATCTACACTCTAAAAATTATTGCCTACTTTTTGGAGTTCACAACAGGATGCTATGTGACACAAGCACTGTGGGCAGGAGATGAAGAAGAATAACGATGAAACATGTTTGGTTCTGTGACGAGAAGATAAAGTCTGCTTTTTCATGAACATCCCTAGCACAAACCAGTTTTATTAACTGTGGTCCCTAATGGGACCTAATGGGGCCCCCGTCTCGTCTCTTTTATCTTTTCTCTGACCAGCTCACGGCTTTACAGGCCTTGCTGAGGAAGGAAGGTTGCAGTGTCCTAGGTTATAACTAAGAATGTTTTACCAAACATACTTGTAGGCAGGGCCAGGCATCCGTTTAGGGAATCTGTCTGCACTCCCTGAGGGCCTGCTGTGTGCCAGGTCAGAGCTGGCTTTTCATGTGGCAGACAAGAACCTTTGCTCTCAGTAGGCCTTCAGCTTTGTAGAAAAAGATGAAACAAGTTTAACGCCATATATGGCAATAGAGAACATGGGAGTCCCACAGAGATCAGAGAATGCCTCTCCAAGAAAGCTATTTGTGAAAGGTTTGGAGTAATCATCCAGGTAGAAATGGAAAGGACTAGAACGAGGCTTCTCTGAGTTGCCAAAGGAGATTCAGTGTGGGGAGAAAGGGGAGTAAAATGCTTTTGAAGCTTTGGGAAGTAAAGAACCATCTGTAAGTTTTAAGATAATTAAAACAATATATTTCGTTGTTTCCAAAATGTTGAGTACTATAAATGAAAAGAGAGTCAGACAAAGAAACACCTTCCACCTTCCACTCTGGGTTGAGGTAAAAGTTGTAGCAATTAAGATACATAGTTGGATAGGCATCCTTTCCTTAGGAGTGAAGAAGCTGGGCACCGAGTACAGTGCTCATGCAGAAGAGGAGGCGTCATTGGCCCTCACTGTCCTCCATGTGCATGCTGAGTGTGGATGACACACAGCATCTGCCTGATTGAGTACCATTCTGTTTGCTGAATTGAAGGGATTATGGAGAAACATTATTTTAATCGTTTGGGCTAGGAAGCCCGAGTTAATGTTTTTCTTTTGGTTCTGATTATCTATACATGAAAGTTATCTGGGGACGCTTTCCTTGCTTTTCACCACTTTATACTCTCCATGTACTTGTTTACATTTTCACAGGCATCACGGAGAGTCAGGGAACGGGGCCGTATGTCCTATATGCTACAAGCATAATTATATATGAAAAGGTTATGCTTACAATAAAATATGTAAAAATGTTTATGACGGATTTTTGTTTTGCTTTGTTTTGTTTTGTTTTTTGGGGAGACAGGGTTTCTCTGTGTAGTCTTGGCTGTCCTAGAACTAGCTCTGTAGACCAGGCTGGCCTCAAACTCACAGAGATTAGCCTGCCTCTGCTTCCTGAGTGCTGGGATTAAAGGTGTGTGCCACCACTGCCTGGCATATGGTGGAATTAAAGAAAAAGTAGCATACAAAATTTAAAACGTAAACAAAAATATTATCAAGTGCCAGTTGAGTTGTTACGGGTATTGTAAACCTTGACACCGGTGTAAGCTAACCACCCAGCTGGTGCATTCTCCTGATTACTTTTGCACCGTGGGTCCCATAGTAACTGTGGGGTGGAGTCACTGCTGCACTTGTGGGAGATCCTACATGGTTTTTTTAGTTGCCAAAAAGAAGTGAGCTTTTATTTCTTACTAAATTACTTGTAATTGCTTACAAGGATGGGGAAAAAGTGATTTAGCACAGTAACCATATATGCATCAGCTTAAAGTAACCGATAAGAAGGCTGCCAAGCAATGTGCCTGTGTGGTAAAAACAGTGCTTGCTAAAAAATACAAGAAGCTGCATGAGACACCTGATATCATTCACTCAGGTAATGTAACGGTGGTACATGTAGTGTCCCACTTGTCATTTTTATAGGGATATCATTCATATTATATATAATATGTATATATATATATATATATATATATATATATATGATAAAAATGATAACTTGAAGCAGGGCAGTACCAAAATGAACAGGGACTTGTGACATATATCCTGTTTAAAGTAATTATAGAAGTGTGAGCTAGCATGCCTGCATGTGTATTTGTTCTTTCTCCTGACTAGGATACTGTTCTATGAAAATGAAGGGCCAGTTGTCATTGTATTCAGGCTTAACTGCATGTTAACTTTCTTTGTTAGCATATGCAGATGTTCGTGGCATCTACCTTACATATGTCTGTCTTTGCTCATAACAGATACTGGGCTACACATGCCGTGTGAGGCCCTATTTGGGACTAAAGTTAGGACTTAAGTATGTTCTTGGTTGATGGTTAAAAGGTTCATTTTATTTTGGCACCTGAAGAAGTAGTTTTACTGACTGGGGTAGCTTTTTCTTCCATTATTAAAGTGGTATTTCTCTGGCTGTAAGTTTGTTCTTAGTAGTTGAAGTGGCTGGTGCAAACAGTGCTCACTAGAAAGAATAGCAGCACTGGAGGCAGATGTAGCTCGGTGGTAGTGTGGTAGTGTGCGTGGTAGTGTGGTAGTGTGCGTGCCTGCACACGCGAGACTTGTTTGGGATGCTCACTGTGGAGCTGTGAATTACAGTGACTTCAGTAAGCTCATACATTGGAATACTTGGCACCCAGTTGGTGATACTGCTTGGGAAGGATTAGAAGGTGTGGCTTTGTTGGAGAAGGAGTGTCATTGGGGGTGCTTTGAGGTTTCAGACAACTCTAGCCATTCTGAATCTCTCTCTGCTATGTGGTTCTGTCTGATGTGAGTGCCCAGCTGTTTCAGGGCCAGGCCTGCTGCCGTGCTCCCCACTGTGATGGTCATAGACTCTAACCTCTGAAACTATACGATGTTGTTTTGGTCAGTGTCTTATCACAGCAACAGGAAATGACTAAGGCACTCCCTTTAAGTGCAGGCAGGTACCAGCACCCCACACAAGATGTTTCCCATTAAGCTTTTCTTTGAATAAAGACAAATTGCCGTGATTCATTCGTTTTCAGTCATTGCATCTATGTTATTGAAACAGCTGTGAGGACTGGGACATGAAGCATGCTTCATGCTTGCTGCCTGATTGGCCCTGTTATGTCTGTTAATGTGTTTGGAAGAATGAGTGTGACTATTCCGTCCTACTCACTCGTGAGTTTTCGGGGATCTTCTTTAAGCAAGCAGTTATGAGTTCCATGGGCTCTCACGGTGTGAAGACATTCACCTGTTTAAGAAAGCCAAGCTTGTTTTCAGATCAGTGTCCATTTTGTCCTCTCTGTGTTTGCTGCACCTCCTCTCTCTCTCACCCTGTCCTGGCATTTGGGGGTATGCTTATTAGTTACTCTTTAGAATTCTGTGAACGGTTTTTGTTTGTATGTATGTATGTATGTATGTATGTATGTATGTGTGTGTATGTGTGTGTATGTATGTATATGTATGTATGTATGTATGCATGAATGTATGTGTGTATGTATGTAAGGACCTTGACTACCTGTCTCAGTTTGGCCTGGAACTCACTATGGGCCTCAAACTCCTGGGTAGGCTCTGTTTTACTGCTGTTGTTACAAAGTAGCGCTCACTGTAACTTCCACTTCAGGATATCTATAACAAATGTAGCATAGTGTGAAAATACGCATTTATTATTGCTCAGAAAGTCACACATGGACAAGCTGGATGTCATGGTACACACCTTTAGTCCCAGCATTTGGGAGGTAGAGGCCGGTGTATCTCTGAGTTCGAGGTCAGCCTGGTCGACAGAGTGAGTTCAAGGACCGGTCAGAACTACATAGGGAAACCCTGTTTTGAAAGCAAAAAATATAACAATAAAAGACATGTTGAACTTCATTTAGAAGCCAGTGGAGTATTGTTCTTAATTCTCATCCATGTGTTTATTCATTTATTTTTTAAATCTATTTATGGGAGTGCTTATGCCCCCATCATGGTGCATGTGTGGAGGGTAGAGGACTATCTTTCCACTGTGTAAATCTGGGAGATGAAACTCTGGTTCTCAGACTTTGTCTTAAGTGCCTCTATCTACCAAGCTGTCTTGCTGGCCGGGTTTGTTATTTTAACTGCCTCTTCCTCTATATCAGACGTTCTCAACCTGTAGGTTTCCACCAGTTCACTGAGGTTGCCTAAGAGCATAGTAAAGCAGATACTTACGTTATGATTCATAACAGTAGTAGCAAAATTATAGTTGTGAATTATGCCTGTAGCGTCACCACAACATGAGGGACTGATTAAAGGGTTGAAGCATTAGGAAGAGGCGCTGTATTCTACTGTGTATCTCATCTTTTCTCTACTAAGTAGAGGTCTGGCAGTCATTTAAAATATGTCCTGTAGGTGCTGGAGAGATGGCTTAGCAGTGTTGACCATACCCTTCCAAAGGATCCGTGTTGGATTTCCAGCACCCACATGGTAGCTAACAGCCATCTGTAACTTCAGCTTCAGGAGATCCAATGTGGTCTTCTGCCTCACGAACAGCACGCATTGAATGTGGTGAACAGACACACATGCAGGCAGAATACCCATACACATAGAATAATCATTAAAAATATGTCATAGGCATAAAATAAACATTAAAATGTGATATGTACTAAGTTAATTGTGTCGTATATTAATTATACATTAAATGCATCTTTATGATGCTTGATCCAGGTTTTTTTTTTTTGACACACACACACATACTCTCTCTCTCTCTCTCTCTCTCTCTCTCTCTCTCTCTCTCTCTCTCTCAGTGTGGTTTGCCAAACAGGACAACTTGTAGGCTCCAGTTCTTTCTTTCTACCATGCAGGCTCCAGGGTGGAGCTCAGGCTTGGTGGTCTGCACCTTTAACCCCTGCCTAAACCATTCTTCTGCCCTCTTCTTTCATTTAAAAACCTTTTTTATTTTTTATTTTTTGGTTTTTCGAGACAGGGTTTCTCTGTGTAGCCCTGGCTGTCCTGGAGCTCACTCTGTAGTTCAGGCTGGCCTCGAACTCAGAAATCCACCTGCCTCTGCCTCCCAAGTGCTGGGATTAAAGGTGTGCGCCACCACCGCCTGGCATTTAAAAACCCTTTATTACTGTTGTGTGTCTGTGATATGTATGTGAGCACACATGTGCCATAAAGCGAGTGTGGAGGTCAGAGGGTGGTAAAAGTACTTGCCACACTTGTATGGCAAGTACTTTTAACCATTTGACCATCTTTCCAGCCTCCATCTACCTCCCTCCCTCCCTCTGCAGCACTTGGCATTGCACTGTCTCAGGCATTTAAGCAAGTGTTCTGCACTAAAGTTACAACACCCAGCTCCCAGCTCTGCTTTAAGTGGTGAAAAAAACCCACCTCTCAAATGCATTGTGCTAGTTTTTCACGTTAATTAGTTTCATTGAATCTTATATTGATTTGGTTTTTTTCCCCCTATCTGTATGACAGAACATCTCTTTTGAAAAACATTGCTTTTCAAATCTGAGCATATATTAGAATTATTTGAAGGGTTTGTAAAATTACAGACTGCTGGGATAGAATTTTTTGTTTTTCAAGATGGGTTCTTGTTATGTTTGTTACTTAGGCTGGCTTCTAACTTGTAAGATCAAATGATCCTCCTGCCTCAGCCTTCTTAGTACATTGGGCCATAGCTGGTCACCATCATATCTGGCATGCATGTTTCTGGTTTGATGGTTGTGGTTTGATTTGATGATTTTCAGTCTAATAAGTCTTTAGGTGTTAGTAATGTTGTTGGTTTTGATAATCTCCCTTGACTGCTGGGAACTTGTCGAGGGACTGACAAGGGAGATGCTGTTGCTCTGAAAATCCAGTGATCATTGTCTTTTCTTCCTCTGACACAATTACTACAATAGTAATGTGGTGTGTGTAAAGATATTACAGCTCATTTATGTCCTGGAAAGAGTACAATGCATTATTAACCTTAATTCTTGAAGAAGGGCTGTTGGATCAATGGCTCAGTGACTAAAGGTGCTTGACCTCACACTTGGAGATGCGAGTTTGGTCTGTGGAACTCACATGGTAGAAGGAAAGAACTGTCCCTGAACATTGACCCCTACACTTGGTCTGTGGCAGGGGCACTTTTCTAACATACAATAAATACATGCAAAGTAAGTAATAAAGTTGATTACCTACTATGTCAGGTACTACTTAAGGTGTGGGCTACAGTGACGGACAAGATAAGCAATTTCTACATTTTGGAACTTAATATAGAGAACATGTTAAGTTCAGTATATTTCAAAGCTTTGTGTCATAAATCAGATTATGTAACAACTGACAGTCTTCTTTAGATAACATTTGGAAACAGGCAGAAGTAAGCTGGTGGGTCATTGTTCTCAAGCAATGGAGGCCAAATGCCCTGTCCTGTTCCCTTACAGTTGAGATGCTTAATCTTAGTGTAGGCCACATTAAATTTCATCATTCAAGCCAGGCATGGGGATGCATGCATGCCTTTAATTGCAGCATTTGGGAGACAGAAGCAGGAGAATCTCCATGAGTTTGAGGCTAGCATGGTCTACAAATTGAGTTCCAGGACAGCCAGGGCTATATAAAGAGACAGGGGAACAAAGGTCTTTAAAAAAAAGAAAAGAAAAGAAAAGAAAAGAAAAGAAAAGAAAAGAAAAGAAAAGAAAAGAAAAATGAGTAAATTTCATTATTGAAAACATGGTTGACAGGTAATTGCTTTAGGGTCAGAGAAGCTAGTAAGTCAAATCAGATAAGCTGTACATCCTAACTACCATCAATGTGTGTGTATGTGTGTGTGTAAAAAACCATGTGCCTGTCTCCCTACCTTTCTCTTACCTTCCTCCCTCCTTTTTTCCCTTTAAAATCATTCAGGTGAGTTCTAATTGTACATAGGACGAAATTCAGTAGATTATATTATTTATTTTTGCAGTGCTGGCTGGGAGTTAAACTCGGGCCCCATCAAATGCGATGCAAGCATTCTACAGCTAAGCCAACCTGTTTTGTTGTTGTTTTCTGCCTTCCAAGTGCTTGGATTATGTGGCACGATTGCCTGGAATTACTTTGGGGATTGAAGACACTGAAATTTGCCTCCTTTCATATATTTAGAAGTAATAAGGGCAAACAAAACCAAAAAACAACAACAAAAATAATAACAAACCCCCCAACAAAATACATACAAAGTCTCATTATTATATTGCTAGGAATAGGTCTGAGGATTTTTTTGTTTGTTTGTTTTTCGAGACAGGGTTTCTCTGTATAAGCCTGGCTGTCCTGGAACTCACTCTGTAGACCAGGCTGGCCTCGAACTCAGAAATCCACCTGCCTCTGCTTCCCAAGTGCTGGGATTAAAGGCGTGCACCACCACCACCCGGCATGCATACTGACTTTTAACTGCTTCTATTAATCTGTGTTCTGTTGGGAGTTGGAGACATTGCCCAATGGTTAAGATCCTTGCTTGTTCTTTCAGCAGACCCAGGTTTGATTCAGCACTTGTATGGTGGCTCAAACATTTTAACTCCAGTTCCAGGGCATCCAGTGCCACCTTTGATCTCCACATGCACTGCTTGAAAGTTGGTGCACAGACATGCAGGCAAAACACGTCTCACATACATGAAATAATTTATGCACACACACAGATTAAAAAAAGCAATCTTTAAAAGTTCTATTAGGTCATGATACATGCTAATTTTTTAAGTATTTATTTTATGTGTATGAGTGTAAGCCACATGTGTAAAGGTTACTTTGGAGGCCAGAAGAGAGCATTGGATCTCCTGGAGCTAGGAGTGCACACAGATGATTGTGAGCCACTGGATTTGTGTGCTGGGAACCAAAGTGGGGTCCTTTGGAAGAGCAGGAATTGTCCTTAATGGTTGAGCCATTTCTTAGCCCCAACATAATCTGTTCCTGGAACAGATTGCCTTTCATTTTTCAGTTTCTCTTTTGACATTTTTTTCATAGGCTAGTATCTACAGCTTTGAGATAAACTAGGTAGTAAATACTTTCCAAAAATTCAAACCATGAGAAATGGTTCAGATTTTTGGAAATGTGAAGTTAGTGTAAATTTGTTGGTTTTGTGCAGAGGAGAAAGAAAAGTGTGGAGACTGTGAATGAGATTTGAGTCGCTGTAAGTTAGCCAAATTGATTCAGTCTGGCTGTGGTTTGGTGCCATCTGGTGGTGCTTATGGTCTGTGTTGTCTGGAGTAGCAGATGGGAAACAATTGCAGCTTTTTGTTTTTCTTTTTCTTTTTGAGCTAGGGTCCCATGTAGCTCAGGCTAGCCTCAGTAGCTAGCCTGTAGAGTAGAGGATTATTTAAACTTCTCACTCTGCCTCCCTTTCACTTCTCAAGTGTGGATTACAGGCAGAGCCACTCTGCTCAGCTCTTGAATGCATTGGCTCTAAGAAGCTCTCTCTCCCTCAGTAACAACATCTATGGGGAACCTGTAATCCCAGCACTTGGGAGGCTGAGACAGATGATTGTGAATTCAAGACCAGCCTGGGCTACACAGTGAGATCTTGTTTTAACAAACACACCTCACTGTCACTTGGGTTCCTTATGAAACAGCAGTGTTTTCTGAATAGCTTTCGCCACTCTTTGTACCTGGCATCATGTACATTCTAACAGCTGGCAAACTGCTGTTACAGGGAAGAGGGCTGTCATGGTCAGTACCCTCAGGCCTGACCCCTCAGGTAGTTTCAGCTCATAGGTGGGGAACTCCAGGATGTGGAACTCATTGGATTCAGAGGGAACAGTTGACTTAGTGAATTCATGAACTTTTACCCAACTCTATTATGTTTGCATATATTTGATTGGGTTTTCATGATGGGCTCCATAAAGTTACAATAGGCTATTCATTCATTCATTCATTCATTCATTCATTCATTTACTTATTTATTTAATTTATAAGACATCATGAACCAGGACAGAGCACTGAGAGCTTTGTGGTTTATTTAGGGACCGACAAGCCATGCAGGTGAAGTTCTTGTTCTTCAGCTGCTGCAGTAGGTGTAGAGAGAAGGCTAAAAGGGATTAAGTCAAACAGTGTGAGCAAGACAAGTTGTAGCTTCGATAGCCAGTGAGGTCGCACGTGCCTGTGGTCCTCACTGTCTGGAGGTTGAGGTAAAAAAAATTAAGATGATCATGAGTTTGAGCCAGTGGGGGCTACGGGACAAGATCAAATCTAAACCAACCCAAATCCAAGAAATACAGCTTGTAAAATCCTAAACTGGGGGTCAGATTAGGGAATAAATTAATTTTCATCCAACAAATGGGGAAAATGATAGGTGTCAAAATCATAAGCCAGCATAATAGAAGTCCCAAACTGTCAGATTCTATCAGCCATTCACTGTGATCTTAAACAATCTGTTCTTTATAATAAACTCAGCAAAGTAGACCAAAAAGTAGAAACAGGTGACATATAACAGATTAAAAAGAAACAAAATAAAATTTATAAAATGGGTAATTATTTCAAAAAATAATAACTGAAGGAAATGGCAGTAATAAAAAGAGTTTAGGGTTAATATCTTGGATTGAGACAAAGGGGCTCTTTGACACATTGACAAGAAAGAGTTCTGAAATGTAACTACTAATTTATTTGGATTTAACAACAGCTGTGAAGCAGAAATGAAAATCCAAGGTGTAAAACAGTTGTTGTGATTAAATAACAGTATTGGGGAAGGAGTGTGCAGAGACAGTCTAATGGTTAGGAGCACTTGCTGCTTTTCCAGAGGACCCAGGTTCCGTTTTCAGCATGGTTCCACATCAGGTGGCTCAGAGTTGCCTGTAACCCCTGTTCTAGGGAATCTGACACCGTTAGCCTTGACAGAAATCTACATGCATACAGCATATACTCACATAGACACGTGAACTTAAAAAAGAATCTGGCTGGTTGGTAGCAGCACATGCCTTTATCCCTGGACTCAGGGAGGCAGAGGCAGGTGGATCTCTGAGTTTGAGGCCAGCCTGGTCTACAGAGCAAGTTCCAGGACACCCTTTCCATGACAGCCATGGCTACACCCTTTCTTGAAAAACAAACAGACAGACAAACTAACAAAAAACCAAACAACAATAATACAGCAACAACAACAAATGAGAGAGAGAGAGAGAGAGAGAGAGAGAGAGAGAGAGAGAGAGAGAGAGATATATATAAATCTTTAAAAATAAAGACTGGAATAAAGGTACTTGCACCACCACGTTGCATTCTAGTTTGGTGCCCAGGACCCACGTGGCAGGAGAGAACCCCTTCAAATTGACACCCTTAACTTGACTTCTGCCCTCCACAGGTACACCATGGCCTGAGCATGGTCACACATGTGAGTATGTACAACACACACAATAAAGTGAATATAACAATTTTAAAAAAGACTTAAAATAGAACCTATCTCTCAGTATATTCTGTGGTGCTGGGAAGATGGTTTAGCATTTAAAATGGAGCATACAGATGGAGACTCACAACCGTGCATAACTCCAGTTCCAGAGCATTTGATGGTCATGTCTGACCTCAGCAGGACCCAGGCATGTACATGGCACACATATGCACATATAGTCAAAACATACATACATATAAAAATAAATCTAAGAAGAATTAATTTTTGGAAATAAAGATTAGTATTAGCCGTGTTTCATACTTCAATATTAATAAAGTACTAACAGAATAAAACCAGATACAGTAGCCAGTAGGAACCAGTTATATGTTTTTTTCTTTCATTTGTTCTATTTGAGATGGGGTTTCAAGTAGTTTAGGCTGGCCTCAAGCTTTTTGTGCACTAGAGGCTGACTTTGAAGTCCTGACCTTCCCTGCCTGCCACATCTTAAGTGCTGGGATTACAGCAAGCCGGAAGGTCAAATACATGTAATTGTGAAAACTTCAAACAACAACATCAACATTAGCCAAAGACAAACCAGAAAAAGGATGAATTATTCTAAAATTTTAAGAAGAATAAGAACAAGAGTGTATGCCAGAGTTTTAAAAAAAAAAATCTTAGCAGCACCATTTTGGAGTGCAACTTGGGTTTAACTCTGATGCTATTTCACGTTCATTTGTTTCTCTTTTAATCAACTTGTCTTCTTTCCAGTAACAAAAAGGCATTAAGTCAAAGCTGGTTGGTGGTCGCACATATATTTAATTCCAGCACTTGGGAGGTAGAGGCAGGCGGATCTCTGAGTTCCAGGCCAGCCTGGTCTACAGAGTGAGTTCCAGGACACCCAGGGTTACACAGGGAAACTCTGTCTTGAAAACAAAACAAAACAAAACAAACTAAAGTCCCTGGTCAGGAGTGGGTGCCTCTGTGGAGTTGTTGGTTGGTTGGCAGTCCGCAGAGTCCCTAGAACAGGATCGGCTCTCTCCATTCCTGTTCACTACCTGTCTGCACCAGGTGGTGAGACCCTGTAGCTGATGACCTATATACTTTAGTTGCAAAACCCAGAGAGTAATTGGAACTGAGTTAGAAACATCTTGTCTGCTAGCTAGCTTTCTTAGAGTTGGAGCGCGCCATGCAGGTTGCTAGGAGAGAAAGGCTTTGGTAGTTTTATACAGCTATGAATACTGTGAACTTCCAAACCAACCTGCTAGGAAAGTGTGTTCACTGTCTCTGCTTGCATTTGAGGCTGATGCAATTTCAATGATCAAATGCTGCTTGCATTTGAGGCTGATGGGAAACCATGCATGGAACTTTAAACCTCATCAAAAACACATGGCTGGGGAGTCACAGGCCCTCCCGAGTGGCGAACTTAGCACTGCTCTTTAAATTGATAAGGGGCTCTAAGTGCCGTACGAGCATGTAGGCTCACACCCACAGACAGACGCCACACTTACTGTCAATGACAGAAGCTTCTCTTCTCTGTGAACTGTGGTGAACATAGAGCCCCACAGCTGCCTTAGGTGCTGAGAATAAAGGATGAATGAGTGTTCAGCCCCAAACAAGACATTTCCATCACCACCTCTGAGGCTCAGGAAGCACCTCAGAAGGTGAGGTGGGAAGAATGCAAGCGCTGGAAAATAAGGAGAAGGGCTGTGTGCCAGATGCCACTGTGGGCCCGACACAGCGCTAGATGTCTTGAACTTAGGAAGATTAGTTACCTGCACTAGGCACTGTACATGACTATACCTGTCAACAGACAGTTGCGGGTGGGGGACAGGCTTAAGGGTCCCTACCCCTTCATGCTGAACTGCTGGATGCCGAAACATTCTAGGCGGGGAGAGTCTTTGCTTTTGGTTGTGAACCTATTGGTGAGCCCACCGTGCTCCAATGGATAGCTCCAGACCCATGATCACACAGATGGCCCTTGATAATTAAATTCAGTGGTTCACAAAACGAAACATCATTAATGTGGGAAAGGCATTTCTAAGGAGGAGAGGGGTAACAGGAGTAGAAAGGAAGTATAATTAGAGTGCAGTTTATACATGTGTGAAATATTGACAAATAAGAGAATACCTTTGGGCTGTGAGGTGTTGAGTGGGTAAAAGCACATGCCGTCAAGCCCGACATCCTATGTTCACTCCCTCACACCGTCGGAGCTTGAGGGGGATGAGTCTCCCCAGTTGTTCTCTGACCTCCACACATGTGTGGTGGTGCGTGCCTACCTCTCCCCACAATAAAAAAATTAAAATGTAATAAAAAGAAACAAAAATTTGGTGACACTCTTCCATGACCATAGCTTCATTTATTCCAAATAAAGACAGGCAGGTGAAGTCCATCTTAAAATATAGTGAATTCACAGTAAGATTGCAAGGGCAGTTGATGTTAGAAAAACTGTTAGTGCTGAGATCACTGTGTGATTAGACTGAGGGAAAAATACATGCAACAGTTTCAATAGATCCAACACACATTTGTTAAAATGTATTGTCTACTGACAATACTTAATTGAAACCTCATAAGGGCTGTTACCAAAAATGTACAGTAAATTGAGTATGGTGGCCCATACTCAGTATAGTAAATACCATTTACATTACACAGTAAATATCATTTGTCAGGTAATATCTTTACACGTTAGTGTTACTGGAGGTCCTAGCCAATGCAGTAACACAAAGGGAGTTTCTTTTGCTGTGACCAAAGGCAACTTGGGTAGGGAAGGGCTTATTTCATCTACAGTACCAGGTAATGTTCATCACTGAGGGAAGTCAGGACAAGGACTCAAGCAGGGCAGGAACTGAAGCAGAGCACTGCTTGCTTTCTATGGCTTAGCTTGGTTTCTTACAATTCCAGGACCACCTCGTTGGTGGCACTACCTGCAATGATCTGGGCCCTCCCAAACCAATCACCAATTAAGACACTGTCTTACAGGCCTGTCCACCGGACAGTCTGGTAGGGGCATTTTCTCAATTGATCACTCTTCTTGACCTATGTTAACTTGATGTTAAAACTAGCCAGCACAGGAGGGAAAGTCTTTAAAGATGAGAATAGAGAGTGTTGAGTATGGCTCAGCTGTAAACTCCTTCCTTGTATGCACAAAGCCCTGAGTTCAATTGCTAGTACCATGCAGACACATTAAAACAAATGTCATTCTTTGCAAATGGATTAGCATTTAGAATATAAAAGACTATTAATATATACTTAAAAAAAATTCCCTCATACATTACATCCCCTCCCTTCCCAACTCCCAGTCCCACTGCCCCTCTCCTCCAGATCCACTCCTCTGTTTCCCCTTAAAAAAAAAAAAAAAAAAAAAAAAAGCAGGCCTCCAGGGATATCAGCTGAACATGGCATAAGAAATCATAGTGAGGCTGCTAGGTACAGACCCTCTCATATCGAGGCTGAACAAGGCAACCCAGCAGGAGGAAAAGGGTTCCAAGAGCAGGCAAGATTCAGACACCCTCATTCCCACTATTGGGAGTCCCATAAGAACACCACGCTACACAACTATGACATACTCAGAGGACCTAACTCAGACCCATACAGGGTCCATGATTGTTGCCTCAGTGTGAGCCCCTATGAGCCCTGCATAGTTGATCCTGCTGGCTGTGTTCTTGTGTCATCCACCCCTCTGGCTTCTGTAGTCCTTCCCCTCCCTCTTCTGCAGGCTTCTCTTGGCTCCGCCTAGAGTTTGGCTGTGGCTCTCTGCATCTGTGTCCATCAGTTGCTGGGTGACACTTCTGACAATTGGGCCAGGCACTGATTCACTCATATCTACCATTAAAGTTGCTATGGAGGTTCATCATACAAAAAAGAAAAAGTATGAGGATTGCTGTATACAAGAGCAATAATCATTAAGAAAATGAAATATAATCTCACAGTAAAATCCAAACCAATAGAACAGTCTTCATTAAGTATGTAGGAATAAATCTGACAGGACAACACTCGACCTGTTTACCACAGTGATGACTCACTCACTGTAAATCTAGGAGATCTGAATTATTTATTCTTTTAGTCTTTATTCTAAAAACACATAAGAAAACTAAGTATGATAAATCTAGTCTTCTTTCTCCAGCTAATGTAAAACCCAGTTTCCTTCTTGTCAAAAACCATGAGGATTTGCTTTTGGAAGAATTTGACAAGCTCCTTTTAAAAGACCTTTTAAGTCTAGGCCAGTGGTTCTCAACCTGTGGGTAGTGACACCTTTGGTGAACCTCTGTCTTCATAAATATTTACATTATGATTCATAAAAGTAAAATTACAGCTATGAAGCAGCAACAAAAATAACTTTATGGTTGAGGGTCACCACAACATGAGGAACTGTATTGAAGTGTCACAGCATCAGGAAGGTTGAGAACCACTGCTCTAGACAATTCTTCAAAAGAAGAAGGGCCTGTGTACTTGTCATCTGTCCACAAAGAATGATTTCTGGGCAGGAAGAAGGGTGTGTGCTTAGTATACATAGGTTCTCTATTTAAACCCCAGAAGGAAAGGAAAGGAAGGAGAAAAGAAAATGAAGCTGTGGAAAATATAAAATATGGGCATAGCGGGTGGGTGTGCCAATAATCTCAGTACTTGAGAGGTCACAGCAAGTTCAAAGATGGAGCTAGAGAGCTCCTGTGTAAGAAGAGAGAAGAGGGGCTGGAGAGATGGCTCAGCAGTTAAGAGCACTGCCAGCGGACCAGGGCCCCGTTCCCATGGTGGTTCTCAACAATTTCTAATTCCTGTTCCAGGGGATCCAACACCCTCTTCTGGGGTCTGTGGATATCAGGCATGCGTGTGATGTAGATTTACATTCAAGCAAAACATTCCCTCCATACACCTAAAATTTAAAAACAAAGTAATTAAAGCTTGTTTTTTTTTTTTTTTTAAAGTAAATCATTTGACATGTTTCTTGCAAAGTTATATCCTTTTTGACTTCAATGATGAAGTGTTATCATAAGATCTGTAGAACAGAGTAGAGCCTAGAAGCAGACCCCCCCACACAGAGTCAAGTGTTTAAAAACTAAAGAGGGGCTGAGGTGGTCGTGGACACCTTTAATCCTAGCACTCAGGAGGCAGAGGCGGGTGGACAGGGCTGCTCAGAGAAACCTTGTCTTGAAAAACCAAACCAAAACTAAAATATTAAATGGAGGGAGGAGACTTAAAATGTACTGCAGGGCATTTTGCGAGATACTTTGAGGGTTTAGAAACAGAATGTATATGTCCATATGTAGTTATATTAGACATACATGTGGAAAATTAGGAGTAAAGACGGACTATTTATTAAAGCATATATGTGCTTTATATATGTGTACATACACAGACATACATATATACATAAGGATAAATAGAGGTTGTAAACTTGCATTTGTTTTATGTTTAAGGGATTTAGTCCTTATCTTTTTTATATATACTTATGTCTAGCTCCCATGTAAACATCCAATTTAATTTGATTAGTGTACTTTTTATGTTTATACTCAATTATATATTTTTATATCCTGATTAAATGCTATTAGATGTCTCGGTTGCCTATATTTCTTAGTAAGCACTGTTGTTAATATGCTTGCACGTCACTTAGCATACATGTAACCAATTATTTCAGCTGTGGCACACGGTCATTGTGCTAAGTCATGTTTCCCTCTGTGGACATGGTCACGTGCGAGCCTCATTGCAGTTACAGTGAATGTTACTCATCCTTGTCTTAGGAAGGTCTTTAAGTTTTGTATGTATATTCATGCATGCTTTATTTTCTTACATTGTCCTTAAGTAGTTTTAGAATAAGATTACACTGGCCTCAAAAATACAGGTGGCTCTCACTTATGTTTCCCTGTTTTCAGCAAAGAATTGTATGTTTTGTTTGTTTGTTTGTTTGTTTTTTTCGAGACAGGGTTTCTCTGTGTAGCCCTGGCTGTCCTGGAACTCACTCTGTAGACCAGGCTGGCCTCAAACTCAGAAATCCGCCTGCCTCTGCCTCCCAAGTGCTGGGATTAAAGGCGTGCGCCACCACCGCCCGGCATAAATTTGTATGTTAATTAAAATTGATGAGAAAGGTATTCAAGTCTAGAGGTTTTTTGAGTAGAGAAGATTTTGGACAATATTTTAAGTTTTTTTTTTTTTTTCTTAACACTGTTTCTTTTCATGAAGTTTACTATTCAGCTGAAGCACATGTATATTTTCTGGTGATTTACAGACTTTATTCATGTGCCATGTTTATTAGCATAAAGTTTCCTAAAGCATGTTATTGGATAGTGGCTATCAATTCAGTATTCTGTATTCGATATCCACATATGTATATATTATGACACATGTATGTATAATCGTCCATACTACATTTTCTCCTATGATCTTACTGAGTTAATCCCCTTGGCTTTATGAACTTCCTGTTTGCAGTTGAACTATTTCATTTTACCTATTCTACTTGCCTTCTTCCCTCTTTTTTTCTTTTAATCAGTTTTTCCATCTTTCTGAATAGAATGCTTAGTTTATTTTTAATTTTTTGAGATAGCATCTCTGTATATATTCCTGGCTGTCCTGGAGCTCATTGTGTAGACCAGGCTGGCCTTAAACTCACAAAGATCTGCCTGCCTCAGTCCTTCAGTGCTGGGATTAACTGTGCACACCATGACACACTGTGGATTATTGATTAATAACTTTTTTATTAATTACTTTCCTGACTGTTCAGTACTGGTTTAGCTGTGTCACACATAGTTTGATGTTTTTCATTTTATAATTAACTTCTGAATATTTCTTTAAAAGTTTAAAATTTATGTGTGTGTGCACCACACAGGCGAGTGTATAGACTCAGTTCTTTATCAACTGAGCCAACTTTGTTAGCTCCTAAATACTTCTTTTTGTTTCTTTGTTTGTTTTTTTTGTTTTTCGAGACAGGGTTTTTCTGTATAGCCTTGGCTGTCCTGGAACTCACTCTGTAGACCAGGCTGCCCGGCTCCTAAATATTTCTTAATTCTTCTGTAATTTACTTCTTATGTGAAATATTATTTAATATGTCTTAATGGGAAGATAGGTATAATTTGACATCAAAAATTGAAATTTTGCCAGGCAGTGGTGGCGCATGCCTTTAATCCCAGCACTTGGGAGGCAGAGGCAGGTGGATTTCTGAGTTTGAGGCCAGCCTGGTCTAGAGAGTGAGCTCCAGGACAGCCATGGCTACACAGAGAAACCCTGTCTCGAAAAACCAAAAAACAAACAAACAAACAAAACAAAAAAATTTGAAATTTTATAGGATGACCAATTTGAGTTATATATTACAACCAGCTGGCGGAAGATACCTGAAACATATGTCTTGCAATCTAGAATATGTTACCATTCTACAGACCAGAAAAGACAGTCTAGCCTACCCAGCCAGCCCAGGCCATTGACAGGACCTGGTCTCAATAGAAAAAAAAGTGAAAGACTCACTTGAGGAAAAAGCCCCCAAGTTTGACAACTCCCCTCACCCCCCACCCCCCCATCCCATACCTGTAATTTCAGTGGAGTCAGGAGTTCAAGGTCATCCTAAACTACAAAGCAAGTTTGTGGCTGGCTAGAGTTACACAAGACCTTGTCTCCCCATAGCCCCCAAAGTCTAGCTAGTGGCAGAGTTCTCTGAGCATGTGTGAGGCTCTGGGTTCAGTCACCACCACTGAAAAACAAATGAAAAACCCTTTTAGAGAAAGGGAACTGGGCTGGAGAGGTGGCTCAGCAGTTAAGAGCATGTACTGCTCTTTGGCAGAACCCAGGTTCAATTCCCAGCAACCATGGCAGGTGCTTCACACCCACCTGTAACCCCCAACTCTTTGAGCACCTGCACTCACAAGCACATGCCATACACAGTCATAATTTAAAATAATAAAAAGATATCACTAAAAAATTTAAAGCATAAACAACTTGTCTAATAAGAGAAATTTGGTGAATACAATTGGGTAAATTTATGCACTGAAATGCCTTGTAGAATTTACAAAGCAGCCTGGTGGTGGTGGCTCACACCTTTAACACCAGCATTCAGGAGGCCGTAGTTTACAGAGCTAGTTCCAGGACAGCCAAGGTTACAAAAAGAAACCCTGTCTTTATTTTTTTAAACAAACTATGTATTTAATTACATTAATGTCAAGTATGTTCACACAAATAAGTGAATATAGTCATGCAACAGTATAAAGACTTGATTCAAAGAATTGATTTGAAGAATATAATATTAACCCAGCCCTTGCATTATTACTTTTAAGTGATTAACAAGCTACCCCCCAATTTTGCATTTTTAAAATGCCAACTTTTGCCGGGTGTGGTGGTGCATGTTTAATCCTAGTACACAGGAGGGAGAAGCAGGTGGATATCTCTGTGAGTTCAAGTCCAGCCCGGCCTACAAAGCGAATCCTGGACAGTCAAGGCCACAAAGAGAAATCTGTCTTGAGAAACAAAACAAAAAACTCAAAATAGAAAAGCCAACTATTTACTATCCCACACAGATTTTTTAAAAAAGATTTATTTATTTCATGTATATGAGTACACTATCACTGTCTTCAGACACACCAGAAGAGGGCATCAGGTCCCATTACAGATGGTTGTGAGCCACCATGTGGTTGCTGGGAATTGAACTCAGGACCTCTGGAAGAGCAGTGAGTGCTCTTAACCACTGAGCCATCTCTCCAGCCCTCCCACACAGATTTTGAGGTGTGTGGTTTTGATGCATGGTCCTGGTTCAGGGTCTTGTTAGTTGGGTTATCATCTGAAGACTTGCTTAGAGCTGTCTCCCACACAGCTCACTGCACATGGTGCTGGTAGGAGGGTTACCTTTATTCCCGCCCACTGTCTGGCTTTGCAGACTTGTTGGAGTTGCTTGTGACACAGTAGTATCTGGCCTCCTCCTAGGGTCCATTACCAGTCACTTCAGCTTTAGTCTGTTTGTTGGGAGAGAGGATTTACGTCCAGGGAGAGAGTGATTAAGCTGCGTATCCTTGAGGAGGAGCTATAAAAAGGAAGCTGTAATGAGCAAATTTGTGTGGCATAAGTAGGTTCTTACTCTTGCTCCTGGGGAGAGGTTAAGAGTAAAGGTGCTAGCGTCAGAGTAGTTGGTCAAGTCAATCTTGACCCTTTTGTAATTTTTTTAAGCAAGAACTGGACATCACTCAGTGACTAGAGTAGTAATATCTGCTGTATAGGGATGTAGACAGAATCCATAAAAAACGAAGGTAAAAGTACTTAGCAGGAAGACTGGTTTTACCTTTTTTTCCTCTCTGTGAGGACTTATAAGTAATTCTTATACAGCATTGTCCTTCTATAGTTTTATTAGCAGAATATGAGTTTATTTAAGGTATATATTATATAAGCCTGTGTGTTCATAGTTAAAATTCTGCTTATAACTGTTTGATCATGAAGACTTGAAAAATGCAACTGTGTTTGTATATTCATAAAGGTATACATATTAAATGCCATATTGCTAGTTTGTGCTTGTATACACTCTAGTAGTAGCAGGTCATTCTAGTAATTTTTCTCAGGAAAGTGTTGGTGACTTTTGAAAGCCTGTTTTTAAAGCAGGGTAGACTTGCCTTAACAGTGGAAGCATTCTGCTTTCTTACGTTCTGAATGTATAGAAATATCGTGTTTTCTAGTCTTTGCATTATTTTCTCTGTACATATGCATAAATATTATTAAATTATTATACAAGGATATATGCAGCTTCTATTCTCTAGGTGCTTAAAATGTAAGTCATAAATTGATGCAGATAATCAGGGTGTACATTCAGCAAAGCACATACATGCTTACACACATACACATTGCTTCAGATATATCTGAAATATAGTAAGCTAAAAGTTGTGTCAGACTTAAAGCTGGTCCTATATTGAGAAATCTATGTTATTGTTTTCAAGTCACATGGACTTGTCACTTACACATGGCACACCCCCCTTTGGTTTCCATTTCCCTACTAAATAGAATACATGGAAAATGTGTTACTGAAGCAGAAATTCTGATTTGTTATCAGTTTCAATGATCTGCCTAAAGTCATCAAATTACCCTTTGGTATTCCTTATCTTTCTTGATACAGAAACTGTTAAAGATGCTGCCTGTCAATGGGAGATTCTTATTTCAAAATGATAGCAATGAAAAATAAGAGCTGTCAGTAGCCGATCCCTTTTGTCCTCTGCATGGCAGTCTTAAGTAAACCCATTTGTTGCTGCAGAGGTGCTGGGTAAACTTATAAAACCATATCGTGTTATATTACTGTCAAATTTTATTTATACACAGTTAGTTGAGATAAAGTTTGTAACCCTACCATTATAGATGATTATTTTGTATTCAGTAACTTTTATTGAACGAATAAAACTTATTGGAGGTGCATGTTACATAAAATGTGTGGCGAAGAGTTTCAGAATAACATTTTGTTTCAGTTTTTATGTTAAGAAATTCTGAAACAGGCAAGGCATTTAATTAGGTCTTGTCCCCTATATTTCCACTAATTTATAGCCACTAATTGGCCATTATTTTCCTTTCCTGTTATAGTATGTATTTGTAAGGTCAGTTTCAAGGAAAACGATTTTTTAAAAGATGACTTAAGATATCTTTAAGCTATGAACGAATACGTTCATTTGTCCAAGTCAACCAAATACAAGTAAGGGCACACGAATTTCATGACCAGCAAACCGAGCGACTCTAATTCAGTCTCCCCGAGGTTGCCCGGCGGCTCTTTTCTGTTTACTAATTACCTGTCTAGTGTACTCTGACTTCTGTAGAGAAGACAGGACCAAGTCGTTTTTGAAGTAGTTGGGAGACTCCTGACTTGCCTAGTGATGTTTCTAGAATATTTTCTAGGTACAAGTTTTTAAAAGTGCAGTTCTTTCAACTGAACTGATTGTTGCATAAGCGCTGGGAAGGCCAAAATAAGTTAAAAAGCCACCTTCATGCACAGCTGCGGGACTAAGTATTAGGTCTTTTCTAGGAAGAAAAATTTGATTCATGGCTCTTTTCCAGAGGGGACATTTGCAGACTTCGCTTCCGCAGAACGTGAAGCGCGCCTCTTCCTGCCGAGGCCCGCGTCCCCGAGGGCGGCCTGCGGCTCCCCAGCCTCAGGTGTCCGTGCGGCCGCTGGCTGCCGGCGCCCGGGACTTCCTGTCTGGGCGCGGGGCGGAAGGATCGCGTTGCCAGCCGGGGCCGCCGCCGCCCCTGCCGTTAGGTGGTGGGGCTGCTCAGCCCGGCGGCGGGAGGCGGGCCGGCCGCCGCTTCCTGTCGGAGGACGCGCAAGGATCCGGGCGTCGGAGTGTGTGCGAGTGCGTGAGTGTGTGCCGCCCGCACGGCGTGTGTCTCCGGCCGCGGGTTCCGCCTTCTCCCCTGTCGCCGCTGCTCAGGGTGTAAGTCAATGTGAAGCAGCAGTTCCAGCCCCGGGATAAACATGGCGACGTCTCTGCATGAGGGACCCACGAACCAGCTGGATCTGCTCATCCGGGCCGGTAAGCACAGGGGAACTTTTCTCCGGTGCATCCGTGCAGCGGCCGAGGGGGCGCCCGGCGGGCGGGGAGCGTCCCCCGGGGCGGTCAGCGCCCGGGTCCGGTGTCCGTCTCCGGCAGCGGGGCGGCCGCGAAGAGGGGGGAGTGAATGAAGTAATGGAGGCGACAAATCAGGAAGTGATCACCTTGGAGAGTAACCTGCCTCGGATCCGGGCTGTCGCTCCGGGGAGCGCGGCAGCGGCGGGGGCCGGGCACGGAGCCGCGGCTAAGTTGGGGAGTCGGCGCGGGCGAGTTGCGCGCTTCACCCCAGTTGCCGGGGAACCAGGAAGTGAGCGGAGCTGTTGTCCCCGCCGCCTGCCACGCTGTCCGGCCGAGAGGCCGCCCCTGCCCACGGCCGGGGGCGCTGGCTGCCCGCCGCCCTCGCCTCACACTTCACACAGCCGCCACTTCCGCATGGACGCCGCGGCCCCCCGGCGCTACCCGCCAAAACGCGCCCGGCCTCCTGCCTCATCCCTCCCGGAGCAGCGACGGAGTAACGGTCCTGAGGCCACTTCCCGGTGCTGAGTGGGACGCCGACCCGGCACCTCCCCGCCCCGGCTAACGGCGGCGGTGGGGAAACTGGGCTGCTGCCCTTCCTTCCCTCGTGGGGCGGGTGTTTCAGGGGGGACGAGAAGGACATCGGGTGTATTCCGTGCAGCCGACCCGGGGCTTTGGGACAGCGGAGGGGAACGTTTATTTTGGTCAACAGTAGATGAAAGCGAGGAGCCGTGCGGGCGGGAGGGCGTCCTGGCCCCAGGGAAGTCTCGGCTCGGCATTACCCCCTTTCCCCTCCCCCAAACCTCCCACCATAGCGGAAGCGCCTGGGAGAGGACAGAACGCGCGCGATTGACAGGCCCGCGGTTCCAATCTGCGCTCTGAGATGTTCCAAATAAGAACGTTGATTTCTGGGGGCGGGACCATGGGTCCGAGCCGGGCCAATGAAGATTGGGCGGGAGTGAAGCTGACAATGTACGCATGGAATTGGAGGGAAGAGGAGTGTAAACACGGAAGTGGCCGCGGGGGTGGGGGATGTGCTGCGCCACTGCTGCAGCGGAAGGGCACGGACTTAAGTTACATAGAAAAAGCAGCTTTACTTGCTAGCAGACAGCACAGCGAGGGCCTCAGGTCGATGTGGCACTGCTTGAACACTGTTGCTTACCGAAATAATAAACGCATGCAGTCCCTTCTCTGGTCCTGTTTCACATCTCCATCGCTGTGGAATTGGAAGATGAGAAATAGTAACCAAACAGTAGTGCTGTAGAAGATCTGAAGTCTTTTTGCATCTATTGTTTTTAGGGATCTTGAAATTGGTAGTTTGGTGGACAAAACCGACTCGGTTTGGTTTGGAAGAAAAATTATCAATATGTTTATTCCTAAATTTAATGGAACTTTAAATATAAATAAAATCTGGACTAACAGAACTGTATTGCTATATAACATAACAGTGAATAGTGTGTTTAGTCTGTAGCATATTTTACACATTTTAAAAGTAGAGAAATCACAATTTACTGAGCAGTGTTTAAATGCCTTTTTGGATAGGAACTTTTAGTGAAGGACAGAAACATAATGGCACTTGGGTCCTTGTTATATTTAGTCCGTTGATCAGTATGAATTAGTGTACGGTTTTATGTTGGGTTAGTGGTGGTTTGAGTGTGTATAAAGAGATAGCTGTTTGGGGCAGGAGAAATGCTCATTGGTTAAGACCACTTGTTGCTCTTGCAGAGTTGCTCTCGCAGAGGACCTGGGTTCAGTTCTCAATAGCCATGTTCACAACCACCTGTAACTCCAGTTCCTGGGGGTACAACTCCTCTTCTAAACTCCATTGACACACATGTGGTGCTCATAAATACTTACAGACAAAAACTTAATAAACGTAAAGATGTTATTTCCAATGCATGTGAATACTTAAGAGAACTGCACAGTTTCTGCAGCCAGAACCTTGAAAAACACTGCCAAGTAAGAGGCCTTAATTTTACAAGTGAAAGGTTTCTTTTCTCTGCCTGAGCGATAGGAATTACCAGTAAAACTGAATGTGGCCTGTAGATAATTTGCTGGAAATGCACATTGAAAAGCAATGTTTTTACATTTTTATAGGCATTCTTGCTTGTGGGGCTGGGGACCTGAACCAGGGCCGCCAGCATGCTGGGCAAGTGCTTTACCACAGGGCTACACCTCCTCTGACACTGGTGTTCTAAGATCTTAGATGCCATTTTCCAGATTTACTTGATTTTTGAATACTGCTTACAGAAATCTTATAATTACTGTTTTTTAAAATCACAGTGTGCCAGGAAAGACTTCTACATGCTGTTATTTCTTTTTTTGTGTTCATGTAATCTGAAGAATCTTTACAGATTCTTTGAAGAAAATTGAAAAGGATGTGCTGATATACTCAAAGCTAGTTTAATAAATTAAAAGTTCTAAGTTTTTTATTGTTGATAATTTTTAGTGGGAAATGGAGAGTAATGATTTCAATTTTTTTTCTGTGTTTATGTTTTTGAGATAAGTCTCATGTACTACTGGCCTCAAACTTTTCATATATTCGAGACTGGCCTTGAACTTCTGATCCTTGCCTCCACCACCTGAATGCTAGTATTAGAGGTATATACTACTGCTCCCAGTTTATGTGGTGCTAGGGGATTCAACATGCACTTAGCCATCTGAGCTGCATCTCCAACCCCAGTGTCTGTACATTTTATTAAAAAGTGGATGCAATGATCTCTTCACAAGCAAGCAGATGAAAAAAAAATCTATATAATGTGCAAGTAAAAAAGTAGCTGTAATGATTGCAGTAATTACTTGATGATTGTGCAAAATGAGTGACACTTGGGAACAACTTGGAGAATAAGCTTTAAGTTGAGGATGTTAATATCACTTGATTCTAAGCAACTATAGATCATCGAGTAGTGCCACTGCTATATCACTACAGGATATGCTGCTTCATCTTGTCTCTTTATAACTTAAGTATCCTACACACACACACACACACACACACACACACACACGTGTATGTGTGTAGTCCTTTCGTTATTGACATTTATGCTATTAGGAGTTTGAGTGAAGGGTGAAATAACTTCTTTATAACAAATCAGTATCATCGTAAGATTCAAAATTTTTGTAGTCAAGACTTAATATTCTTACTAAAGTTTCACTTGGGTTGGACATGGTGATGTCCCAGCACTGAGGAGGCAGAGGCAGGCAGACTTGCCAGGACTAGGTACTCACAAACTTAAGGAATCATGGAATTGAGGACTGAAGTGTTAGTTAGCTATGGATAAAACTTTGTCCTGGTTAACCTTAACTTAACCACTTAACCTCTTTAGCATATGACTAGATGATCTCTAAGAACATTTGATGCTTTAAAATTACAAGTGGTTCAGCACATTTAATGCAAAGGTAAGGCTTGCTTTTAAAAGAAAATTTAGGAAGTATACTGTATGTGTATGCTGGAGCTTGACCGCCTTTAGGCAGTCTTTGAAAACATAAGTATTTGATATAGTTTAATACCTGAGGCTTAGTTCTGGTGTGTGTGTGTGTGTATTAATAAATGTCTGACAGTTACTTTCTTAATAATTTATGTGACCATATTACACTGTCTGGATTTGAGGGACGATTTTCCGTTTAAAGTATTTGCTTTCTTTTCCCACAGTGTACAATCCTTGACTACTACTCCTTCTTTTCTCCTCTCCCCCTTCCTCTCTCCCTCCTTTTTCTTTTTTTCCTTACGACCGGTTTCACTATATAGTCCTGGCTGTCCTGCAACCTGCTTTGTGGCTCAGGCTGTCCTCAAACTCACGGAGATCCACCTGCCTCTGGCTTCTGAGTGCTGACATTTTTTTTTTTTCTTTTGAGAAGAGGACATTTTTCTCTGGAAATACAGGATAGTCTCTGTATGTGCACGTGCATACAGAGGCCAGAAGTTGACATTAGGTATCTTCCTCAATTGCTCTGCCTTACTTTATCCAGAGAAAATTTCTCATTTAGCCTACAGATTCAGCTAGATTGGCTGTCCAGGAAGTCCCTGAGATCGATCCTTCTGTCATTCGCTGCCTCCTTACTATTACTGTTCCAGTTGCCTGGCAACCAGCAGGGCACTGGGGCTTGAGCACCCAGCTCTTTATTTGGGTGCTAAGTATCAAATTGAGATCTTCCTGCTTGCAAAGCAAGCACTTTACTAACTGAGGCACCTTCCCAAAACAGTACAAGTCGAGTGATTGACAAAACAATCTGTATACTTGGTACTCTGTCTATATCCCAGGTACTTGGGATATTTGCATATGCACACTCCACAGCAGTTCAGAATTTCAGAGGTGGGTGTGATTGTGTCACTCTTGAAAACAATCAAAAGGTAGAATTACAGGAAAAAGTCTGGCTGGGTAGTATTGGTGGCGGTGCTTGCCTTTAACCCTAGAACTCCAGAGGTAGAGGAGGCAGATCTCTGAATTCAAAACCAGTCTGATATACAGAGTGAGTTCCAGGACAGCCAGGTCTACACAGAGAAACTCTATCACAAAAAGCAAAAAAAGAGAACGAAAGAGAGAAAGAAAGAGATAAGGAATAGCATTATTATTATTATAATATGTGTTTTTTTTTTTTTTTTTTTTTTTTTTTTTTTGTCCAGAGACTTAACCACGTTATTGGCGAGCTGACTGTGGTAAAGACACACTTGCCAGGCAGGCCTGGAAACCTAAGTTCGACCCCTAGGAGCCAGATGAAGGTGGATGGAGAGAACTGATTGAACGGAGTTGTCCTCTGACCTAGACAGACAGACAGACAGACAGACAGACAGACACACACTCACACTCACACTCACACACTTTTATACATACACATAGGAAGAAACCTATTTGGGGATGGATTGTATAATTTAGTGGTAAGGCTCTGTATATGCTCTCCAGTATAGGAAAAAATTCATTGTGAAAATGTGTTGAAGAAATTAACAGTTGAATTCATTGCAATATGAGTACTCAGATTTATGTGTCAGCAAGTTACAAAGTATGTCAGGGCATAAAGTCAAGAGTTTTCTTTAGGAACAAATAATGGTAGTGAAAGGCAGGCAGCACACTGATCTAGAGACCCCAGGAGGCTTTCAGGGGAATCTAAAAAGTTAAACTGTTTTTCATAGCATTATATTATTTGCCTTTGAATTTTACGAGTGCATGGAAACAAAAATTTAAAAAGAGTCCTAGAATATGTAAAACATGCTGTATTTAGTAGCATAGGTCTGTAATCCCAGCTACTCTGGAGACTGAGGCAGGCTTTTTGCAAATTCATGGCTTATATAGGCTGAGGAGTGAATTCAGAGGCAGCCTGTGCAAGCTTAGTGATACCCTATCTGAAATTAAAAACTAAAACTAAAACTAAAAAAGCGCTGAGGATATAGCTTAGTGGTAGACTGCTTGCCTGATGTGGACGAGGCCCTGGGTTCAATCCCCGTGAATCTCTACTCCTATACATGCATGCACGTGTAACACATACAATTGTAAAGCCGCTGGGTTAGTCTAGTTATTCTAGTTATTTATCTTATGCATATTTAATTAACTGTGTGTTATTGTAAATGAGTAAATATTTTTGAAGTTAAAAAGCAAAGTTTGTGTTTATTGAGGCAAGGCTTCTTCGTGCTAGCCCAGGCTGTCTAACCTAAAACTCCAGAATATTGGGGTTTCAGGTGTGAATTAACTGTGCCCAGCTAAGTTTTAGTTTTCCAATACAATAATTAGCTGTAGATAACATATATTCAAAGTCTTTTTAAGATTCTCAATAATTTGAATGCAGAAGTGTCTTCTGACAAAAGTTAAGTCCAACGATTGGCTTAGGCTGTCATTTGGTATAATTGCTAGCCACCTGTGGGTATTGAATATTTGAGATTTGACTGAGAAATTTAATTTTGAAAGTTTTTATATTGATTACACGCTATAATGTAATGACAATATTTTGAATATACTAAACAAAAGGGTTAATTTCAAAAGGTATTAATTTTTTTCCCTTTTAAAGCTACTAATACCCTTTTGTACTTTTTAAATGTGGATAAGAGAATTTAAAATTACGGCTTTTACTTAATTGGCTAACTTTGGATTAGAAAGTTATTTTAATTGTCTTGTTATATTTTATAAAGCTGTATTGGTTGATGGTGAAGATGAAAGATTCCAGTCTCCCTTCTTTACTGCAGTGGTTTGGGGCCTCTGTCACTACTCTGTCTGGAGGCATTAGAGGGTGTGGTCAGTCCTCAGAACTTGTGGTGACCTAGGAAATACGAGTTTACGACACTGTTTAGGAGAAACCACTGACACCTAATGAAGTATTTCTCATTTTTCCATTGCTCTCAAACTCCATTGCTAGTAAAGTTTATTTCTGACTTGAGAACACTGTTAAGAACTAGATCCATTGCCAGCATTCTCTTTGCAAAGCTGGGAGGTATGCCTCTTGTCAGCCTTAATTACCAAGTTTGGTATTTTGTAACAGCTGTTGAGTGAGTCTGGAGCAGTGCACATACAAATACCAGCTGAATGGAGGTGGACATGGAGTGGACATATTTATCCACAGTAAATGGCAGCACAGGCCACATTTATTGATGGTGTTGTGGTCAGAATTGAAATCATTTTCAAGGAGACTGGGCCAGTGAGGTCAACTGACCTATTAGTTGGTTTCTGTTTTTAAATCAAGTTGTTCAGTTTCTACCATGAATTTCATACATTGTCTAGAAAGCAGTGAGAAGGAGTTTATTTGCAGACGCTGCTTACTTTGCTTACTTTGGTCGGCAGTATACTATTAAATTGGTATTTATCTTTACAAATGTGTACTTTTACATTTCATTTGAATTACTGAGCTGAACAAAACACTGAAGTTTTTAAAAATTACAGAAATGGAAAGGTATTAAGTTTCTGTTATCAAAGATTGTTTTAGAAAATTACCTGTTGACTTAGGTCAACAAAGTATAAAGAAAGAGACTCTATAAAATGGTCTATAAAATGGGTAACATAGTCTTGGAAACTCTCATTACATTTTAATTTATCAGACACTTGGCTTTTAGATTTTTATTTATGTTTAGCATTGAACTGAACACAGTAGCTCCCAAAATAGAAATCACTGCTCTTTAACAAGCTGTTAGATTTCAGAGTAACAGGAGATTATTTTACATCTCATTGAGTCTGATGGTACTCTCTGAACTTGAAGCAGCAGGAGGCCAGAGAGCTATGCAGACCCCGGGCTCCACGCAGCACTGGGCATGTGATAAATACTCGGTTGACACTGGCTGATTGTACTTAACGTATTTCATTTTCTAGTTGGCAACTTATAAATTGTGGGTATTTAAAGTAATAGTAAATATTTTGGGGTTATAATTTGTTAAATTTGGGATGCTAAGTTTGAGGTCAGAAGTAGAAGCAAGAAAATATGCTTTAAAAAACTAATTGGAATTGGGTGTGGTAGTAGACCCTTGTAATCTCATGCTTAGGGAGCAGAGGCAGGAGGATTGGTAGTTAAAGATTTCTGCTGTGTCTAGAGTTCCAGGCTATCCTGGCTACATGAGATTCTGCCTTAAAAAACAAGCAGAACACAACGAAGATTCGTTTGTACTAACAAACTTAACAGTGCATCTCAAACTTCTTAAGAATTTACGGCACACGGTGTGTAACTGTTAGGCAAGTATTTTTGTTGTTTATAACTTATATTTTAAAATCTGTAGTTTTATTGCCCTATGACTTTTAAATACTTGAAGCTAATTGTAGTACAGTACAGTTTTTGGAGTATATCTTCATAATATTACATAAGGAATTAGCTTACCCAGGATAGTTTATTAATAGCGCCTAAGACAACAGCTAAATTACAACACCAATCCTGCCTTAAAGAGGATGGCTCCCAAGATGATGTTTAAAACCTGAGAGTTTGCTTCCCGAGGGTTGTTAGTATGTGTGAGTCTTACAGGGTGCCCCTCTGAAAAACAGTCTTAAGAATGGTGGTGTCTTTTATACTTAATACTAAGTTTTTAAAAGTTGAACTAGCAGGGCTGAGTGAATCCTTTGCCTCCCTGAAGCTGCAGATAAGAGTAAGCAGGGTCACCTAAAGATAGATTTACTTAGAGGTTTGGCTGCCTGTCCGGATCCAGTTAGCTGTGAGCAGATTTCCATAAATGGGAAGGGCAGCTGCAGAGCCGAGCACCTTGCTTGGGAGCGGGGACGGTGTGTAACAGGTGCTGGAACAGGCCTGACGCTTTAAAACAAATGCTCCCCAAATGACTTCGGTTTTAAGGCTGAGCCATTTGGTGAATTTGGAGGCTGTAACCGTTTTTCTTTTCACAATTAAAATTTCCTGAGACAGGCCAGAAGATTCATGTCTATACTTGTGGATTTGTCATGGTTTTATGAAATTTTATGAACATTCACAACAAGCTCCTTAAGGGGAACATCGGAAGAAAAATCAGTCAAATTAAAATCTAGTATTTATGTTTCAGAACATCTAACCATATAAATCAGTCAGTATAATTAAGTCAGAGTGTAAAATAAATGTATGACTAAGATAATGAGTTCTTGACAATTCTATTAAGATCATGGGGTTGTCCTTAGTTTGATACATAAAATAAATGCATATTTGCCTTACTCTAAGGAAACCTAGGGCTAGATATGAAGCGTAGAGGTGGAACACTTGCTCAGTAATGGGAGGTGTTGGGTATGATCCCCAACATCTCAGAACTAAACAAACCCAGCTGTGATTCCACAGTTGGGTTAAGATAGCTCCCTTATTGAAAGGGACTTACACTATTGAAAGGGGTGAGCAGTAGTCACACTGAATTCCTATTTCATGTCAGGAACTGTATGAGATTTTCACATCTATTTTGGCAGTGTCCTGCTCCGTAAGTGGAAACTGAGGCAGAAGAGAGTGAGTGGATTGCCTTAGTGGCAGAGACTAAGAACTCAAGCTGTTAGACCTGAAAGTGCAAACCTCTTCTTGTGTACTTGACTGTTTGACAAGTCATTTGATAGCACAGCATAAAAGAAATATAAACCACCCATCTTTTTATGGACCTACCCACATATGTACTTCTCTTATGTGAAACCTATCGAAGTGAGTCTCAGAAAAGAATGAGTTTACTATAAGGAAAGTTCCAAAGTATTGTGACATTAAAACCAATCCTCGTCTGGAGGTTGTCTGCTCACAGGGGACTATATAAAAATTGAAGTTATTCCTTAGGCTAGCTTAGACAAAAGTGTTTCTTCCTGATTTCTGTTGGCTATTATGTTACTCTCAGATTAGTGACAACACATCAGATTACATAATTGTCCTCCTATAGGGTTATTGTTCTTCACCCAACCTCTCTCTCTCTGTTCCCTAACCCCTGTGGAAAAGTCCCTCAGTTTTTTTTTTTTTTTTTTTTTTTTTTTTTTTTTTTTTTTAATTTTGGTCTAAAATGGATGCAGGCTTCATATTTCAAGTTTGGTGTTTTGTTTTTGTTTTTGTTTTGTTTTGTTTTTTTCCTTTTTAAAAAGATCTGGGAACTCCTTGCTAATTTCTTGTCAGCTTTGTTGGGGTTTTGGATTTGAGATAGGGTCTGCTGTATACCCCAGAGTAGCTCCAAATTCCAGTCCCTGCCTTAACCTTGCAAGTACTGGGATGAAAAGTGTGTGGCTTATTCCTGGCTCATTGGTTGCTTTTAAAATCAGCATTCACTGTAGAGAACATAGACATTAGCTTTATAATAAATAATAAATATTTTAGTAAGTAGTTAATAAATACTCAGTGGCTTGTATAGAGTTGTTCACATGGACATCAGTTCATATATATTCAGTAATATATTTTTAATTGCTGGTGTTTTCATTTTTACTTAAGAACTTTGCTTTTTTCACAGTGGAAGCATCAGTTCACAGCAGTAATGCACACTGTACGGATAAGACCTTTGAAGCTGCTGAAGCCCTGCTTCACATGGAATCTCCTACCTGCTTGAGGGATTCCAGAAGTCCTGGTATGTGAGCCGTCCAGTTTTCTCTATTGTTGGGTGACTGTTTCCTATTAGATTGAAGATGTTAACTGGGTGGTGGTGGCAGTGCACACCTTTAGATCCAAGCACTGGGGAGGCAGAGGCAGGCAGAGCTCTCGAGTTTGAGGCCAGCCTGGTCTACAGAGTGAGTTCCAGGACAGCCAGGGCTATATAGAGGAAAAACTCTGTCTCAAAAAACCAAAAAAGACAGACAGACAGACAGACGGACAGATGGACTATGGAGATAGAAAGAAGCTGTTAGGGCAGAGGAGCCCTTGCCAGGGTTTGTACATACACACCTGGCATCAGTAACTGATAGGAAGGTTTGAAAACCTTCAATGCTATCTGTGGTTATGTTGCTTTTCTTGATTCGGGGGAACTCAGAGGTAGTTGTTGTCCTTTCGGGTTGGACAAGTTGGGCCATCTGCTCCTTACAACCCTTCCAGGCCTTCATCCTGATCAACAGGCAAAATTGCATGGAGCCTATGGTAGAGAAGAAAAGGAGTTTATTAATTTATTTTATATTCCTTTCAGCTTGTGAGATAAGGTTGCTTTTATAATTTTATTTTTTGGCAGGCTAATTTTAATAGTGGTGGTGTACTAATTTGATTTTGTCCTAATTTTAATTCAGTGTGCAGGAATTTAGAATACGTTGCTAAGAGTAGCCATCTTTAAAAGGTTATTTTATGTGTATAGGTCTTTTCCTGCCTACATGTCTGTGTACCGTGTGCATGCCTGATATCCATGGGTGCCAGAAAAGGATCGGATCCTCTGGGACTGGAGTTACAGATGGTTGTGAGCTGCCATGTGGATGTTGGGAATTGTATTCCAGTCCTGGAAGGGCAGCCAGTGCTCTTAAACACTGAGCTATCTTCCCAGCCCTGCAACCATCTTTTTAATTGGATTAGGAATCCAATGCATTCTTCAAGGTGTGGTATCCTTATTATTCATGCATATGTGATAGAAACTGAAGCAACATTATTGTATGTAATAGAATACCAGGTGACAATCTGTATGTACTATTTTAGTGACTTAAAATGATATTTAATGGCCTAAAATTAGTCATTCTTTTTTATATTTTAAAATGAAATATAACTGTGTACTTTGCATTGAACATATATTTATAAACTTTTACATTTTATATCATGTCCTTGTATTCCTCAGTTAATGAATAATGGCAGATATATGCAACAAAAGTAATTACTAAAGGACTATTCTTTTCACATTTTCTCTGTGAAAATATGTACAATGTTGCTACGATTAACTAAAGTTTAAAGGGAGTTGGAGAGATAGTTCCAGGGTTGAGAGCACTGCATACTCTGTAGCAGAGGACCTAGGTTTGGTTTTCAGCCCCCATCCACGTGGTGACTCCAGTTCAGGATGATCCGATGCCCTCTCTGGCCATCACAGGCACTAGGCACACAAGTACACGCCAGCCAAAAATGTTCACACACATAAAATACTTTTTTTTTTTTTTAAGTACCTAAAAGTATGAAAAAGAGGTTGGCTGTCAAGATGATTGTCCTAATACTTACTTACTTGTATAGTTTTGGATAATCAGTAACTTGATTTCTTCAGGCACAAGTTCTCATCTTTCTTACTTTGAACAATTCTTTTGTAAACCTCGCCTCTTCTAATATTGAACCATCCACATAGGAAACTGTAATAGGGGTAGGAAATTATAATTTTTCAACTTTTTTTTATAGTGGAAGTGTTTGTCCCTCCTTGTATATCAACTCCAGAGTTTATCCATGCTGCGATGAGGCCAGATGTCATTACAGAGACTGTAGTGGAGGTGTCAACAGAAGAGTCTGAACCAATGGATGCCTCGCCTATTCCTACTTCACCAGACAGCCACGAACCAATGAAAAAGAAAAAAGGTTGAGTATATGTATCACTTGTGATACATCTTTCCCATCTCATGGTTTTGTTGGTTGGTTTGGTTGGTTTTGGTTTTCCAAGACAGGGTTTCTCTGTGTAGGCCTGACTGTCCTGGAACTAACCAGGCTGTTTTCAAACTCTGAGGTCTGCCTGCCTCTAGTGCTTTTTTAATTATTTTGGGATAAGGTCTTATCTCTATATAGCTCAGGCTGTCCTTAAATTTGTCATTCTCCTACCTCAGCCTCCCCAGTTTTGTGATGAATGCAAACATTTGCCACTGTAATAGCCTATTAAAACACAGACACAGACACAGACACACACACACACAGACACACACACACACACACACACACACACACACACACACGGCTACCAAGTAACATTCATGGTCTTAGTGTTTTCTTCTTTTTGTGGATAGTGTTTTAAGAAAAACAAGCAACTCTTCCCAGATTCTTTTTGCCTCTCTACTAACCCAACTTTATTCTCTTTCCAAAACCTGTCAATCAAAACAAAAAACCAGTAAGACAAAACAAACAAATAAAAACTAAGGTAACAAGGTCACAAAAAACTATGAAGTCTGTTTTGTATTGGCCAACTACTCCTGGGCATAGGCTTGACCTGCCCTGGACTATGGTTGAAAAAAGGTGGGCGGATTGTTGAGGAAGATGAAGTTGGAGGATCACAAGGACTACAAATCTTTTTCTTAAGCCAAAGACTCTCTTCCTTATATTTCCTCTTTCTCCCTCCCTTGCCCTTGGTCCTTTCTTCCTCCCCAAGCTACAACCTCCTCCTCATACCATTTTCTGTTTTCTTCTCTTCCTTCTCCCTTCCCCTTTTCATTCCTGTGACTTCCCACAGAGATTTAACTGCCTCTGCCTCCCAAGTGCCAGGATTAAAGTTCTGATGTTCTTCTTTAAAAGACCAAGGGTGAGGGCTGGAAAGAGGGCACAGAAGTTCAGAGCACTGGTTGGTCTTTAGATCCTATTCCCAGCACCCACATGACTGTTCATAGCTGTCTGTAAATACAGCTCCATTGATCTGAGGCACAGCTGCCTCCAGTTTCATAGAGTCTGATGCCCTCTTCTGGGTACCAGACTTGCAAAAATGAGACGGAGATATGCAAGCAGACAACACCTATACACATTGCACAAACACAAACATTTTAAGATTGCCAGTATAAACTTAGCAGTGGGTAAAGAAAATTTCTGATTTCTAAGCCTCATTTCCACAGTGAAAGGGCCAGCATATCTCCATGTCACAGTGCACACATACTTTCCTATTCAGATCAGGTGGTTGAGGCAGGAAGATGATTAATTTTAGGCTAGGCTGGACCATGGAAGTCTAAGGGGGACTATGATCAAAGCATACTATATGTCTGAGAACATAATAAGAAAACCCATTACTGGGTGCAGTTAATATGTACAAATTCACGTCATTCTGTGGTTACTGCTGTTTGGGAGACAGTCAGAATACCATCATCTGTGTGATTTGTGACTGTATGTTTGAAGCAGAGAATCCTTTTTTTAAAGGTATTTTTTATTGTGTGATGTGTGTGTGCTGGAGGGCAGAGGGAAACTGCACATAGAGCTGAGCCATCTCTCCAGCCCCAAACCTTGTTTGTACTGATAAGCAATGTAACTTACTTCATACTCCCCCTTGCTAATCTGTCTGCCTCATGGGAGAAATAAGGACAAACGAGAATGACCAAGGCATTTATTAGACATAATCACTTGGAAAGTGTGTTATTTTATTTTTAAAAACTTTACAGTGAATCTGCAAGTTGACAAGGAAATTTCAACACTTGCTTAAAATTCTGGAGAACTCTTTGGCTCCCAGTGTGAGCCAGTGTTTAATATCTGTGTTCATTTGAGCTCAGAGAGGCTTCCGATGCTGAGATCCTCTGCAGCACATAGGTGGGATTGTTGCTGACTGGAGGAGGAGAGGGGAGCATGAACAGAGTCAGTGTCTGTGCATGTGTGAAGTTCTAACAGCAGTGTATGGTGACTCACACCTTTATTCCCAGCTCCTGGGAGGCAGAGGCAGGGGGATTTCTGAGCACAAAGCCAGCCCAGTTTACATTGTGAGTTCCAGGATATCAATCCAAAGTTTAGAGGATTGATGCTGTCCCTGACCATAAAATAAAAGTTATAGAAGTTTTTGACTTGCTTTGTACAGTCAAATTTCTACCACCTGTTTTATTTAAAAATTTAGAAGTGTTTAATGCTTCTTTTGCAAGCAGCTTTCATATGTTCTGAGTCTTCTTGGGTGAGGGACTGCGCTTCATGCATGCTAGGCAACCTCTCTGCCTGTGCTGAGCTACGCCTCCAGCCCCGAGGTCTGGGCTGCCCTTGGAACTCACTAGGTGGCCCCTGCTGACTTCAGTCTTCCTTTCTGGCTTTTCATAGGATTGTACCACCTTAGCACTTAAGAGTTTTCATCTGCATATTAGTATCTAGTTTAGTGAGGAATGTCTTTTTGAAGAGTCTGCTTATCTCTGTTTTCAGTTTCTGATTTCTTTATCTTACTTTTTCAGTTGGCCGTAAACCAAAGACCCAGCAGTCACCAGTTTCCAATGGGTCTCCTGAGTTAGGAATCAAGAAGAAAGCCAGAGAAGGAAAAGGTAATTATCTTTTAGGTGACATTTTTGCAGGATTATTTCTAGTAGATGTACATATTATATGGGAGTACGATCTCTTAGTATTTGTTAATTAGGGATGGACCAGCATTATGGGAATCTCTTATCAAAATAGCTATGCCTCAAAGAGGTGGGATAGCCATTGTATTTGGTACTGTCCATAGGGCAGTGCAAACCATTGTTTTTGGGACCATGTTTTAGAGGATAGTTGTATATGCACTCCTCCTCACATTTAGCCACTTGACTAGAAGAGGCTGCACTCACTCATCTGCCAGTGTGTGTGAGTCAGTGTCTGAGACTCGGCATCTCTGAGCTGGGGCCTGGTCCTGGGGCTGGTCAGTGTCAGTCTTGGCACCAGGCGCTGTTATTTAAGCTGCCTCTGGACTTCTGCTACATATTTTCTGTTTTTCAAGACAGGGTTTCTCTATGTAGCCCTGGCTGTCCTAGAACTCACTCTGTAGACCAGGCTGGACCCGAATTCAGAAATCCACCTGCCTCTGCCTCCCAAGTGCTGGGATTAAAGGCCACCACCACCATTACCTGGTTGATTTTTTTTTTTTAAACGGTGTGTGTTTCTTTTCTTTTTCTTCTTCTCCCTCCCTCCCTTTCTCCCTTCCTTCCTCCTTCCCTCCCTCCGTCCTTCCCTCCCTCCCTCCCTCCCTCTCTCTCTCTCTCTCTCCCTCCCTCCCTCCCTTCTTCTCTCCCTCCCTCATTCCTCCTTCTCTCTCTCTCTCTCTTTTTCTTTCTTTTGACCTGACACTGGAATTACAAGCAGTTATGAGTGCTAAGAATTAAACCCAGGGCCTCTGCAAGAAGCATTCAGTGTTTTTAACTACTCAGCCATCTTTCCAGCCTCTCTGGTTTCTAATTTGTTGTGTTTGATGATTTCCAGTAACATTAGGTATATGTGTCTGATGATCCCATAAACAAATTGTCACTAGTTAATAGGTAAATGTTTTCAGACAGATAATCTTAAATTTTTTATTGATATGTTTAAGTTTGTCCTATTTTTAATAAGTTTATTATGTAAATGTACTGAAAACTGTCTGATAAGTCCACAGAAAAATTTGGTATCAGTTATATCCGAAGGAAAAAGAAGTAACTGCAAATTCGCTGTTCTTTTCTTTTGGATCTGGACGGGAACTGGTTTCAGACATTGATTTCCTTTTCTGCCCTTGGTCTTTTTACATTTCTACCGTGTTAGATTCTGTCTTTCAGTGCAGATTGAGAGGCTAGAGGATGGAACGCAGCCAGCAGGAATACCTACCTGTCTAGTAGATCCCTAGAGCACACATTGTCCAGCCTGAGTAGAGCACTGAGCCACTGCCATTAACAAACCTGAAACCTGGGCACAGGAGACGTGACAGTATAGAATCACATCACAGCCTTACAGCTTAAGAACCAGGCATGGCACGTACTTTTAATCCAGTTCTCAGGAGGCAGAGGCAGAGGCAGAGGCAGAGGCAGAGGCAGAGGCAGAGGCAGAGGCAGGTAGATCTCTTGAATTTGAGGCCAGCTTGATCTATGTAGCAAGTTTCAGATCTGGAGAGGCTGCATAGTCAGACCTGTCTCAGAAAGAATCAGCACATAGATAGTTGTAAATAAGAATATTTTATCTGCCTTTAATCATGTTGATGAATTTTAAGTTAATGTCTGTCATTGTTTTTACTTTGTTTTTTAAAGGAAACACAACCTATCTGTGGGAGTTTCTTTTAGATCTGCTTCAAGATAAAAATACTTGTCCCAGGTATATTAAATGGACTCAGAGAGAAAAGGGCATATTCAAACTTGTGGACTCAAAGGCTGTCTCGAAGCTCTGGGGAAAGCATAAGAACAAACCAGATATGAACTATGAAACCATGGGGCGAGCTTTGAGGTGAGAATGACCATAGGCTAGTTCCTAAGTAGAACTTACTTGTCTCTTTAGATTGTCTGTTAGTTGTTACAGTGGTTTAAAGAAAAGCTTGAAAATAGATCCCTTGATGTAACTAAAACTTTGAAGATAATCTAGAAGACTTTTCTAGATTTGGAAATAGATAGGAAAAGAGAAGTTTGGTCTATATGCCTAAAATGTCAATGTTGGAAAAATCCTTACTTACAGGAGGTGGCTCTGCATTTAGGACTGTTCCAAAATAGGAATTGTTAACCTTGTAGGCCTTAAGACTGGGTGTAGTGCCCAGGCCTCGCAGTCAGTTGTAGTGGTTGAAAATTAAAGAGAGAAGGATAAGTTCAAAGTCACCCTCTTTTACATAGTAAGTTTGAAGCCAGCCTGGGCTATGATGATCTGAAAGAACCTTAAATGAAATACATTTTCCAGCGTTAATTTACTTTTAGTCCCTGCAAATGATGTAAATGACTTTATCTTGAAAATGAAAAAAAAAATTTGTTGACTTTGGTCAGTGTGAGAAATCCATTAAATCTCCAATGAACACATTATAGTATTCATTTATTTGAGACAGGTCTTGCTACGTAGCCCAGGCTGGCCTGGAGCTTATGTAAACAAGCTGGCTTTGAACTTGCATCGATTCTCACAGCTTCTCAATGCTGTTACTTCGGGCGTGAGCTACTAGTGTTATGTGACAGTGTTCACATATTCCACAGATTTCTGATTATCCCATAGAAAGTCAGATTGTTTTTTATAACAAATCAGAGCTGCTTATATTACCAATAAAGTATTCTGTGTCTACGCTAAGCTTTTTTTGTTTGTTTTGTTTTTCGAGACAGTTTCTCTGTACGTTAAGCTTTTCTTAAGAGACAGAACAAGGTATTCACGGTGGAATGTACTATGATCTCATCACTTGGGAGGTGGAGAAAGGAGGGTCAGTCTAGAGTTGGAAGCTGGCCTGGTCTATGGGAGAAGAGGCCACAGGGTGCAGGATGACGCTGGGTGGTAGCACTTCCCCCAATAGAGAGTCTCTAGGTTCAGTCATCGACACTGCAACTTTTGTGGACATACCAAGGTCACAGAGCTGTGCTGGCTACTTCTCACTGATGTGACAGTGGCAGTTTAAGGAAGGGCATATAGTGGTAGGACTCGGGCCGTCCCCAGCCAGACAGCAGCAGTGAGCGCCGTACTTAGCCTCCCTTTCTAGTTGGTCTGAGACTCTGAGTCATGGAGCGCTGCCCGCAGTTATGGTGGCTCTTCCTACTTCCGCTGACTCTAGTCAACCCTGCGTGCTTCTAGAGCTCGTCAGATTGACAGCATTAACCTGTGGTATGGCATGCCAACTTCATTGTCACCAATCTGTAATCTTAGGTGTAGTCCAAGTGTGAGGAGCTCTCGTCTACAGGAAGAAGTGAATGTTATGTGTTTGCTGTGTGTGGTTTTATTGGAGAAGATGATAGTACATTTGATAAATTTAGTCATTTTATTTTTGTTACAGATACTACTACCAAAGGGGAATTCTTGCAAAGGTTGAAGGACAAAGGCTTGTATATCAGTTCAAGGACATGCCCAAAAACATAGTGGTCATCGATGATGACAAAAGTGAGACCTGCCCCGAAGACTTAGCAGCAGCTGCTGATGACAAGTCTTTAGAACGAGTGTCACTATCTGCAGAAAGTCTCCTGAAGGCAGCGACTGCCGTCCGAGGGGGGAAAACCTCCTCTCCTCTGAACTGCTCCCGAGCAGAGAAGGGTGTGGCTAGGGTTGTGAATATCACTTCCCCTGCTCATGATGCTTCCTCCAGGTCTCCTACCACCACAGCACCTGTGTCGGCAGCAGCAGCTCCAAGGTGAGGGAGACGGTGAACTGTAACATAGGGTTTGTGTTTGGATGCTCCTTGGAACAAATGAACCGTCCTTGTTTGAAGCTGTATCGGACAGCACTGTAGGAACACTTTTCAAGGGCTGGATCTTTTCAAGTATACTTTTAGCTATTTATAGTGGCACACACCTGGAGGCCTAAGTACTGTGGACGTTGAGGCAGGAGAATCACAAGTTCAAGGCATGCCTGTTCTGCAGAGTATGGGTTCTAAGCTAGCAGTAAGTTAGCAAGACCTTGCCCAGAAAGCCAGGGCCGTGGCTCAGTGGTGCACACTTGATCAGCATGCCGGACCCTAGGTCCAGTCCCTGGGGGAGCGGAAGATTTTTTGTTATAACTTCAGTGCAACTGTAAGAGTTGGGAACACCGGTTTCGGGTGTTAGGATTTGTGATTCCTTTTGAACATGAGACTCATTTTCCCATTTAGTGTTAAATATAACCAACTTGTTTCTAATCTACCAGGACAGTTCGTGTGGCAATGCAAGTCCCCGTGGTAATGACATCACTGGGTCAGAAGATTTCAACTGTGGCAGTTCAGTCAGTCAATGCAGGCACACCATTAATAACCAGCACCAGTCCAGCTACAGCAAGCTCTCCAAAAGTAGTCATCCAGACAGTCCCGACTGTGATGCCAGCCTCCAATGAAAATGGAGACAGAATCACCATGCAGCCTGCCAAGATTATCACCATCCCTGCTACTCAGCTTGCACAGTGTCAACTGCAGACAAAGTCAAATCTGACTGGATCAGGAAGCATTAACATTGTTGGAACCCCACTGGCTGTGAGAGCGCTCACCCCTGTTTCAATAGCCCATGGTACACCTGTAATGAGACTATCCGTGCCTGCTCAGCAGGCTTCTGGCCAGACTCCTCCTCGAGTTATCAGTGCGGTCATAAAAGGGCCGGAGGTTAAATCAGAAGCCAAAAAGCAGGAGCACGATGTGAAAACCTTGCAGCTGGTAGAAGAAAAGGGGGCAGATGGGAACAAGACAGTAACCCATGTAGTGGTTGTCAGTGCGCCCTCTGCTATTGCTCTTCCTGTGACTATGAAAACCGAAGGGCTAGTGACATGTGAGAAATAAGCTCCCAGGGATTGCAGACATTTGCAAGGGAAGTCATCAAGAAAAGTCAGAGGAGGACTTTCAAACAACTGTGCATATAAGAAAGCAATCAGACTTACTGGAAATAAATTACCTATCCCATGTTTCAGTGGGAAGTGAACTACACATCGAGATGCTGACAGAAAACTGCCTCTTAAAGTAAGAACAACTGAACCCTCAATAAGAAAAAAGACTGAAAGGGACCAAGCAGCTCACTACAATATCACGTTACACTAAGAGTTGGAACACTAACACCTGTAAGAGGTTACATAGTTTTCAGTGGGGCGGGGTTGGGATGGGTGATGTCATTGTTACAAATAGCATTTTTTGATGCATTTTATATGCATACCAGCAATTAGCACTGTGCTCGTGCAGTGCTCACTTAACTGGTGCTATGTGAAGACTCTGCTAATACAGGTATTCTAGAATGTGAACTGCGTGGATCCAAAAGCTTCACAGAGAGAGGAGAGCAAGATCTAGTGCGCTTTTGTTCGTTTGTTTTGTTTTATTTTTTGATTTTGAATATATATATCATAGCTTAAGCTGTTTTAAAACAAAGGCCTTAGACTAATTTTCGGTTTCCTTTCTTGAAATAAGCTAATGGCTTGTTTGTGTAAAGCTTTTTTATTAAAAGAAAAATTTTAAAAATCTTGTACCTAGCACAGTATTGTTATAGAATTTACATGTAACATTTTCTATGGTAGATTAAGTCTGTCGGTTTCTTAATTGTGAAGAGATGAACAGTTGGCTCTGGCCCTTTACTGTACCACACCTGCGTCGCTCAAGTCACCCTACCTACCGTCTGCAGACATCGGTATCAGTTCTTCTGTCATTCGACATTCAGGCTCGCATGAACTCGCCAGGTAGCTCCAGGACCTGGCCTTTGTTTCCTTTCTCAGTCTTTTTCCTTTTCTCCTTTTTTTTTTTCTCTTTTTCTTTTTTAGTTGACATTTAAGAGGGAAAGTACCAGTGTTCAGATTTGAACTATAATAGTTTGTATATTCAACATTTGAAGTATATTCTATTTTGTTGTACTCTTGTTTCAAAGTGTATTCAAGTAGGTTTTGAAATATAGAAGTGAAATTTATCTTGTGGTTTTGGTCTCTGGTGATATTTTTCACAATGCTCAAGCCAGTCCAGGGTGTCGTTTCAGTTACGCAACGGAAGTCTGATGTTTTCTTAACGACTACCTGAAGAACTGCTACTCCAGCTTTGCCTTTGTCCCATTATAGGAATATTTGTCAACTATCTGCACATTCCCACTTTCTTTATAACTATAGGCACGTACTTAACAAATACCGTGTTCTAGTTGGTCACGTGTAATGGATTTGTACATGTGAACCACTTTCAGCACTAGCGGTAAACGGTGTGCCTGGCGTGTGCAGGCCCCTGGGTCTGTCTTAGCCTCACAGGTACTGAGTCGCCTCCAATCTGTCGGACCATTTGTTTCTGCCAGTCAGGATCTCACTTGAGCATCCGTCCTTGTGTGCCTCAGGAAGAGGCGCCTCCTATCCATCAGCATCTCTCTCCCTGGCTCAACAGTTAACAGTCATTCAGTGTTTTCTACCAGACCATTTTTTTTCCTCAGTGGGGAGCCAGCCTCACAGTGCTCACTGAAGTTCACCAATAGCTTAGTTTCCAAGTGAAACCCAATTTTGAAAACGTTTTTAAAGTTATGGTGTGTACATGCATGAAGGAGAGGACAAGGTTCAGAAGTCAGTTATTCTCAAGTCATGAGACTTAGTCACAAGCACCTTAACCTAGTCATCTCAAATGCCACATACTACATACATTTTTACACATAATTTACTTTTATGTGCCTGCATATATGATTGTGTACCACATGTATAAGGTGCCCATGGAGGCCAGGAGGAGTTGGAGCTCCTGGAACTGGAGTTAAGAGCTGCCATGTAGGTGCAGGGAATCAAACCTGAGTCCTAAACCCATGAGCCCTATCTCCACCCTCCCCTCCCCCATCATATCTTGCCTTAGTTTGCTTCCCAAAGTCAGTTTGGTTTCCCATGACACGCCTCTGGCTTATTCTCAGCCTGAATGGCTATCTTCAGATCTGATTTTTGACTTTAGGCCAAGGTTTTGTTAGGGCTTACTAATGTAGAAGGGGTGAAAGGAGTTAGTGTGTGCTACACAAGCAGCCACTACTGAATGTTTCTTTAGTGACTTTGTTGTGAGAGCCGTTTTTCAGGTAGTTGCCCATGTTTTTTTCCTACCAAATCTTGGTCCAGACTGGATTTTGAGCTCATTTTATCTAATTGCCACATCACACAGCTCTTCCGAGTGCTGGATTGAACTCCCATTCCCTTTAGTATTAACAGCCCTTTCCTTCTGCCAGGGATCTGTAAGCTTATCTCAGACACCTTAGGTCATTCACATCTAGCCATTCTCCAAGTCCTGGTGATGGCATCTTGTGCATGTCTGCCTTCCCTCCAATAAGGTCTGGCTATGTAGCCCAGATTGTCAGAAAACACGTTATCCTACCTCAGACTCTGGAATGCTGAGAGTAAAGGAAGCTAGTGTGCCAAAATAAATAAAAGTGGATTTCATTACATACACCATTGTGATTTCTTTAAATTCAATAGCATCCTGCCCAGCTGTCTCTTTGCTAGTGTCAATAAATTTCCTCATTGAGACATACCTATGACATCTCCTCCACCTCATTTTTACTTACTGAGTTGGAGTTAAGCATCAAAACAGATACTCCCACAGTAGGCATTGGAAGCCTTACTTGGTAAAAGGTCTGAGGCTGGGGACTGGCATGTTGGGAAGCCAAAGAACAAAGTCTGGTCTTAAGAGAATCAGGATGATGGGCAAAGCTGGGTGTGGAAGCTCACATAGTAATCCTAGCACTGGGACACTGAGGCAGGAGCACTGCTACAAGTCTGAGGTCATCTTGGGCTTCACAGATGCTCATAGAGGCCAGCCTGGGCTACAAAGTGTATCAAAAAAGGTTAAGCAAGAAGGATAAAGCAAACATGCCCAAAGGGTGAGGAACAAGGGCATCCTAGTGGCTGGGCCGCTAACTGCAAGTCTCTGTTGAACCCCTATCTCTTATTTTGGCTTTTAGAACAGGGTTTCAAGTAACCTCGGCTGGCCTTGAACTTGCTTTGTGGTTGAGAATGGCCATGAGCTCCTGATCACCCTACTTCTACTCTCCTAGAGCACTACCATGTCCTGCTGGTGGTTGTGTGGTTTTCCTGGTGTTGGGGGGATAAACTTGGAGCCTTACATGAGCTAGGAAAGTGTTCCACCACTGAGCCACCTCAGTTCTAAATGGCCTTGAATCCTGAGGCTGTGACTTGATTGTGTCCCCCATAACCAAGTCAGGCCTGTGGTAAAGTACTGTTGGCCGCTGGTAAGTATCTGTGTCTGCATTAAGCCTGAAGTGCTCTTGTACAATGGGGAGACTAACTTGACCACTATATTACTTGAGGACCTGGAGGTGGAATGCAGGGGTAAGCAAGCCACTTTGGAGGGCTCCATCCTTGGGACCAAGATACCCAGAAGCTTGTGTAGTTACTTCTGTTGAGATGAAAATTCGGTGTATAAATGGATAGTGTGTAACACCATATATTATTACAAGATCCAAACAAACTCCCAGGTAACTCTTACACTAAGGAGACAAGTTATTAAAAGCACTCTTTGTAAGTCCATTTATTAATCTTAAGTAATATTGAGAACTCACACATTACGATATTTACCATCTTACCACTGGTAGGTTATTTTGTTTGGAAGAGGCTTCAACAATTGAAAGAGAAGGGTTATCTTTTTGACTCTTACATTTTTTCCTACAAAATTTGAACCCAATCATCTGGCTGTCTTTGGGATTTTTTTTTCAAGAAAGGGTCTTGATAGATGGCCCAAGCTGGCCTCCAAGACATGGACTTTCTCGTCTCAGGTGAATGTTGGGATCGCATCTGGCGTCTTGATAAAACTTCTCACTAATCTTCTTAGCAGCTGTTCGGGAACTGTCCCTGGAGCGACTAGGAAACAGCACATTCCAGGAGACGTGGCTGGGTAATGTCCATGCCCACCAGTGTCATCACGACAGAAAAGGCACAAACACCAAACGATGACGAAACAGTGGAAGCTGAAGAACTCAACGCTACTGAATTCCTTGAAAACACAACGGATGAGTTGGAGGCAAAGCAAACGGGGTTTGTGAAGAATGCACATATAAAGTCACAAACCCCAGGGCTAAATAGTTCCTTAGTGTACATTCTGTTAGATCATCAAATAAAAACATTTTTAAATTTTAAGGAATTAAGACTATACCTGCATGGTTCTAAAATGTCCACAATGCTATATAATCCACTTAATTTTACATGAAGATATAAAAAAATAAATATTACCATGCACTTCCCACTGACATTTAAAAATCCCACAAATAAATAACTTGAAATGATGCCTAGAAAACTTCCTACATCTTACTTTAATTCCGAAGGGCTCACAAACTGGGTTTTTACAATATCCTCAACTAAAAACCAAGAAAGCCTATGCTACTAATGCCCCTAAATGGTAGAGGATGGTACACAGATGAAACAAGCTCAAACTGGAGTGCAAACACCTCTTCAATGCAGGTTTTAACTGGAAAGGTTTGTGTACAATTTCTTTTTCAAGGGCATGCTGGAAATGATGGAGAGTAAGTGGCAGAAACTGAGTGTCCTTTTCCAGGCAATTTCCTATCCTATTTCAGTTCCCAAAACATCCCTGGTTGACTCTTGTGATTAAAACAATGGTGTCTATAAAAGCTCCTCAGGCTCCTCGTTAAAGCTGAAGTCACAGACTAGTGACAGGTGGTCTGAAGGGTAATGGAAGGACGGGAGCCGGTTAGGCCCAATCTGTTCTTCAGTGAGGAGGTCCAGAGCGGATGTAACACTCAGAGCATGTCTGGAGTACCAGATGTAGTCCAGTGTGTGTCGACACTCCCCTGAGGTCCGGATCTTCCAGGTTGTGTACGGAGGCTCTGACTGTCCGTCAGGACTCAGCAGCTTGTAGGCGCTGTTGAGGTTGAGGCTGGAGGAAGCAAAGTGTTTGTAGACCTCTTCAGTCGGCTCTGCGTTGAAGTCCCCACACACTATCAGGGGGATCTTTGCTCCCTGTGTGATGTTTTGCAGGTTCTGGAGGAGGTCACAGCCCTGAGCTGATCGGAACCGCTCCCAGCCAGTACGTGCTTTTAAGTGGGTGACAGCAATGCAGAACTGTCGTCCAGATTCCTTGCACTCCAGGGTCTGTGCAATGGCCACCTGATTGGTTTTTAGGGTCATGGCTGTCAGCCTAATATTGGTGCTGTTGATGAGCTTGAATCGGCTTTGGAGAAAAAATAAGGCACAGCCATCTGGACCGTTGTTGTGTTCCACATCTAGACATGGTGACCAGGGCTTGGGGAAAAATGTGCCTTGGTAACCCAGTCTACTAAGGAGTGGTTGGAAGGTGTCAAAATAGTGGTCCACTTCTTGGAGGCACAATATATCTGGCTGGTAAGCCAAGATTTCCTCCAGGATAAGGCATTTCCTTTCTTCCCATTTGAGTGCTTCCACAGGGCATTGCACAAAGTTGTCTTTGCCTTCTCCAAGAGCTGAAAAGAAAAGCCAAACATCTGTCAGCTTCTACAGACCATAACCTCAAAGAAAATGTGGAAGCTTGGTGTGGTGGTACATTCTTAATTTCAGTACTGAGAAGGCTGAGACAGGTGGATCTCCCTGAGTTCAAGGCCATTGCGGGATATTTAATTGAGCTTCAAGCCAGCTAAGGCTACATACTGAGCCCCTGACTAAAAAGGAAAAGAGAAAACAGAAAGAAAAAGAAATCTAGTGGGAAGAGGCTTGGAAATCTGACATTTTCCTCTGATGCTGGAGCAGGTCTGTGTAGCTGTGCTAACACACCCAGACAAAATAACCTCATGCTATCATCTGTTGAAGCAAGCAGTAGGGTTTTTATATACAAAAAATATTTCATATAGCTGTATTCTAGGACATAAGACTTGCTTTTAGGTTTAGAGAAACCATTCTTCACAGTCCTGGGGATATTAAAAATTTGTCAATTTAAATAAACACTAGTTTTAACACTGACTATAAGAAAGCCAGATGAATGGATATATAGATACCACTCAGAATGAATGGGACAAATGAGCAGCTTTTTCTCCTTACGAATGAATGGACTCATTCTCCAGGGAACAGAATCAAAGGGCGGCTGCTCAGGGTGGGTGTGGGTAGATACAGGCCAACATCCATGGTATTTATATATGAAATTGCCAAAGAATAAATACAAATACTTTTTTAAAAGAAAGTTGGTGAGTCGGGTGGTGGAGGGCACACACCTTTAATTCCAGTACTTGGAGTCAGAGGCTAGCAGATCCCTGAGTTCGAGTCCAGCCTGGTCCAAAGAGCTAGTTTTAAGTCAGCCAGAACTACACAGAGAAACCCTGTCTCAGAAAAACAACAACAACAAAACAACAACATCAACAACAAAAACCACCCCCCCAAAAAAGAAAAAAAACAACTATGTCTAACTTTGGGGTGAGGGGAGTAAGCACTTGAGTACAGGTACCTGCAGAGGCCAGAGGTGGAGCATCCTCTGGAGCCATCTGGCTCTTAACTATGGAGCCCCCCTTCACCTGCAAAGATACCTTTGCTTACAATTCAACTACTAGATAAACAGTATTACTACATAAAAATGATTGATAAACCTAGTTTTTAATTCAGCAAGTATAATAAAAGGGGCCCTTTAATGCCACAAATTTCTTTAATCCGCCCTTCCCTTGAGATAGTGTTTCTTTCTCTGAATAGCCCTGGCTGTTCCTGGAACTCTGAGACTTCGCCTGCCTCTGCCTCCTGAGGGCTGGCACTAAAGGTGTAGGTCACTTCTAGCCAGCTGCCACAAATAAAAATATTTAAGTGCTAGGAACTGGTCAAGCATATCTCTCTCTGGTTTTGTTTTGAGACAAGGCCTCACACCACAGCTCAAGTTGGCCTCAAACTCTGGCAGTCATCATGGTACCAATGTCACCAAGGCCATCTACAGCTAATCTCCACTGCTGCCCCACACACTGCCCCTACTACCCATTCAGTTTGTTGCCTGTAAATGCTGTCACAGACTCAAGCTGTTGGCAACAGAATGCCTAAGCTTATCCCACAGTTGCTGAACAGAAACCGCCCATACATAACTCCTCCCTCCGCACACACAGGAGGGTTGGGAATGCACAGAAGCAGAAAGGAAGCTGCTGCAGACCTCACTGCTCAGCACCTGACATACCTTGGGCCAGGATGTTCCACTGCATGACTCTAATGGGAGAGTGGCTACTGGAGCAATCTGTCCTCAGGGCCACAAAGTCCCTCTGGTATCGGGGTGGCCGAGTGTGCAGAACAGCCCTGCATTCCTCGAGAAGTTCCTTAGGATCAATGGGCTCCAGATGTTCTGGGTCAGCTGACACCAAGTACTCCGGGTGCTGAGCAGCTGCGCTGCTGTTGACTGTCTTGGCGAGAGCGCTGTAGAGTCGACTGGTGCCGGTTCCCATGGAACTCACTGCGGGAGAAGCACAGAGACACAGCCAGCTGTCAGTCAGCACCTTCACCATCCCACTGCAGGGCTGAGTCAGGGCAGCACTGCCTGCAGGCATCAAGCCATCTCTAAGGGAGAGTAGTGGAGCTTCTGGCCTCCAGCGTCTCACAAGGACAGGTAATTTAAGTATTGCATATAACTAATCTCTGCAAAACTGAGCTTATTCATGTAATCTCAATAACCTCTTCGTCTTTACACACCCACTCGGTCTTACACAAGCATTCTTTAACAAATACACATTCTTCCCCCAAGTTTTTATCTTTAAGAAGGGTTTCTGTGCCAGGCAGCTGTGGTGCACACTGCACGCCTTTACTCCCACAGAGGGAAAGGCAGGCAGATCTCTACGAGTTTTAGGCCAGCCTGGGCTACAAAGGGCGTTCCAGGACAATCAACAGATGGACCTACACAGAGAGACCCTGTCTCAAAAAACAAACAGCAGAAGTAAACGCCAGAATGGTTTTGAAGGGTGGAGTGAAGAAATAATCAGGCGGCTTCCAGCCCCTGCGGCTCATACGTTGTTTCCTGACTGTCACCATGCTTGCTGACCTGCATCCCTCTGAACTGTAAGCCAGAATAAACCCTGACGTTCGACAGAACAGACAGACAAGACAGGTGTACAAGTCCTCACACAAGGCCATTAGCTGCTGTCCTCCCTCATCTCTTTCTACCTTGTCTTTAAAGAGGCTTTCACTGAGCCTAGACTCACCAGCTGGTCAGCCTAGCTGTCTGGGAAGCTCTGGGCACCTCCGAGATCTCTGCTCACCCTAGGCTAGTATTATGGATAAATGTGACTTCTATGTTGGTGCTAGGGACCTGAGCTTGGATGTCTGTTTATGTAGTAGGAAGTTTACTATTTCAGCCACCTCTCCAGCCTCCTAACTTCATTTTTTAACACCCAAGAAAGATCTTTAACCAATTAACATGAGAAACTAAAGTGGTTAGTTTTCCTAAAGTCGCGGAAGACCCTGGGTTTCACTACTATATTTGACATCTTGCCCTCTCAGTTTTAATTTTAGTTGTAAGTGTACCAGTGTGTGCAGGTAACTGAGGGGGCAGAGGGTCTGGGCCCCCTGGAGCTGCAGTTACTGGTGGTTTATGAGCTGGCTAACACAGCTGCTGTGAACTGAACTAGGTCTTCTGTAACAGTGTGCACTCTTACTTACTAAGCCATCTCTCCAATCTCAACTTACTGTCTCTTGAGAGACAAAGACCAAGTTATCTTTATAAAAAAATTGGCTGGCTGATAACAAGCAGTTACGGCCCTGGCAGGTCACAAATGTCCCTGTGTATCAAAATCAACTGGTGTATCCAAGTATCCTCTTTTTGCTAATTTTCCTTAACTCAAACTGGTCCTCCCCACCTAGATATTCAAGTCTAAAGAAAGAATTCTTCATGCAAAAGCTACACCGCTCAACAAGGGATATATCAAGATCAAACACAACACAAAGGAGGGCAGATAAAGAGAATACTCCATCTTAAAAGCAGAGGCTGGCAGGATGGCCCAGTGGGAAAAGCCCCTGCTCTCATATAATTTGACAATCTGAGTCTGATCCTTGGAATCCACATGATAGAAGAGGACTGATTCCCAGAAACTGTACTCTGGCTTCCATGCATGCACACATACACAGAAAACACATATAAATAAATATAAAAAAACCAAAAAAAACAAAAAACAAAAAACCTCCTGTTTCTAAGTTAGCACAGTCAGTTTGGGCTACATTTCTTATTTAAAAAAGCCAGCCATGATGGTTTGTATATGCTTGGCCCAGGGAGTAGCACTATTAGGAGGTGTGGCCTTGTTGGAGTAGGAATCATCCTAGCTGCCTGAAGTGAGTGTTCTGTTAGCAGTCTTCAGATGAAGATGTTGAACTCTCAGCTCCTCCTGCATCATGCCTGCCTGGATGCTGCCATGCTCCTGCCTTGATGATAATGGATTGAACCTCTGAACCTGTAAGCCAGCCCCTATTAAATGGTGTCCTTTATAAGACCTGTATTGGTCATGGTGTTTGTTCACAGCAGTAAAACCTTAATTAAGACACCAGCTTATCACATACTAGCATACAAGGTAAATTTGAGGTTAAGTTACCTGAGACCCAGACTCAAAGTGCCAAAAAAAAGCCCAGAAAAGTCTTTTTAAAATGCCGGCATGGTTGAAACACTCAAAACTTTAACCCCAGTGCTCCAGGCAGAGGCAAGCAGCTCTCTGGTAGTTCCAGGTCAGCCTGGTTGGTCTACATGGCCAAGTTCTAGGCAGCCAGAGCTATGTAGTAAGACTTTATCTCAAAAATAAACAAAAAATAACTTAAGAGGGACTTAGAGATACAACACTCATTGTGAATACACACCACTTACTGAGCCCATCATAGAAATCTCCATCAACCCCTGCCTCACTCATACAAGCACAGCCCAATCTGCAAATGAACATCTATCTCATACATCATACATCTGATACACAAATGCCCACTGTGTATCAGACGCTACCCTAGCTTCCTGTAGACACACCGGTGAACAAACAGACCAAACCCTTGTTCTCAGGCAGCATATCTTGTAGTGGAAAGACCAAAGGACCACAGAGTGTACATTTGGTGAAAACTGCAAAGGAGAAAAACAGGAGAGGTGAGGTAGGAATCTGGGTAGCAGAGAAATCTTGCTTATCTGTGACGGTCCAGGATGGGTCTTCAAAGATACAAGTGGTACAAAAATAAGCCCAATGGATCTACTGAAGGGCAGTCTGGACAGAGGGAGAGAAGTGCAAAACAGAACTCAGAGTTGATTATTTGATTTAATCCCAGCACTCAGGAGGCAGTGGCAGACAGATTTCTGAGTTTGCTAGTCTGGTGTATACAATTATTTCCAGACCAGCCAGGGTTACACAGTGAGACACTATCTCAAAAGCAAAACAGAAACCCCAGTATATTGTAGGGCAATACGGACAGCCAGAAGAGAAACATGAGAGGACAGAAGGACAGTGGTACATGCACACACACCATGTGGTACATGTATGCAATCCCAGGTACTTGGGAGGCTGATGCAGCAGGATCCAGAGTTCTAGGTTTGTCTGGATACAAAGTAAGTTTACGGCCAGCGTGGCTAACTCAGGGCAGAGCTGGCCTGACATGTGAGAGCGGTTAGACTTAGTGTAACTGTAGAATCAGGAAGCTCAGAGACAGGTCTGCCTGGAATGTGCAAGGCCTGGTACTCCACTGACTGAGATGGATGGGGTGAGGCACGGCCTGTGAAAGCTAAAAATCCACAAAGGCAAGCCCGGGGAGAGAGGTGTTTCATGAGGAACTGAGGACCTGCACCCATACTGCTGACATCTGAAGCCAGATGAAGGGAGAAAGATCTGGAATTAGTAACACAGCAAACTTTAGTGACAACAGACACTTCTTATTTTTGGTGTCAGAAAGAGGGGAGGAGGAAATACAAGAAGCTATTTTGAAAAAATTTTGCCTAAAAAGGAGAAAAATGTACAACTAGTATGAACATTTTGTTTTTGAGATGTTTTTGAGATGCTGTGTTTGTGAGTGCGGGTGAGTTTGTAAACTTTAAGGAACATTCTCTCTGGCTTCTGGTACAACAGCCTGAGGAAGCTTATAAAACATGCTTTTCTTCCCAAGACACTAAAAATGGTGACAAAATATGAAAAAGTTATTTTTGATGTTCAACAAAGACAAAGAGCATACAATAAACTAAGCTTTTATTCATAAAAGCTACTGAAGTTCCGGTAAGGACAGTGGTGGACACTGTTGCACAGGGAAGCAAAGTTAATTAAACAGTGCCCACACGTAACTCAGTCCTGATGGCTTCACCGTGGATTTTATTATTTGATCATTTATGTGTAGCTGACTATTCTGAAAGATATGGGGCTTGGTAGGGCTTATAGATGTTAATTTAATAGACTTACCATATTTAGTAACTAACAAACATGATGCCCTTCAGTATGTGAACAGTTAAGAGTAGAATGTCCATAAAACAAAACATTATTAGTAGAAAGAAGCATGAGTGACTCCTAAGAGGAATACCTCAGACGCATTCTCTAAGTGACAGAAGCCAGGTCCTACAGTTGACTGACTGTGAGACCCCCTGGAGGAACCACAGGACAGGAAACTAGAGTCTGTAGGAGTGGTGGCTGCTAGGGCAGGGCAGACAGGGCACTCAGGGAAGAACAATGCAGTAAGAGAACGTGGATGCAGGGTTGGGGTTTGAATGAGAATGGCATCCAGAGCCTCCCAGGCTTGAATTGGTGGAATCAGGAAGAATTAGGTGGGAAGTTATTGGGAGGGGTATACCACTGGGGCAGGGCTTTGGAGGTTTCAAAAAACAAACACCCCCCCCCTCCATTCCCAGGGTGCTCTATCTGCCTCTTGTTTGAGGTTTGGGATCGAGTACTCAGCTGTTCTGCCCCTGTGCCTTTGCTCCACCATCATGAGCTCTAGCCCTTTGAAAACTGTAATCCCAGTTAAACACTTTCTTTTATAAGTTGCTTTGGTCATGGTTTTTTATCATAACAATAGAAAGGAAAACCAAGAAAATGATTATACATATCAAAATCCACAGAGGCAGCTATAAAGAAGGAATTCAATTCATGTAAATTTAAATATTAACTGGCAGTTGGGAGACTTCAAGAGTACTTGACCAAGGAATCGGACCAGCTCTCAGAGCAGCCTAGGAAAAGGGGTTATTATCTCTGGAAAACAATGTTCAACAGCAAAGTATAGGGATTAAAAAAGAGGAACTGTGGTCACACACACTGCATTCTACTTGGTGAAGTCCTTTCTCAGAGGGAAGGACCTAACAATCCAAAAATCACTGGCTTGTGAACAAACAAACAAAACGGGTAAGTGGGTGCAAGTGTCCCTGGTTAGGACACGCTAGTTAAAGGAAGAGAGACTGAGAGGGACGCTGTAACATGAGCATGTAACAGCAGTGGGAATTCATGCTTATCTTCCTGTGATGTACAAACATGGATGTAATACAGGGTGTGTACATGTGTGCGTGTGTGCAGGCTCTCATTCACAGACATACATTCCTGAAAGCTAAGACACACTGCATATAGCACTGTGGCACACGTATCTTGGTGTTTAATGCTAGTCTCAAAATCCAACCAACCTGGGGTGTGAGGTATGTAGTGTTAGGAGATTTGATTAGCAGTTAGGATTACCTGTTGCTCTTGGAAAGGACCTGGGTTCAGTTCCCAGACCTATTATGTTCACAACCACAGCTCTAGTACCAGGGTATCCAGCACCCTCTGCTGACTTCCATGGGCACCAGGTATGCATGTGGTCCACATACAACATATAGGCAAAATACCCATACATGTAGAATAAATAAATCAGTAAAACAAAACAACGCAAACAAATAACTGGGGTTGGAAAGAAGGTTCAGTACCAGTATCCACACCAGGCAGCTAGCTCACGATTACCTGTAAATAGTTCCAAATGATCTGATACCACCCCTTAGCCTCCTTGGGCACCTCCACACAAGTGGCATACACTCATACAGACACATACACATGAATAGAAAATGAGAAATAAACTCACAAGTGGAATCTGGAGTCCTTGAAAAAAAAATGACTGGGACAAATAACTGAACCAAAGACAAGAGCCAACTTGAAAGAGACCTCAATGGCCAAAGCCCATAGTGGAACAGATATAACGTTAGCAAACAGACCCGGAGTGCCGCTCAGCACTCAGAGGCCTGGTCCAACCAGAGTGAGGTTCAGAACAGCCAAGACTACATGAAGAAACTGCCTCAATAAATAAATACATAAATAAATAACAAAGCACACACTAAGGGCTAAAACAAACCTTGATGAAACTATAATAAGATAAATAAACAAATGGGAGGGAATGTAGGGCAGCTGGTCCTATAGAAAATTCCAAATAATTTAAGAAAGAGACACTGGGTTCTTGGAGAACCTGGCAAACCTTACACTGGGCAGATGATCACAGCCATGTCAGTGACTAAGTCAAGTGCATGCACTCCCATGTGTGACAGGAACAACTCTATCTTTGTGGACTTCTCCCAAAACTATTACCCCAGCCCACCCAAGAGGAAAAGGCCTGCTAGCACAGAACTGTAATTCCAGTTACTCTAGAAGTTGAGGCAGGGGGATAGTGAGTTGTATATCTGAGTAGCCAACACAGTAAGTTCAAGACCAGCCAAGGCAATTTAGTGAGACCCCACCTCAGTAAAATTAATCAGGCAGGGAATATAACTCAGTGATGGAGCATGTATCTAGCATGCATGTCCAAAGCCCTTGGTTCAATCCCCCAGTACAAGAACAAACAACTCAAATGAGAGGCAAGCCTTACACTGGAGCCCACACCTGCCTAGTACTAGGCTCCCAAGGGCTGTTACACGTCTGAGCACCTTGTTCAGCTAAAAATTAAACTTCTAAGAAAAGTGCAGGAGAAATCTTGTGTCTGTGAGTTAGGCAGAGTTCTTAAGCTCAATACTCAAAAAGCATGAGCCCTAACAAACTAATTAGAGCCTGAAGTACCTATGGACAGTGCAAATTTAAAGTGGTATTGCTCCTTTGAACAGTTTATTATTTTAAAAAGTGAAAATCGGGTTGGCACAGTAATTTTACTTTCAATTCAAGAGAAATGAAAACTCCAAGATTAAAAAGAGCATCTCGGAATCATCATCTGAATATAGGTTAAGTATGTCACAGGCTGTTATGAAATACAAACCATTGTGTTTATAAAATACGGGCCTTGTCACACTAAGCCAGTGCCCCACCACTGAGCTACACTCCAAGACACATAAAGGGCTGACAGATGGCACTGCTTGTATTTGAATTGAAAAGTATTCTCTGCCATTTTCTCCTTTGGACTATAAATACTTCTAGCAGCCATGTGCTATGTATTTCCAGAGTTATATAGAATATTCAAAGTGAACAACAGGGAAGTTTTACAGTTTCACCTGGCTCTTAAGTGGCTCACCATGAAAGGAAAATGCCAGTTTTCATTTTAGTCATCAACCAACATAGTGAAGAATCAGCTTAACTTTAAGGAGCCTGCTGCAGAATGAGTAGCCCAACAGTAGCCATCCCTTGCAATACATCAACGCCTAAGCACATATATAACACCTTACAGCAGTGTGTATATCCCTAGCCCTAAACACAACTGACATCAAGAACCAATGAGTCTCCAGCCTGGCTCACTGCACTCATGGGGAGAGTCAAGAATATTCCCGGGTGTTAAGCCTAGCATTCCTGATATAACCCAAGAGTGTGGGCTAGTTTGGGGAGCACCTAAAACTCTTCACAATACTCTACAAGCAAGGCTATGCAAATCCTAACGAAAGCCTGCCCTTTCTCCTACCTTCTCAACTAGTTAACAACCAATTTTACAAATACGTTTTTCTAATGGCTGTCTGTCATTACATAATCTAGTTTATACTACCATTTAACTACATTTTATATGCTACATCTCATATTTTTATAAGTTCAGGAAGGATTATTATAAAGATAAAAAATGACTTAGATCTAAACAGTGCCTAAATTTTTTGTTTACATTTTGTCCTAGTTTCTATTGCTGTGACTAAAAAGCAAGTTATGGAGGAAAAGGTTTATTCAGCTTACACTTCCAGATTACAGTCTATCGTTGGAGGAAGTCACAACAGGAAATTCAAGCAGGGCTTGAACCTGGAGCAGAGACCATGGAAAGTCATGTGCTGCTTACTGGTCTACTTCACATGGCTTGTTCAGCCTGCTTTCTCAAAGAACCCAGGAGTGGCACGGCCCACCATGGGCTGGCCCCTCTCCCACTGATCACTAACTGAGAAAATGCCTTCCAGCTGGGTCTCCTGGAGGCGTTTCCTTAATGGAGGATCCTTCCTCTCTGATGACTTTAGCTTGTGTCCAGGTGACACACAAACCAGCCAGTATATAGTTTAGGGGGTGGGAAGTGGCAGGGAGGCAGTGGATGGAATTCACCTCTCTTGTCTTGGTGCATCATCTAATTATTGTTCCTCAGAAGAAACGACTCTCCACAAGTGAACATAAGCTCAACAACAACCCATTTTGCATTCCTGGATATGAGTTCAAAGCCAACTTGGGTTGTCTCAAAGAAATTCAGAGAGCTTTGTTTTTGTTGACAGGATTTCTTTGTGTAGGCTTGGGTGTCCTGGAACTAGCTCTATAGACACCTTAGTACTTGTGATCATAGCACTAAGAGCAGAGGCAAGATTGCTTCAAGTGCCAGGCTAACCTGGTCTTTACTTACAGTCCTGGATCAGCTGGGGTTACACAGACCCAGCCTCCATCGTCCCACACTACATTAAATAAAAGACCATATCTAGCTTTACCCAGACCTTTCTCTTCAGAGCTAGAGACTGAACCCAGGGTTTTGTATCTGCTAGGTAAGTGTTGGACTGAGCTGTCACAGCTCCGGGCTGTGACTCTGACTTTAAATAAAGCAGCTTTACATTTCTAATTAGATCACTGGAGGCAATCTCAATAGTAAGACTCAAACTGGTCCTACCTAGTTCCCAAACTAGCGGTTAGAAGACACCGCTCCTCACCCTGTTCTCTCTTCTAGTCATCCTGCAACTACCCATACCCAACTACCTGGTCAGTGGATGTTTTCCAGTTTGAGTTTGGAAACATGACCCAGCTTAAATAATAAGCCAAGTCCAGGAATGTCTTAGGCACACGCCTAGGGAGATTTGGAAGCTGATCAGACTTAGGCCTAGGGAAACCTGGGACAAGGAAGTACACACCAACATGCTGCACCAGTAGCCCAATGCTGCCATCTGCTGGCCATGCACTCAACTACCTCAAGAGGTTAAGACAGCTAATTAGCTCATTCCCTCATTGGCTTATTAGAATGGGTTCCAGAACAAATGTGGCCACCTTTAGTGCAAATAAGTGAAAGTTCACACAAAATGACATGAGACAATTGGATGTTAACTATACTACATATTTAGTATACTTTGAAGGAATCAAATATTCAAGCACCCACGTCTAAGGTCTATGCACATACACTAATAGCTTTTCTTCTTTTTTACCGGACGTGCTTTTCTTAACTTTAGTTGTCCTTGGATATTTGAACCAATTCTCCTTTCACATCCTAAGTACTGGGATTAGCAGTGTGTTCCACTATGTCCTGGGCATGGGACAGCGATAGTACACCCAGTATGGTGCTTTAGAAAATGTTAACAGGGCTGGAGACATAGGGTGGTAGAACATTTACCCATAATGGCAAAATAAATAATTTTTTATCAGCTAAGTACTTTGCTGATAGTCTTTGGCAGGCTGCCTGCAGCTTAACTTTACACACGAGGCCACGGTTTTGCAAGTTTAAATGCTATGTATGTAGTCCAGGGGAGTATGAGCAGGAGCCAGAGTTCAGTCTCTAGCACTATGCGTAAGTCAATTATAGCTAAGACTGGATAGATGCACCCAGCATATCTGAATGATTAGCAGTTCTCTAACATTTAAAGAGCAGGCTGTTACAACGTCAGATTATGTGTTCTCATTACTCTTCCAGCAATCCCATATGCACCATTCCATACGTGGATACTGATGTAGGAGACTGGAGTTGGGGCCCTGAAGAAAGTTGCCTGCACCTTGGACTGCTGAGTGTCAGCATCTCCAGCAGCACTGACTACTGCAGGGAAGAGGCCAGGCACACAAGGCAGCCCAGACTTTGTGCCAGGAATAGTCAGAGGTCAAGTTTCACCTCCTCCATCTGTCGACGTCACTGCCATTAAGGCACACACACTGGTACAGCACAGAGTGTACAAAGAAAGCAGTGTCATGACCCAAGTGGCATTTTCGGAGATAGCCAGTGAAGGTCATGACTCTCAATCTAATGTGTCTAAAAATACAAACACAGTGTCATAATCCATGAACAGCAGGCAGAAAGTCAGAGACTAGATGAGACAGCCAAAGCATGTTCCAGAAAAGGTTGAGCCATGTTTTCAGTCATGACAGCCTTATTAGAAAATATCTCTAAAGAAACCCTTTTACACATACTGGTACACACTCTCAAAAGCAAACAAATTAAACTTACTTTAACATGTTTGGTGCTCAATTGCTCAGCAACTGACCAACTGCTTCCCTAAGCTGGGTTCTAGAATAATACTCTGAAGTATGTGGAAAAGCACAGCACAAGTAGTCTGGTGCCATCTCATCCCTATATTAATAAGACCTGAGATGCTTTTTAAAAATGACCTGTTTTTACAGCTGTGAAAAAGCCCAAAAGAACATTCTGCTGAAAACTCAGAGTTCTCTAGAACAGGGTCCAAATCTACTGGTGCCCTGCATTGTGCTGCTGCTAATCTATGAAACATCATTAGTTTCTTCTATAGTGATAAGTATTGAGAAAATATTAGCACTAATATTCCAGGACATGTGAAAAAACCCACAAAATTCAAATTTCAATGTCCATAAAAAGTATATATCTTATATACCGCCCGTGGATACACATACACTGCAACGTCAGGGGTTAGACATGGGCCAGAAGCCTCAGCAGTTACTAGATGGTTCTACAGAGAGTTTGCCAACTCAGGTTTTAACCTTTATTAAAAGGTAACTGTTACTGGAAATGGTGGTTCGTATCTTTAATCTCAGCACCAGGAAGGCAGATGCAGCTGGATCTCTGTGAATTCAAGGCTGGGCTCGTCTATCTAGTAAGTTCCAGGCCAGACAGGGCTACTTAGTTAAGACCTATCTGGTCTTAAGAGACCTTAAGACAGACCTATAAGTCTGTCTCCTCACCTGCTTTCACACACAGCTCCTGCAGAGTTTGCACATACATGATGAAATCAACCAAGTTTTCTGTGGCTTAAAAAACAAGAAAAGACAATTTTCATACAAGAATTTCCAGAGCCTTCTGGGAGTGGTAGCACATGCCTGTAATCACTTGGGAGGGGAGGCCAGGATGACAAGGGGTTCAAGTTCAATCTTTACTACATATTGAGTTTGAAGACAGCCTAGGCTTCACAGTAAATTCCACTGGGCTATTTGATGAGACCTGTCACAAACAATAAAACACAATCTGTAAATTATTTTTAAAAATGGAAACTGGTTATATCTGGTGTACCATAATAAGTCACTGGGTCTGTTGGTTCTAGATCGAGTTAGCAAAATGGAATATACTTTCTTTCCTTCCTAAGATCTTCTGAGAATAAAGCACCTACATTCCAAAAAACTTAGGGCTGGAGAGATGTCTCTGTGGTTAAGAGTGGTTGTGGCTCTTACAGAGGGCCTGGATTTGGTTCCTAGCACACAGGCTGTGACTCTCAGGCATCTGTAACTCCTGTGGCAGAAGAACAGACACTTGACTTCCCAAGGTACCAGGCACACATGTATTACATGTACATACATATATGCAGGCAAAACATTTGTACACATAAATAAAACTTAAAAAAAAAAAATTAAAGAATTAATCAGAACGCCAGAAGTTATGCCATCAATAGGGCAAATTCTTGGCACCCATATTGGTTTTCTCACAATCTCCTACAACTCCAGCTCAGTGTAATCCCATACCCTCTTATAACCTCACAGGAACCTACACGCGTGTACAGACACATAAGCAAACAAACAATATACATAAAAAAGATATTTCAAACAGCTACACTAGTTTCAGCCTGCCCTCCTCACTGCTTGCAGGACAGAATCAGATAAAGCTCTATAAAGAAAGTGGACACGCAACTTAGGCCTTGAGAGGCCTGTCCTCAAAGTGAGGCAGACCAGATCATGAACAAACTTCCAGGGCATGTTTACTTAAGATTTTCCCCTTTGATTCTCCTTGCTGTTGTTTTCGAGACAAGACCTTGTTGTGCAGACCAGGCAGGCTTCAAACTTGAAATCCTCTGGCACTAGCCTCTTGAGGGAGGGTGGGCTGGCACTACAAGCTTGTGCTATCTTGCTCGCTTTTCAAGGGTATTTCTGAGGCGGGAAGGAGAGCACCTTTGGCAAAGAGTGGTCTCCACTGGCTTCCTCATTCTACAGAGAGGCCTAGCTGCCACTTTCCAAATCCCCTCCCAAACTAGAGCCACGGAAATTGGGAATGTAGTTCAGTGGCAGCATCCACCAAGAAGCCCAGCACTGGATTTAGGTTTAGGAAGGGCAGTTATGGGAGACACAGGAAGACTGAGAAAACAGTCCTATCTAGGACTGAGGGACTTCCTAGACCCATGATCACACCACTTCTTGCTGGCACTGGGGACTGAATGGAGAGTTCTACCACCAAGTTACATTCCCTGACTTTACTGTATTATTTACTATTTGAGGCAGGATCTTATTGCCTCCCAGGCTGGCCTCAAACTTTCTGCGCAGAGAAAATGAACACTGATCCCCCTTTCACGGACTTCTCATGCTACACTGTTCTCATGATGTAAGCCCTGGGGAAGAAAGTGACATCAAAATTGCCCCCCTTTGCACAAACCTTACGATCTAATACCAATCTCTAATTTTTGAAGGTGTAATAAATACATCAATAAAAAAAATTAGGGCAGACTTCTAAAGCCCTAAGTGAAGTGTGTCTCCTTACACCATCTACCTGGGCATGCCAGAATACAAAATGTCCAGGCTCAACTTATTGGTATCAAACTTTAGAAAACCAGAGTGGGGCCCTGACAATTTTTGATAGTGGAAAGAGAAAAAGTTTAGAGACATCTGCATCCTTTATCTCTCTTTCTCCTGAGCACTCTAGCCTATATCTGACATGCTCACTCATCCTAGGAGTGCTTTAAGCCTTACTTGAGGCCATGTAGTTTTCTTCTTTCTTCAGAAAGGCTGCTTTCCCCCACTATAAAATATAGTATATATTCAAATATATATAATAAATATAAGGGTTAGGGATGTAGCCAGTGTCTCAAGACTTGTTTAGCATGTGTAAGGGAGGATCCCAGGTCAATTCTCAGCACAAACCAAAGATAACCAGGACATCTTAGCCAACCAGATGTTTCAGCAGGCGCATCACTCCCAAGTTCTGAGTATTTCCTGGAGTACGTGGTAACCACTGAGGCCATGCCACTTCTGATGGGTAAAGAGTAACTCCTAACACGTGGCTGTCAGTTTCCCTTCCTCCTTTTTCCAAGACACCAGGACACTGCCTAATTCTCCTTCAAGTAAAGCCCATTCTTTCAGAATCCTCTCTGTAGCGCCTCAGTTATAAGCAGCAGCTGGCTCAGCAGTTAAGAGTCCTCCCTACTCTTCCCCAGGGCTTACATCCACCCAGTGACTCCAGTTCCAGGGAATCTACTACTTTCTTCTGACCTCTTCAGGTACTAGGCATGCACAGGATAGACGGACATATATGCAAGCAAAATACCCATAAACATAAAATTAGGGGTTTAAAAAAAAAGGGGGGGGCATCATTGGAAAAGCAGGCTCAGGCTTATAGAATATTCCCAATACCTACAGAAATACCAGAGGCACTTGCTGGACAGAATTTATCAGGTTTCTCTTGAGGAAATCAAATCTGTGAATTTGCATTTTTAATGACACTGTTCTCCCTGCCCCACTACTGCCCCCTTCTCAAGTGTGCCCTTTACCTCCCACTCTTTCAAAGCTTTCCCCCAACCAATCTGGCCAAACCAATCTGGATAGTTCTTCTCAATTCCTGCTGTAATTAGCATATGGAACGTTGTAACACTTGGTTGAGTATACTGCTAAAGTTTGTGGACATGCCTTTATCAGTTGATGTGTTAATTTCTTCTAGATGGCATCTGGCATTAAGACAAAGCAAGCAGGCCGGCGGTGGTGGCGCCCGCCTTTAATCCCAGCACTTGGGAGGCAGAGGCAGGCGGATTTCTGAGTTTGAGGCCAGCCTGGTTTAGAGACTGAGTTCCAAGACAAGCCAGGGCTATACAGAGAAACAGTCTCAAAAAACCAAAAAACCAAAACCAAAAAACAACAAAAACAAAACAAAACAAACAAACAAACAAACAAAAAAAACAAAGCAAGCAAGGTCAAAAGATTTGCAAATGTCCATCCACTGATTTCCATTCTGGAGCCCTGGTTATTAACCTAACCACCACTCCCAGTCTCCCTCTGCATTTTAACTATTACCATTGAGCTCTACAGGAAAATGACAGCTTAGTTCTCCATAAGGAAAAGAATGTATTCTGGAGAAGCTTGATAATTACAAGCTTTCCCATCTCTTCTTTCTCATAAACAGCTTACTCACAAGTTAAGGGGACTACTAAATAAAGATGTCTTTTCTACTGAGCTGGTATTTGCCTTTAAAATTGTTCCAAGAAAAAAGCACCGTGTTCCAGTGGTGGAGAGCAGAGATGTAGCCAACTCTTCATTAACTGAGGAGGAGGATTTGGAGAATAGCATTTCCCAGCCCACAGACAACTCTGCATCCCTGCGGCACCGTAACTGTGGCAACTGTTGCCTTACTGTGGGCTGCTGTCTTTGCTTTAAAGAGGAAAGCAAAATGCTGAGATGGGCCCCCAAGGTTCCCTTTTATGCCCATATAGTATGTAATAACTCTGAAGGTGCTCACCCTCTAAGTACTTAACTGCAAGATGCAGGTTAGATTGTGAATGTGCGGGCACTCACAACCTCACAAACGAGGTGGAGCAGCTCTCAGCTTCTTCAAGACCTCTGAACAAGGTTGGGGCTTTTTAGGGACAATCAGCTTGCTTGGCCTAGTGGCCCATGCCTATAATCCTTGCATTCTATAACAAAGGGAGAAGAATCAGTGAGTTTGAGGTTATCTATAGCCACATACCGTTTAAGGCCAGGCTGGGTAACAGGAGATCCTTTTCTCAAAAGAAAGAACACTACCACCCTGCTTAACATGAGAAAAGATCTAGGTTTAATCCTAACAAAGAAAAGGGAAGGTGCGGGGACTGGAGACGCCCAGTAGTCAAGAGCACAGCTGCTCTTCAGGAGGACCCTGCCACCATCTGGAGCATTCCTGACAAACATCCCCAGGATCTGATGCCCTCTTCTGGCCTTCTCAGGTACTCCACACCCATGGCATAAGAAGCACACAAAAAATTTTTAAAAAGTGAATCAAGTGAGAAGGAAGTAATAAAAGGGACCTGGAGTCATTATTTCTTTTTCATAATGTGGAATCTGGGTATTTTGATTTACCAAATTCAATTTACCAAATTCAAGACTCTGAGTTCTTTTTTTTTTTTTTTTAAGACTCTGAGTTCTTAAACAGAAATCAAACGTTTCTAAGATACTTTGGAGAATGTTACCCATTCTGCACAACGCTTCTTCTCTGCCCTTCTTTAATGCCTTAGAGGTTCTTCTTACCTCTCCTTTCCACTTTGTTTCCTCAAATGTTTCACCTTCAACCCTAACCATTTTCTCCTTTTTGGTTTTTTTAAGTTTGGGTTTCTGGAACTCTGTAGACCAGGCTGGCCAGAGACCTGCCTGCCTCTGCCTCCCGAGTGCTGGGATAGAGGTGTGCCAGCACTACAGGCAGCATTTTCTCTTTTTCAAGTCTAGCTCTGAATGCTGTCACCTTCTCACCCCTGAAAGTATCAAGAGTTATCCTTAGAGGTTGCCTTCACCTTGTCACAGCAAAAATGTCCCTATGAGACTAAAAGGTGTTTCATTTAATTAAACAGACCTTCCTCTCCCCCTACAGAACACAGTACTGGAACCTGCACCCCAGGCTTGCCTTGAATTCAAGATCTGTTCCTGGCCAGGCCAACACTTTTAATTCCAGCACTTGGGTGCAGGGTTCCAGGACAGCAAAGGCTACATTGAGATGCTCTCAAAAATAAAACAAAAAAAGCAATGTTCCAGCCTGAATCACCAAATCTGCTTAAATTTCACCTCTTAAAAAAAAATCTAAAAATGATACCCATTTGTTGCATGTATGTGTGGGCTCGTGTGGATGCCGGGGAACACCGTGAAGGACTTGGTCCTCAGTCCTCAGTGTGGCCTGAACTTAGGTCTTCAGGTTTGGTAGCAGCTTCACCATTTGCATCATCTCCTTAGCCCCAAATCCCATCTCTTTATGGAGAGTAAGCTCTTCTGAATAACCTACAGCTTAGAGTTGTCAATATACTATACCACAGACTCTTCTATATGAAAGCACCTATGGGGAGTGACATGGTGTAAGAATGAGTGACAAATCAATGACTGTATCTTTCCCCCAAGATACAGGAAACAGGAAAGTTGTCTACACCTTGTACTGTCTAAGATAGTTTAAGTACCATTAAAATCCTGCAATTGCAGAGTGAAAAATTATAAAGGCCATTTTATGAAATATGTGTAGATTTTTTGCCTTACAGAACTCGGAACTGAAAATAAGATTTCAGGCCTTCACATTCCAGGTGAAGGACACTTGCTGGATTACATTCCCCAAGCCTCGCTCAAGGCAGGAAGGCATTCCTGACTACAGATAAAGATGCTATCACCTAGGTAGGGCCATAGCCCTATAGCTGGAAAAAGTAAAGATAGTAATCTGAAATGGCAGAATAGGACACAATAGCATGGTGAAAACCACATTTTTGTGGAAGAATGAGTGTGCAGAGTGATCTCACATGACTCTAGATCATTTGGGCTAGATTCTCTGAAATGTTCCACTGTTCTTGGTTACCTCTCCCTTGGTCTTCCCAGTGCTATGTTCAAAATTTGTAAAACAACCAATCATGTGTAAGCACGCGAAAATGCCTTCCTTCCCCCACCCCATGCTATAAAAGACCCTTTAACCTACCACATGGGGCCAAAAACCCTGCTCTTGGAGCTAAAGAGCTTGTCGTTTTTGACCGCCGGCTCCTCCCCTAATAAACCTCTGCTGATTGCATCCAGGTATGGTTTCTTGTGATTTTTGGGTGGTCGCGATTCCGGAGGCTTGAGGAAGGGTCTCCCCCGAGTATGGGGGTCTTCACAATCTCTTCCTTTGTTGCTAGGGCCTGTTGCATGTTAAAGCCCACAGTCTACCACTTCCCTCTCCTACCCTATGTCCTTCCATTTATGAGTTTTTACCCAGAAATCCAAGGGGTTTCAAATAACGTTTAAAGGAATGCATTAGACATCAGTCAGAAGCCTCACACTGTAAACTTCGACTCCATTACCACAGCTGTCCTTGATCTGTATTACACAGGCTAACTGCATTCACAGATGTGCTTAATGACAAATCCAATTTCTGAAGGAGTTGGAAGAGAATTTAAAATGAGCTGGCACTAGCCAACCTCCACCTTCAAACCTAACAATGTTCCTCCTAAAAACAAGCAATAGGAAAACACCACTAGCAGCTACTGCTGGTGTTATTGGGATGCTATCTGTCCCAACAGTTATTTCTAACCAAAGTTCTATAGACCCAGAGGTGGGGGCATAACCCTGGATTTTCAAAAGTCCTTCCTTCCTACCTACCTTTTTGAGACAGGGTGCCTCTGAAGAGCCCTGGCTATCTTAGAACTCATCTGTAAACCAGGTTGGCCTCAAAATCAAGAGATCTGCCTTCTCTGACTTCAGAGTGCTGGGATAAAGTGCCACCACCATCCAGCAAAAAAGTGCATCCAAAACAGACTCTCTGGTACTGGGGTTGGGGGCACTCCAAATGTTGATCCTTCAGCCTTAGCCTCCGGAGTGCTGGAATTACAGGCGCATGCCACCACACCCATTTTAACTGGTTAACTAAAACCAACCAACCAAAAAACCCCAGTCTAAATATCTGCCAATAATGTGATTGTGTATGGCTTAAGGTTTTGGCTTCAACCAGACTCAGATGATAACTTGTTAAAGAAAGCCTCACACAGCTTGGCACCACTAGCAAGCCAGCCTTTAACCCCATCATTCGATAGACTGAGGCAGGTGGATCTCTATAAATTTGAACCCAGCCTGGTCTACATAGTTAAGGTCTGGGAGAGCCACAACCATGGCTTGAAAAAAAGCAACAAAAGACAGCCGCGGGAAACCTATACTTCCTAATGTGCATCTGTCCTTAAATTAATCCAACACTCTATCAAAATGTGCTCTAGTAAAATAAGGATAGTTCCAGCATCCGTATGTTAGATGGCAATAACCTATTTGTGGTAACAACCAAATTACACTTTCTAGAAGAGTATTATGGAATAATTGCTGGTTTTGAAGGAGAGCCTACATAAAGTAATTGCTAGATTCGAGGGAGAAAGTACTCATTTAAAAGCCGTACTTGATTTGTATGTAGTTTGTGACCGTTGAAATCTGCTTCTAGGCAGAAAGGGGACACTTAAAAAAAGCAAGACGATGTACAGAACTGACTCTTGATGAAAGGCTGATTTGCCAGCTTCACGCATGGATTTAAGACGAAGTGGAAGACCACCACCCCCGAAACATAAATAAATAAATAAATAAATAAATAAACGTAAAGAGTTAACATGTCCTATTATTAATAGGGCTTCGAGAAGGTTCAGCGCTCGTAGGCCCAGTTAACCTACGACTATGTCATTTTTGGGTATTTCCCCCCCTCATGAAGATGTCCACGGGCAGTCTGCAATCAAAGCGTAACCGCCCTGCACCCGAGGGTGTAAAACGAAAGAATATTAGCTACTGGGGTCACCGTGGCCCCCGGGGCTTCAGGTAGATCAGACACGAAGGCGGAAAGCAAGGCCCCCTGAGCGGCGTCCGCTCCCTCCGGACCCGCCGCCGCGGCGAGCGCCGGGGATCAGCCCGAGGCGCCCATTCATTCCGCGCTCCCGCTCACCTGTTCGGGGACGCGACCTCGCGGCGCCCGAGGCCGCCGCCGCCTGCAGTTGCGGGGACGCGGGCCGGGATCCGAGCACCGGCGGGGCGAGCGTTCGGCGCGGGCCGGGCACGAGTGTGCGGCGCAGGCCGGGGGCGTCCCTGAGCAGCAGGGCCGAGCAGAGCCGCCGCGGGCTCTGATACATGCCGGGCGCCGCCGCGCTGACGAGCCGGGCCGAGCTGGGCGGGCGGCGGTGGGGTTTCGGGGTCCGCTGCGCTGCGGGGTGCTCCTTCCTCCTCGTCCCTCGGCGCCGACCGGGCGAGCTGTGCCGCGAGGCAGACGCGGCGGCGGCAGCGGCGGCTCACTGAGGCGAGCAGGCTAACGCCGGGGAGCAACCGGCGAGCGGCGGCGGGGCGGGCGCTACCACGCGGCGGCGGCGGGGGGGAGGATCCGCGCGCAGGACCCAGGCGAAGTCAGACGGGAACAGCTCCGGCCGGGAATGAACCCTCTGAACTAGAGAGAGCGACAGTTTATCGTTCACTGGGTGGAGGCTGGGGGATGGCTGACGCCGTAGGAATTGGTTAGAGAGGCGTTCCGTGATCCGGCGCCCCCTCCCGCCGGCTGTAATGGAAGCGCCCACAGGCTGGGAATCCCGGGTTGGTTCCAGCGCCGAGTGTGTGCGAGCTCGTGTCTGTGAGAACGTCCTCCCTGGACCGTCTGCTTCACGCTCCACGGCGGTAATGGAGATTAGTCACCGGGAAGCTCTGGCTACTTCTGTGGCGGCTGCGACAAGCATCCGCTCTTCCGGCACGAGATGTGGAAACGAAGTACAGGGCGCAGAGCGTCTGTACCGCCAGAAGATCTGTTCGAGTTGGCCTTGGAGATGGACCACGATTGGAGGACTGGAAGTCACACCTTCCTTCCAGTCTTTGGGGCTCTTTAGTTATGGAAAATGAAGGCTAAAGGAATTAGGGGTTAGGGGGACTGCTCGGGATGGTCCAGACGTAGTTTGGACTGTTACCGAATTTAGAGGATTATCCATCCAATTGACCACAGAAAAGGCCAAATTAAAAGTGGAAAGTAGGTGCGGCAGCTGTGGCGACCGCCTTTAATCCCAGCATTGGGGAGGCAGTGTGGCCGGTGGACCTTCAGCATGGTATGGAGAGTTCTGGCCGGCTAGACCTACACAGTGAATCTCTGTCTCAAAACAAAAACAAAAGACAAACAAAAAACAAAATAACAAGAATACAAACGAACAAAAATGAAAAAGGAGATGTACTTAATATGCCCACATTAGAAAGAGGGACAACGAGTTAACCTCTCTCTGAGATCCCGAAATGAGATTGAAGTTTAAATAGAAGGCCAGGGGTATGCACATCTAAGCAGTCCGGGTCAAAGTGTGGTCCCCCCACCATTCACCCACCATTGGATGCCATCTCATCCTGTAAGGCGATCTGACTAGATAGAATTGTGTGAACTCTCTTCCTGAAAGACAAATTCCCCTTCAAGCTGAGGCCATTTCCTTTTCCCAACAGGAATTTCCTGAGGGAAATTCCCATTTCTTGGGGATTCATTGTTTCAACAGTCTGAGAGTCAGACTATCTCAACCTCTTGAGAAAACCTTTATTTTTGTCAGATCTGTTGCAGGGATGCTAGGATACGGTCAGAGCTGTTTCAGTTGGATGTCATGTGTCCCAGGAAAGGGCAGGAAGGGCTGGGGATGTTGTTCGGTGGTGGAGCACTTACACAGCGTGAGAGGCCCAAGACTCACACTCTCACCTGAGGAGGTATGGAGAGGGAAGGAAGCAGGAGAGAGAACGGCAGGGAGTGTTCACTTTGAAAGAATGAGTTGAAGAAACAACTCAGGTAGGTTGTGTAAGAAATGACTAAACAGGAATGGAAAAGAAACAAATGTTTTCCAGACCTGGCTTAAAAATCTAACACCCACAGGATATGGATGAGTCAGCTGTCAAGCCGATGACAGCACCTGGGACAGGAACTCCTTAGCTGGTCATTAGAGTCTGAGGCTGTTTTCTTATCTGTACAGCAATCACACATGAGTCATTAGACAAGGCGAAGGGTCATAAAAAGGTAGCAAGTGCTTTGCAGATATGACAAAATGTAACAGTTGGTTTACAGTTTAGGTAATGGAGATATATACCACATAGATTATATATAATATATCATATATAATATAACATATTATTATATATTATATATTATATTAAATATAATATATTATATAATATATTATTAATATATTATATTATTATATATAATATAATAATACTATACATTATTATATATAATATAATATATTAATAATATATTATATGTAATATATAATATATGTATTTCTTCACACCACCACCACCACCACCACCACCACGTTCTCTCTTCCCTTCCCTTTCTTACTCCTACAAGCAAAGCTTGTTAGTAGCCAAGAAAGTGAAAGCATGGCAAAGGGATCAGAGAGGGTCAGCCTAAACTTGTAATGAATGAGATAGCCTTAAGAAAATTAGATACTCCAACGAGCTAATTAACAAAAATTTAAAAGCTGGAGTGGAAGTTTCCTGTGTGGGTATGTACCCTTCCCCCCCACCATGAGCAAGCCTGAGAGACCTTGTTTACCACAACAAGGTCAAGTGACAGGATCTAGGTGGAGTTACCCACCTTGGCTGCCCAGAACACAGAAGCAGAACTGCCCCTGGGCTTGCCTTGAGACGTCTCCGGCCGGCCGTGACCTGGAACGGACTATGGATTATCCCAGCCATCTGAAACCAGGAGGGGTTGTGGGTTGGGTCTTCCCCTTTAAATTGAGAGCTGAACATTAAAGCTTGGGGCCTTGATCAGAGAACTTTGTCTTGGCCTCAACTCTTCTCGCCCTCCTTCCCCCTTCAATTCCCAGCCCCCCTTTCAGGTGTACCCAGTTTACTTGTGGCTGAGGGCGGCTACATGGGTACGGCTGCTCCCCCCTCCCCCCCAAAGCCACAGGTTATTGGACTCCCAGTGCCAGCTATGGGCTCCTGTACACCCAGAGCTTCTGGAAGCTCCTAAAGCCATTCAATTGCCACTGCTATTGGCTGCCTTCCAGAAATAAATGATAAGACCCTGAAGTCAACATATGTGTTAGTCACAGAACATGGAGAAATCCAGCTGGAATTCGACTAGAAGGTTCCTCCCAGTTAGCCCACACAAGGTATTATACAGGCTGCTGGAGCAGGGCTGAGTGGGGTTTTTGTCCTCAACAGCCTCTGCTGTGGACCCTGTGTGTGACAATACCAACTGGCCAGACCTCTTGGTACAATGTGTCAGGACTTACAGGGGTAACCAACCACTTTCTGATTGGCGTTGAGGCCCACCCTATAGGAGGGAATGCATTTCTGCTGTTGTGAACCTGTTATAAAGCCCGAGGTAGACTCCAGAGGGAAAGCTACTTCCGCTGTTTTGATAAGTGGACATGATGTGCCTTTCGAATTCCCTTCTAAATAACAATGTCCCTGCCTGTTACTGCTGCCGTCAGCTTTGCTGAGAGAAGGTTCTTTTTGCAGTAGTCAGCGGTGACTTCCGAGACTCATAACTAATCAAAGTACAGAGGGTAAGTGACTATTGAGAGCCCAGTCATAAACAGGACAGCTGTCGCATGCCCTCCAACATCCAGGGGACATTAGTAGATGGAAAGAGAACAAAGAGTAGCCAGGCATGGTGGCACACACCTTTGATCCTAGCACTTTGGAGGCAGAGGCAGACAAATCTGTGAATTTGAGACTACTTGGCTTACAGAGTAAGCTCCAGGACAGCCAGGACTACACAGAGAAACCTTGTCTCAAAAAAAGGGGATGGGGTGGGAAAAGAGGGCATTGGGAACTCACCTTGAATGACATAGTTGTTCCACTTTGGAACTCACAGATTAATTACAGAAGGTAGGGCCAGTCAACACTCTCAAACTCTCATGGAAGGAGCAGGGATTTGGGGGGGTCCCAGTCCTCCTTCAGGACTGAAGGCAGTTAGTTGTTGATGGGGGAGGGAGTGACATTTTCCTCAGAGGAGGATCCTGGCAAGGCACCCACCTGTGCTCCAGCAACAAGCCAACTGTTGCTTCTGTAAACAACCCCAGTGAGGTTCAATGGAACCCACAAAGGCACACAAACATGGCAGGAGAAGGAGTAATTATTAGGAGGGGAGAGATAACAGAGGAAGTGTGCATGTGTGGATATGATGGAATACATCACGTACATATATTAACATATCACCATGTCATAAAGAAACCATTGTATCAGCAGCCTCCAGAGTGAAGAGAGGCAACTGCCTGTACTGATTTGTCTAGCCCATGTGTTTGTGACTGTTCATAGTCACATATTGGGAAGGATGCTCTGAAAATGAGTACTATTGAAGCATAAACAAGACCCTGAATATCACACCCCAAAATAGGCATAGCGAGAACAGAAGTTCCTGGAGAGAACGTCAGTTTACAGGAACCATCTGCAAGCCCGGTTGACTGGCCAGAGCTTCCGTGGTGTGGAGAGGGAGGAATGCAGGTCCAGAGCCAATCACCTCAAGTCAGTTTCAGCCTTCTTAGTACCTTCTTCTATGACCTAATCTCTATGTGACCATTATGTCCTCTGGAATGTACAGACACATTCCTGGCAAAGAACAGCCAAAAGGCTAAGAATGCCATTCAGAGAACATCTGAGCCAGTGCCTCTAATGTCCCTTCCTTTCTGTGATCCACCTACCAGATATTCTCACCATTGTATTTGAAAAGTGGCTTGATTGCCAATGCCTTTTTTTTTTTGCTTTTTTTTTTTTTTTTTTTTTTTTTTTACTGTAAAACTTCACTGGACTGACTGTTACCACATGGTCCATATGGTAACACATGGTCCATTTCCATGTTTCCATAGAACATGGAAAGCGTGGGGAAGCTAAGTCTGTGTTCCTGTGTCATGATCACTTACAGTTGGCTCAAGAATAAAGCCATCTCTTATCCCCTTTGAGATGACAGTTGTCTTTTTAGGTTGACAAAATTCACAATGCAATCAAGGTTTAGATCTGTCACGGTGGTGCATACCTTTAATTACAGCCCTTGAACAGGCAGAGGTAGGTGTATCTCTGTGACTTCAAGATAGCCTGGTCTACTTAGCAAGTTCAGGCCATCCAAGGCTACATAGTAAGACCCTGTCTCAATAAACAAAAGTGTATAAGTAGAAAAACATATATTTCGCATGTGCAAGGCACTAGGTTTGATACCCCAGCACCCACTCCCACAAAGGGTTTCAAAGAAGATGATATCCTAACTGTAGTATTAAACACTAACTTCTTTAAGCAGTCAGAAAGCTAGAAATTAAAAGGCATATACTTCAAAACTATATTCAGGGACCGGGGAAGTAGATGAGTGGCAGACTCCTTGCTTCTGTAACGTGTTACAGGTAAGTTTTACACAGAGCAACACACACATGCACATACACTTCAGCAATTATTTGCTTAGACATAATATGCGCTACCTCCTCTGATCGTGCATGTGAAAAATGAACAAAATTTGTTTAGTAGAGGACACATTGGATACATACAGTATTTATTTTTGTAGTATTTTATCACAAATGGTTTTACTTATCCGATAAGTGCAGCATCCAGATATGGAGACAATATCACGGAAGCAGAAGAGGAAGTACCTAACTGACTGGGGAAGCAGGAGAAGCTTTTTGTACTGGTGTGGTACGTTTGGAGTGTAAAGGGACTAGAGAGGATATTCACAGAAAGAGAACAAACAACAGAAAGAGGAAAGAAGGCCTGACATTTCAGGACTGCAAGAACGTAACGTCAATAAGACTTGAGGACAGGGTGTCCATAGGGAAAACTGGGAAGAAGTGTGGGCATCACAGCCAGAGCTGGGTGGTGAAGCATAGGCTTACCTTGGGCTAATTAGTGCCTTGGGTTCTGCAGCAGGGTGTGGAGAGTCTAAGAAGGGGTGGTGACTAAAGCACGTAAATTTAGAGGGCAGTTCAGGTTGTACTTTCAGAGCTCAGAGTTGCTTTGCGGCAGACCTAGAACTATCTATGTAGACCAGGCTAGCCTCCAAGCACCCGAGGTTTGACTGCCTCTGCTCCCAGAGTGCTGGTGATTAAAGGCCCATGCCACCAAGCCTGGCTCAGCGTTGCTTTTTTGAAACATGATGTAGCAAGACAAACTCTGAAAACTAATAGGAGACATTTCAAGCTATAGGAGGCTGAGTGTGTAGCTCAGGAGCAAGTGTGAAGCTCTGAGTTCCAGAGCAGCGTGGGTGTAGGAAGGGATAGTTGTTATGCCTTTAATACCAGCTGTGAGTTTGAGGCTTCCGAGGCCTACATTGAATTCCTGAGCAGGTGGAGCTACACGATGAGACCCTGTGCATTGGGGCAGGAGGTAAAAAAAAATGTCCAGAACAACTTTGCTCAGAAATTGGGAGGTGAAATGATGACTGTTTGCTTGTTTTTGTTTTGTTCTGTTTTGTTTTCTCCTTTTAGTTTGTCCCTTCTCTCAGTCCTTTGTCTGATCTTTTTTGCTTGTTAGTTTTGTTTGAGAAGGGTCTTGCTCCGTAGCTTTTGGCTGGCTTGGAACTCATGATGTAGACCAAGTTGACTTTGAAGGCAGAAAGACCTGCCTGTCTCTACCTCCCAAATGCTTCAACTAAAGATGGGTGCTACCATTAATCATTAATAATGTAGTTTTTCACTGAGGTTTTCTGTAAAGCCTCTCTTTGTAACTTTAATTTTTTTTAAATCTTAATTATTTTATTCTATTTATTTATTTAGATTTTTTAATTGGATATTTTATTTATTTACATTTCAGATGTTATCCCCTCTCCCCATTTCCAACCCCCCCCCAGAAACCCCTTATCCCCTCCCCACTCCTCCTGAGTCTTTGAGGGTGTGCCCCCACCCACCCACTCCCATCAAATCTTTAATGATAGTTCTTTTTTGTTGTTGTTTTTGTTTTTCGAGACAGGGTTTCTCTGTGTAGTTCTGGATGTCCTGGAACTCACTCTGTAGACCAGGGGCTACCAGGCTGGCCTCGAACTCAGAAATCTGCCTGCCTCTGCCCCTTAAGTGTTAGGATTAAAGGCGTGCGCCACGACTGCCCAGCATGATAGTTCTTTTTTAAGATTTACTTATGTATATGAGTACACTGTCACTTTCTTCAGACACACCAGAAGAGGGCATCAGATTCCATTACAGATGGTTGTGAGCCACCATGTGGCTGCTGGGAATTGAACTCAGGACCTCTGGAAGAGCAGTCAGTGCTCTTAACCACTGAGCCATTTCTCCTTAATGATAGTTCTTAAACGCATTAACCTCCCTTGTAGCCCTCACTACTCACTCTGGTGAGCCTTCCACTCACCATAGGTAGTGGAAAGGAAAGGATGGGGGCGGGGAGGGGGGAAGTGGACCTGTTAAGAAAGGTTCTTTGGAACAACTCCTGTCTGTGTTGTCTGGAAATCCGCAGTTCAGTTCACAGGTCAGCAGGCAGCGGTCTACACATGACCACTTCATGGATACACCAGCAGTCCAGTTCAGTGTAGTCAGGTTAGCAGCAGTGGTGGCACGACCTAGCAGAGACAACCAGGCCTCAGCCTTGGCTCAAGTCAGCAGGTGGGACCAACAGGAACACCAGACAAATTCTCGACTGTGCCTCGCCTCTCTGGGATCAGCAATGACACAGGATCCACAACCAAGCTCTGTCTCTGTCACTCCGTGGAGTCCTACTTATACCCTCCAGACATCATGTCCTCCACGTGCCTTGCCTCAGCACGTGCATCCTATTGGTCCAAGTCCTCAGAATCCAGACACGTGCAGCTCAAGTACGTAATGTAAGGTGGACCAATACATGCGTGTTAGCAAAGAATCCTTCATCATGTGTCCTTTCATGTGTTTGCTTTAGCAGAACATCGTCTCTCCTATGTGTGCTCCAGTGTGTTCCTTCACGAGTCTGCCTTAACCTTTCACCTGTGTCCACTTCAGGAAAACACTTCTTCATGTATTTGCCCCAGCAAAACACCATCCAATATGACTGACTCTCCAAAGATCCCTTAAGTTTCCACTTCACCTCTTCCCCTCCCATGCATATGAATTAGTTTGTCTAAAAAGAAATACAGATACTGCTCCGGATTCAAATGATTATCTGGAAGGGGAGATAGGCTCTGGATAAAAAGACCCTCCTGGCCTGGCATTCCCTCACTCCTGTAGAGGCAGGAGGATTAAGAAGTCATGGAAATTCTTCACCAACAAGTTCTTCACCAACAAGTCAAGGTCAGCCAGGGCTATAAAAGACCATGTCAACAAACTTAAGCCTGACCGTGATGGCACGTGCAAAATGACCTGAGTTTGAGGCTGGGCCAATGTGGGCTATGGAGTGGGCTATGGAGTAAAACTCTATCTAAAAATTAAACAACAAAAAGAGCTCAGACTTAGCTCAGTTGGTCACATGTCGTCCCTACTAGGGGCACACCTGATAGCCTACGTATTTAGTAACTTCCCTAAACTGCTAAAGCCTGTAGCAGCCACAGAGTAGGGCAGAACAGTACGGTTAGCCCCTAAATTGTGGCTTCCTATTCTTTCTAGTACCTGTACCAATCCGCCACACTCAGACATCCCTCCCTCTAAACTTAGATGCTCCTTCCCGAAAGCCTCTGAAAGTTAGGAATCCCATGTGTTCTGTTGGTTGCCATTGGATCTCCTATCTCGGCTTCTCTAACTTTAAGTAACCAGGATTGCTAAAGGATACTTCCCCTTAAGCCATCTCATGCACTTCTCTGTCCGATCTGGAAAGAATTGTTCTTTAAAACGTTCGGAATGCTTGCCTAACATGCATGAAGTCTGGGTTCCATCCCCAGTGCCTCTTAAGGCAGCATGCTGGTGTATAACTGTAATCCCAGCACTGGAGAGGCAGAGACAAGATCAGAAGTTTAAAGATAGCCTACATAAGACCCTGTCTCCAAAAACTACAGAATAAAAATAGGCTGAAGGCTGGCTGGACTTAAGTGGCATCTGCCTCTGCTATGGCTTGTTCTTACTACTTCCTGTTTCATGTTGGAGAACTTGCAACTTTGGCTCCAGGCAGGATGGAGGTTGTTTGCCTTGGTGTCGTGGGGAAGCAAATTCTCATAAAATGTATCATGGATGACATCATTGAGGACCTGAAGAAACTGGGATCCATTGGAACAAGCTTGTTCTCAGGAAATGGTATAGAATGAATCTCTGGGAGACTATGTCTCTGGGAGTCTATGAACCCCATGGTGGGATGAGGCTGGGGCTTAATTACCAATAGACCTCCTTCCCCAGACCTGCCACCTCCTAACCTCCTGTCACGCCAATGGGATGCCTGCTTTGAGTAATTCACATGATGCTAAAAGCAGCAAAGTGTCTATGTGAATAAAAGAAAGAAAGATCAGTGGGTATGGATGTAGCTCAATGGTACCACAGGTTCCATGGAGTCAATCAACACTAAAAGAAAAAAAAAGCTTCTTATGGAAAAGATTCATTTCATAGCTATGTATTAGTGATCATGGCCAGGGCACATGGATTTAGGTAGTCCCAAATACCATGCTCCAAAGTGGCAACGATTTCATGAAGCTTTTATAATAGAAACAACAAAAGAAAATCATGAATCAAGGCACACCCACCCCTCCATCTCCAGACAGTTTCTCTGTGTAGCCCTGTCTGTTCTGAAACATGTTCTGTAGACCAGGCTGGCATTGAATTCAGTGATCCACCTGCCTCTGCCTCTCTAGTGCTGGGATTAAAGGTGTACCACTACTGCCCAGGGTCAAGGCATTTTAAAGTCATTGGTGGGATTTTGGACGCAGTTCAGTTAGTAGTGCCTGTCTAGCATACTCCAAGCTTTGAGGTCCAACCTCAGTAGCATATAAAACTGGTCTTGGTGGTGCATACAGTCCTATCCCTGGGGAGCTGGGCCAGGAGGATTAGAAATTCAAGGTCATCCTCGACATGGTGAGTTCAAGGCTAGCCTGGCTACATAAGCCCTTATTTCAAAAATAAAGTAGTAAAGGGGCTGGAGAGGTGGCTCAGTAGTTAAAAGCACTGGCTGCTCTTCCACTGGATCCAGATTTAATTCCCAGCATCCACACGGTAGCTTATAACTGTCTATAGTTCCAATTCCAGTTCCCTCTTCTGGCCTCCTCAGGCACCAGGCATACATGTGATACACAGTCACACATGCAGGCAAAAAAAAAAAAAAAGACACACAACATAAAAAAATTAAAAATGAAAATAATAAAAATGCATTGGTGGAAGCATCAGGAAGGTGAGTTGTGTGGTGTGGGGTCCTGGCTATCGGGCTTGGATGATAGTCTGTGGGTTGGTGGAAGGTAGTAGCTCTTGTTTGTGCATTCCAGAAACATGACCTAATAGTCAAAAGGATGGCTGTTGAGTCAAGCAGAGAGAAGCCATGAGTGATTATCAGGGGGAGTAAAGATATCCTAAGATAATTTGGCTGCATGTTTGTAACACTCCACCATCATGGAAGTGCCAGTCAGCCAGCAATGTAGACTTGTATACAACATAGGGGCAGCCAGCAGTGTAGACTTACATACAACACAGGGCATGTTTTATTCCACCTGGGAACTTCAGCTCACCAAAGAAATATGGTTCAACAGACTTTGAGTCCTAAGAGGCACGTCTTGGGCTGAGGTTATAGCTCAGTAGGTTGAGTGTTACTTAGCGTGCACAAGGCCCTCTGTTCCTCAGCAGCAAGTGTATGGTATGGTGCCTGTAATTGCAGCACTTAAGAGGTGGAGGTAGGAGGATCAGGAGTTCAAGGCCATCCTCAGCCACATAGTAAGCTTAAGACCAGTCTAGGCACTGTGAGACCCTGACTTGAAAAAGCAAAAGGACTAGGTGTAAGGAGATGGCTGATTAGTTAAGAGCACTTGCTTCTCTTCTAGAGGACATAAATTTGGTTCCCAGTCTCCTTGTCCCACTGCTAACTTCCAGGAACTCCACCCAGCTCCAGGTGATCTGATATCCTCCTCTGACCTTTGTAACTACTCCCTCGTGTGACAGACACTTATGTGAGCACACAATCTTTTTTTTTAAAAAGTTTTATTTTTTAATGTACATTGGTGTTCTATCTTCATGTGTGTCAGTGTGAGGATGTTGTAACAGGCAGTTGTGTACTGCCATGTAGGACCTGGGGATTGAACCAGGGTTCTCTGGAAGAGCAGTCAGTGCTCTTAACTGCCGAGCTAGCTCTCCAGCCCCACCTCACCCTCCATTTTTAAAAAGCTTAAACTACATCTTCCCCCAAAACATTGCTATTGGCCGGGCGGTGGTGGCGCACGCCTTTAATCCCAGCACTTGGGAGGCAGAGGCAGGCGGATTTCTGGGTTCGAGGCCAGCCTGGTCTACCGAGTGAGTTCCAGGACAGCCAAGGCTATACAGAGAAACCCTGTCTCGAAAAACCAAAAAAACAAAACAAAACAAAACATTGCTATTTATTTCCTGTAATTCTAGAAGCTAGAAGTCCCGGTTAACCAGACTAGAAGTTAAGGTGAGAAGAGTTCAGTTCCTGATGAGGGTTCTTTCCCAAACATAAGGGATATTGGGGGTCGAGCAGGTAAGAGGGGATAGCCACGGGGCCGTGGACCATGAGAGGAAGAATGGTAAGGTTGAGCTAAAGGCTTGAAGCCCCAGAGACCCTGAAGGGACGCTAGGAGCTTCGTTCCCTAGCTCCCCGCACCAGGCCCCTGTTATGTAGCTGCAGTCACCCCATAGAGAGATTTGTGGCCATCAGTCACATAAAGGCAATGCCCCAAGCCCTTCCACGTGTAGATGAGATTCCCTATCATCTCAGACCTTCCTTATCCCCAGAGCAGTGCCTTACAGCCCAGCAGCAGCATGGGATAAGCACAGCTAAACAGCCATGCCCCATATTGGAGCGGGCGCGGGTACACAACCCTATGGACAGATTCCTTTATGTTTGTTTCAGTGATGCTGCAGGTCTTTCCTAGAGCCCTGATTGAGCACACATCCTAATTCTGTGCTGTACTCTGGGCCCTGATTTCCCTAATGTACGGCTTCTAGTGTACTAGGGGCCCATCCTTAGGACTTTATTTAATCCTGACCACTGTGGGGTTAGAGTCTCAGCTTCTCAGTTTGAGGAGAGCATGATTTTGTCGTGAGTTTTATTTCAGCTCTTTGAGGCAGGGTCTTCTCTGAAAGCAACCGACCTTGGCCTTGCAAGACCTTGTGGCCGTTTTCCTGAGTCTACTTTTGCTGAGTTCTAGCATGAAGAGGGTCCTGAGAAAGGGGAGAATGGAGCGGTGCTGATTCGACTGGGGGTCTGTAATGGATGCAAGCTGTCAGTTCAAGTGCTCTCTCCTTGCCTGAGGACTCTCATCCTTCCTCCTCCTCCTCTCTTCCTTCTCCCTTCTTCTCATGCTTTAGCCTTCTCCCAATCAGAGAGCCTGCCTGAACCCAGTCTTTTATTTACTAATGTTCCATCAGCAAGGCTCTGAACATTGTTAATGATATTATTAGAAATTCTTAAATTTACATTTATGAATTCGTAAAATTACATTTTATGAATCATAGATCATTAGTTCCAGTCCCTGCTTCCTTAAACCAGAAACTAAACCCCAAGCAAAAGCGTATTTTCTTACAGTTTTTACACAGCCTGGTCTTCATGGGTAGCTGGGCACAGCTCTTGTGGGTTCTGGGTAGAGCAGACGGCAGTCTTCAGAAAGTATTCTCATATAAGGACAGAAAGATGACAGACTGCTAGGGTTTCCTACAAAGTTTTAACATTTATGCAAGCAAACCAGCTAGCTCTCTGTCTCTAATATCTCTCTAGGTACTGTCATCTCCAATCCTTCAAGTAGCTAGGACAGCAAAGTACTAACGTTTTAGACGCTTGTACGTCATCTTTTAGTTCTCTGATCTTCATTTCCTCATCCTGGCCGTTCCATGGCCCCATGTACTCTCTTTCTAGTATTATTTCTAGATCCTATACAAGCTTGTCTCCTATAAAATAAACCCATCAATCACTTGCTTCTGTTTTATAGATCCCCTGTTTTCCTATCCATCCCATTTCTTCCTGAGACCACATTAATTCTCTATCCTTAATGTCCCCAAGTTCACCCTGGCTAATTAATGCAGAAGTCATTGGGCCGGAGGGTAACCTGTCTCGTCATGATTCCGAATTCAAGGTCAAATCTGGCAATGCACTATTTCTACAAAGGACCATGTAGGCTTTTATGGCCTCTGTGGTTATGGAGTCTAGATCCTTTCCCATGGCCAAGTAGAAGGCCTGCTCCTCATCCTCCACAGCCTCATGGCCACCTCTGTTCCTCATTCCTGAGAACCACATCTGTTTCATTTATTATGGTGTGATTAGCTCTGAGTAATGGGGGAAGTACATTCCCCAAACAGAGAGATAGAAAGTGTACTGGCTGGTTTTGTGTGCCAACCTGACATAGCTGGAGTTATCACAGAGAAAGGAGATTTCCTTGAGGAAATGCCTCCACAAGATCCAGCTATAAGGCATTTTCTCAATTAGTGATCTAGGGCGGGAAGGCCTGTTGTGAGTGGTGCCATCCCTGGGCTGGTAGTCCTGGGTTCTATAAGAAAGCAAGCTAAGCAAGGCAAGGGAAGCAAGCCAGTAAGTAATCCCTCCATGGCCTCTGCCTCAGCTCCTGCTTCCTGACCTGCTTGAGTTCCAGTCCTGACTTCCTTTGGTGAACATGGAAGTGTAAGCTGAATAAACCATTTCCTCCCCAACTTGCTTCTTGGTCATGATGTTTGTGCAGGGATAGAAACCCTGACTAAGACCGAAAGTAAAATAGAAGAGACAACAGATCAGTTTCAGGTCAATAGCAGTCATCAGCACACATGAGGATCATGGGACTCAAGGGCCTGGAAATGTTCCAGGGTCTGGAACTGTGTCATACCAAACCTTAAGCAGCCAAGTTGGACCCAGCATATTTCCCCAGGGCTGGGCCTACAGGTGCATGCCACAATTTACAGGTTTTCTGCTTTTAATAAGTGAAGCTTCTGGGTGGTAGTGGTCCATGCTTTTAAACCCAGCACTGGGGAGGTAGAGACAGGCAGATCTCTGAGTTCTAGGCCAGTCTGGTCTACAGATCGAGTTCCAGGATGGCCAGAGCTACACCGAGAAACCCTGTTTGGCAAACAAAATTAAGTGAAGCAATACTTCAATCTATTTTTGTTGCCATGTGCTGTGGGGTGGTTAGCTCGAGAGCGTGGGCATGGGTGTGGATCCTATTGGTCGGTCCTGGGTGGCTCAGGGCGTGGCACCAGGGAGAAGCAGAAGTGCGGGATTTTTGACTGAGTTCACTTCACCGGGTGCCTGGCGTGTGCTGCGGGGCTCCACCAAAGCCCTGGGGAGTTCTCACTCAGTCTGAAGTAGGGGGGCGGGGCAGGGCTCTTGAGTGGACCCGGAGGCCAGTGGGCTCCATTTGGGGATCCCAGACGCTGCTGGGGGGCCGTGGACAGAGACACGAGAGGAAGGAGGAGGGGGGGAAGGCCCTGACAGTGCCCCGCGGGGAAGAAACTCTTTGTTACTGTACTTGCTTGGCTGGCTCGGCTAAGTTGCTTGAATCGGAGGCCTCCACGGCTGGAACACAGAGAAGCCCTCCATGGGAGATTAGGCAGCGGCTGGATACTCAGAGGTCCCCTCCATGGTTCTCCACAGCAGGCCCCAAAGACATGAGGAGGTACATGGTTGTACAAGCTTTATTGTCATGGCAGAAGTGGATGGATCTTGCTGTACACGCCCCCACCCCCACCCCCAAACTCAGGGCAGACCTGACTTAAATAGGGAGGAGGAGGATCTGGGAAAGAATGCTTAATTGGCTATACCCTCTGGCCTTTAGGTATCTCATTAATATGGAAATCTCTCGAGGGCCTGAGGCCTGTGCCTCTACCTGTGGAGGGGCACAAACCTCTCTTTGGGAGGGGCTGTATTGCCCTACGTGACTGAAAGGTGTGGGTCAATGGAGGTCTTGGGGTGGGGTGGAGGGGGACCTCGTGTCAGGAGCCTGGAGTCTGGGGATGTGGCCAAATACCTACCGTAGTCCCATTAGGGTCTGGGGTTCGAGGCCTGTGCTCGACCAGGAACTAAGCTATCCTTTCACGGTCCCACAGTGTGCTCTTTTTCCTGACTATTCCAGGTTTCTTTTCAAGCTCCTTCAAGTAGGTGGACTGTCATGGTAGTGTCATGAGATCTCCTGCTAAGATTTATCTTGTGGGCCCTGAGATATGTTTTCTTTAGTCTGCTCCCACCTAACTCAGCTGTGCTTGGCAGGGATATGCACACTAAGTTAGGCCATTCTTTCCAGATGTGAGCTTCTTCCAAGGAGCAAAGTAGGCCAGAGGACTCCCTTGTGGATTTTTCTTTTTTTCTTTTCTTTTTTTTTTTTTTGTTTGTTTGGTTTTTTTTTTTTTTTTTTGTAGAGTCACAAGTAACCCAGTTGGCCTCAGATTTGCTCTGTAGCTGAGGTTGACATAGGATTGGATAACAGGAAACATTGTAAAGGGAGAAGAAAGCAGGGTATGGTGGCTCACTCCTGTAATCCCAGTACTCAGCCTACAGAGTGAACTTCAGGCCAGGTCTACACAGCAAGACTGGCTCAAATGAAGTCTACGATAGCCTCACTACCATGCCTTATCAGCTATTTTTTTTTTCAGGGTCTCATCTAGCCCATACTGGTAGGCTGGTGCATGTGTGTCTGTACATCGTTGGGAGTGACCTTGCTTATGCATTAATGGCCGCCTAAGTCAACCACACGTGCCTACTGACACAAAGTCTTAGTTTCTGTGGGAAAGTACTAACCCTAGAACAGATAGCTATAGATCTTGTAGACAGGTAGCCTTGGTGGGAAAATACTAGCCTAGATCAGAACAAATGAACAATAGATCTTATGGACAGGTACATAGCGACCTGTTTTGCCCTGCTTCTTCTGTGAACTTTTTACCCAGCCAATATCTTGTTCTGAAAGACATCTGTACTCCCCCTGAGATCACCTGCACTCCCCAGAAACAAAGAAGACCCTACGTCATCCCCCTTCTCATATCCTGCTTCTATGTGTATATAACCCCCGTGTAGAAAAATTAAAATTTGATCAGACTTCCAGACCTGCTGTCCGTTTCTCTTGTACCCTCATTCCCCAGTTCTCTCTTCCAGGTCTTCTGATCCCAGTACACCGTCCCGTGGGACTGGGAGCACACCCCATGTGTATTTGATACCTGAGGAGTCTACACTATGACATTAGATCCCCTGGGACTGGTACTTGTGAGCTGCCATTTTGGTATTGGGCATCTTCTGCAAGAGCAGCCAGTGCTCATAATTGCTGAGCCATCTCTTCAGTTTCTTGGCTGTATTAATTATTTCTTAATTTTGTGTTTCATGTGCATGTGTGCGTATGCATACCTGAAATGTATATGTACAGGGTACAGGTCAACTTCAAGTATGTTCCTTGTCTTAGATAGGGTGTGCATTGCTGTGAAGAGACACCATGACCAAGGCAAGTCTTATAAAGGACAACATTTAACTGGGGCTGGCTCACTGGTTCAGAGGTTCAGTCCATTATAATCAAGGCAGGAGCACGGCAGTGTCCAGGCAGACATGAGGCTGGAGGAGCCAAAAGTTCTACATCTTGGTCCAAAGCAGACAGGAAAAGACTGTCTCCCACCCCCACAGTGACACACTTCCTCCAACAAGGTCACACCTCCTAATAGTGCCACTCCCTGGGCCAAGCCTATACAAACCACCACATTTCTCTGTGCTCTCCACCTTGTGTTTCGAGACAGGGTCTTTCTCTGAACCTGGAGCTTGCAGTTTAGCTGAGCAGGCAGCCCAGCATGCCCTGGGAGCCACCTGTTACTGCTGCCCTAGCACCGGGGTAATAGGTGTGTCCTGCTGACTTTCTACAGAGCTGAGGAGTCAGGTTCTCAGGTCCTCTTGTTTGTGGAGCAAGCACTTTACACATTGAGTCATCTACCCGTTCCTCTGTGGTATCATTTTGCAAGAAATGACCACTGGGGGAAACAGGGCAAAAGGTTCCTGGGATCACTCTGTAGTATTTCTTTCTTCTTCTTCTTCTCCTTTTTTTTTTTTTTTTTTTTTTCTTCGAGACAGGGTTTCTCTGTGTAGCCCTGGCTGTCCTGGAACTCACTCTGTAGACCAGGCTGGCCTCGAACTCAGAGATCTGCCTGCCTCTGCCTCCCAAGTGCTGGGATTAAAGGCGTGTGCCACCACTGCCAGGCACTCTGTAGTATTTCTTTTCTTCTTTTTTTTTTTCTTCGTAATTTCTTATAAAGGCCTGTAATTCTACAGTTATCGAAAAGTAGAATATTCAGTTAAAATAAATCCAACAGATCAAGCCTACTGGCCTTGCTCTGATAGCTTCTTGGTGGTACCTTGAATTGTCTAGCAGCCTTTGTTCTTGCTTCCCCCCACCTCAGCCCCACCCCTGAGGCTGACACCAGGAAGTGTGTCATTTCACCACAGGTATTACTGAGCAGGTCTTCTAAATGAGTCAAGGAGACCTGCTATTTGCAAATAGCAAATTTTCGTGTAAGTACTTTATTTTATTATTATTTTGTTTGTTTGTTCTGAGATAGAGTCTTCCTATGTAGCCCTGGCTGTCCTGGAACTCACTATGTAGAACAGGCTAGCCTTAAACTCTCAGAGATTCCCCCTGCCTCTGCCTCCCTAGTGCTGGGATCAAAGGTATGTGCTACCACCATGCCTGGCTAGTGTGAGTGGTTAAATCAGGCACTGGGACCAAGTCAATTACAGCATGGTTTCTTATGGGAGAATCCAGAGAGTTAGGTTTTCTTTAGTGTTCCCCAACACTTGAGAGGAGCACAGAGGTTGGCACATTAGGAGGGTTGAAAAGATGTCATGAAGAGATGTTTTTAATGGAGGTATGAGAAGGGCAGAGCTGACTCTGGCTGGCTGAGCCTTGGAGGACTGATGAAATGGGTCTGAGCTTTCATTTCTTCATCTGGAAAGCTGGCCAGAGAGAACCATACCATGCCAAGAGAATTAAATCGAAAAGTTCAGTGCTTAGCACAAGGTTTTGGCACCCAGCAGACACCAGTTCTTTCTCACTTGTATTTCCCAAGCAGCAAAGTAGCTTTTAGGTTAGAAGGCTGTCTTCCAGCTGCCTGGTGGCTACAGGGTTCCAGGAACTGGCAGGGATTCAGTGGAAATAAAAGGTAGCTCTAAAATTCACTCGTGTGGCTTAGATTTAGACAAACACGAAAACAAGATGGAATCAGCCATGCCCTAGAACATATCTGATAACCATCTCACATTCACCTTTAATTCTCTAATTAGGGCTGATTTCAGTCTCTTAGAAAACAGCAGGAGGCTGTAGAGGAAAGGTCAGGTGGCGGTGGGAAGCCCATGGGCTTCACATGGCTGGAGAGATGGCTCAGCACTGAAGTGTGCTTGATGCTCTTGTAGAGTTCAGGTCCCAGCACCCGTCTCAGGTGGAAACCACTTGTAAGTCTGACTCTAGAGGATCAACAAAACAACATATGTAGGAGCAGCGAGAACCTTATAGCTAATATTTAGCAAAATATTTATTTTAGCTCAGCAGTAGTGGTGTCTGCCTTTAATCCCAGCACTCTGAAGACAGAGGCAGCCAGAGTTTGAGTTGAGCCTGATCTACAGAGTTCCAGAACAGGGTTTTGAGAAAAGCTAAAAAAAAAAAAAAAAAACACCAAACAAAGCAAGACAAACAACAAAAATGTACTTTAAGACGGGCAGTGGTGGCGCACGCCTTTAATCCCAGTACTTGGGGGGCAGAGGCAGGCGGATTTCTGAGTTTGAGGCCAAGCTGATCTACAGAGTGAGTTCTAGGACAGCCATGGATACACAGAGAAACCCTGTCTTGAAAAACCAAAAAAAAAAAAAAAAAAAAAAAAAAGTACTTTAAACACTTTTTACAGAAAAGCTTCACCCCTCCCAATTTTTAATAAATACAAGGATACACAAGGCCATTTTCATGCAAATGTATATTTTTCAAATAAATTGTCTTACCCCTACCCATACTACCCTCTCCTTTATTCCTTTTTTTAAATTGAGCCATTCAACAGTTTATTTTTTTTCTTTTCTTTTTCTTTTTCAGAAATCTGCCTGCCTCTGCCTCCCAAGTGCTGGGATTAAAGGCGTGCGCCACCACTGCCCCATTCAACAGTTTCATTCTTGTATATGACACATTATGCCTTCTCTCATCTTTCTTCTACCCCTCTCACAACCCCTCAAGCTTTACCTGGGCCTTTCTTAGATTCATGATTTTATGGTGTGACACAACCAACCCCGTGACCACTGGATATGGACTGTCTTTTGGAACTGGGAGGTATAAAATTGAAGGTGCAGACTCTTTTCCTGAATCTTATCTGTAGGAAATAGATGGGCCTCCCTAAGGCTCTCCACTTCATCCCTTCTTGGCTGCTGCTGAACCTATCCCTGCACAGGCCTGGTGCAGTCATCTGCAGTTGTTGAGAACTAAGGGCTGCACTGCTCCTGAAAGACCCCTGAGAGGAGAGACCCTCACTCAAGTCTTGGGACGTCATAGCCACCCAATAACTCACAAGACAACGATCTAGATGCAAACAGCAAGAGGCTTTAATCTGGGAATCAGCCGGCTGATGGTCAACTCATAACTCATGCAGGAGCAGAGGAATTGAAAAAGTGGCCTGGGGAGAGGAGGACTTTTAAAGGGTAAAACCACAAACCAGGGAGGTGAGGGGGTAACCAAGGGAACATATCATAAAAATAGTGGAAAGTCCCAACCCATGTTGGTCATGTGGAAAACATCCTGTACACACATTTTTCTCAAGAACATAATCTTTCTCAACCATTAGTTCCTGGAACCACCCAGATGACTTGCATTTTCTTTGTGGTCAGCTAGTTCCTGGAACCACCCAGATGACTTGCATCTTTTTTTGTGGTCAGCTAGTTCCTGGAACCAGCTGTCTTACATTTTTGGTTCAGGTCTAGGGGGGGTCATAAAAACGCTCCATACTTTTCATAAGTTTTCTATATCTTTCACTGCATGCTACCCAGGAAATGGCATTTGTGGTCCTTGTCTTCTGGTTCTTGCAATCACTCCATTTCTTCTTCCACAATGTTCTATGTCTAGGGCTATAAAGATATATTTAGAGGTGGGTCTGATACTCTGTCAGTTTAGTGACACAACAGATTTAAGTTGTGTTGTGTCCCCTGTACTAGCTCCTGGGTCCTATGATCTCCCTAACCATGAATTTTTGAGTGAATTTACAGTACTGTAGAGAGAGGCTGGCCATTCCACGACAACCATGTGACCACTGAGCATGAAGATGTATTTTGCCTGGTAGGACAGTACAGTAGTTTGTAAAGTTCACAATTGAGTAAGGCCACTAGTGTCTTTTCTCCCCCATAGCCTGTGTAGCATCTTTTGGCATTGTGCACTCCAGGTTTTCAGCACAGTTCCAGCTTGGCATGCTGCCAGGGTGCATGTGGTGTCACCCATGGGTTGTAATATCAAGGATCTAATTTATCTGCCTTTGTTCTGAGACAGGGTCTAATGGAACCTTCCCAGCTGGGCCTCTAGCCAGCCAAGGTCAAGCACAAAGATGAACATCTTCTTCAATTCCTACCTCCAGAGTGGCAGGGGTTTGTGGAGAATGTTTGGGGCCACTTGGTAGGAATCTGGACATTGCCCAAGGACAAGGAAATGAGCTTCAGGCAAGAATCTGACCTTGGGCCATGACAAGGAAGTAAGTTCAGGCAGGAATCTATTTTAGGCTAAAACAGGGAAGTAATTTCAGGCAGGAATCTAAATCTTAGGCTAGAACAAAGAAGTAGGCTTCAGACATGAAAATGACTTTGGGCTAGGACAGGGGAGTAGGCTCATATGTTCATCATCTAGATTAGCACTTAGAAATAGCGATCAAGGGACTTTGTTTATTGCCTTGCTTGGCATCTATTGTATTGCTTGTTCCTCAGCCTTGAACTGACCTTAATACTTGCATGTAATTGAAATGATATAAAAGCAGACTGGCAAAAAATAAACATGGCTCAGCTTCAGAACTGGCTGGGGTCATGCTACAATGTTGTCTAATAGTCTTTTTTCTTTCTTTCTTTCTTCTTCTTCTTCTTCTTTTTTTTTTTTTTTTGTTTGTTTGTTTGTTTGTTTTTTTCTGGTTGCCTCCACTCAGGGTAACCTTCCTGCTCCTCCCTCTCAAGTGTTAAGATTACTGGTGTGTGCACTCACACTCGGCATGGAAATGCCTTTGACCACAGCAAGTCCTAACAGGTGAAAACTGGAAAGAAGGGAGTTCATGTCTACTGAGTGTCCCTCACAGTGCAATGCTCTGCAATGCTGATTTGCATCCTACTTTGGATTAATTTTCACAGCGTTCCCGAGCCATAGAGATTGTGTAGGCCAATGGACAGGGAACTTAAATGTGATGAGTGTCAGAAACAATACGCAAACCTGTTGTGTCAGACTCTGGGCTGATGCTTTCTGTCCATGCCTCTGCTCTAGGAATCGCACGGGCACACTAGTGATTGCCTGCACATGCATGAAGCCTTCCTAGCTGGAGTCTTCAGAGACTGCTCATAGCTATGCCAGAAGAACTCTTTGTTGTAGGAAATCTCCAACCCTAATAAGCCCACGCAAAAACCACACAACTCAGTTCCAATATTTATAAGCTGCACACCTAGATTGGGCAGATTTACCACTACACTACTCTATACCCCAGCTATGAGATCCCTGGATACTTGTGGCTTCTCTGGGCCACGTGGTTCTGCTTCATCTTCCTTCCACCTCCTCTTCCTCCATCTTCCTTCTCATCTCTTCCTCGGCCTCTCTCTCCCTCTCTAAAACCTCCAACCTTACTTTTCCCTTCCATTTCCCAATCACAATTGCCTTTATTTGGTGGAGTTGGTTCACTTGAAATCACCAAATCACCAGAGTGATCGGCTCCTCCTCGGCCTCAGGGCAGAATTACCATCAGAATACAAACAGCACCAGGGCAATCCACCATTCTTTCCCTGGGTTCCGTGCCCAGCGGTGCCTGAAGCTAGAAGTGGTGGCACATGGTTGTTGTCACAGCGCTCGGGAGGTGCAGGCAGCAGGATCAGACTTTAAAGTCATCTTTTGCTCTATACTAAATTTGAGGCTAGCCTAAGCTACATGAGACCCTGTTTCAAGACGAGAGGGAGGGAAGGAAGGAGGAAGGGGGTGGGGAGGGGTTACTTTAACTTCATTGTTGCTCACGCGGGTCCAGCCTTTCCTGTTGATGCCCAGCATAGACCTTACACGGGTGATCACGTGTAAGTCAGTCACGTGAGGCTGAATTATTTTATTGAACGCGTGCTGTCGTTCATGTAGTCAACAGCAGGGCTACGTAGGCAATGCTCGAAAGAGAACGATGTCTACCACTGTGTGCATGTGCGTTCTCTAACTCTGTGGTTAAGAAGACAAACATGACCGGGCAGTGGTGGTGCACGCCTTTAATCCCAGCACTTGGGAGGCAGAGGCAGGCGGATTTCTGAGTTCGAGGCCAGCCTGGTCTACAGAGTGAGTTCCAGGACAGCCAGGGCTACACAGAGAAACCCTGTCTCAAAAAAAAAACCAACCAAACAAACAAAAAAACAAAAAAAAACAACAACAACAAAAAAAAAAAAAAAAAAAAAAAGAAGAAGAAGAAGAAGAAGAAGACAAACATGGAGGAATAGTTGTGCTATGACAAGTGCCTTGCTCAGTGTCAAGAGAGAACAGAAGGCCATTTAAATCCTACTTCAGAATTGTTTACTCAAAGCTGTCTAAGAATGGGCCAGTTGCTGGGAGTGGAGGCAGGAGGATTAGGAGGAGTTCCAGGTCCTTCCTGGTTATGTGGTGAGTTGAAGGTCAGCCTGAGCTACTTAACATCCTGTCTCAAGGAACAAAAACAAGACACGAGGCATGCGTGGTTTGGGTAAATCATGGTAGCTTCTCAGTAAGTGGAAATGGCTGAATGAATACTCTGTATTGCCCGTGTTCAGACTTCAAGCCTGCCGCTGGCTGTTTCCGAGATGATTCTTTAGTTCTTTCATGTCACAAAAAAGCCGAAAAATATATAATGGATGTAGTCGTTCCAGTTCTAAGGAGCAAGCAGGTCCTATCCACGTCCGTTTGGGAGATGTTCACCTGCACTCTGATCCCCTGTCACTTTTCATCATTGTTTGTTTCTTTACCATTAATCTTTCCTCCCCAAACCTAGAGACGCTGCCTCTGGCTCTTTTCATCTTATTGCGTTAAGTCTTAGAAAGGCACACGTCTAATGTATATAATATAGGAGACAGGTAGGAGACTAAGACCTGCAGGAGAGAAATTCAATAAAAGTTTGTTTCCCCAAGGATAGATGCACCAGAAGCAGTGACTCGAGTCTGTAAAAGGATGCAGCCATTACTGAGCCGTGGTCAGCCAGGTTGAAGGGTGGACTTTCCCCCTCTCTTTTCCATGCATTGGCTCTAGTGAAAATCAGAATTGGAAGCTCTACATTCGAGTCATCCACTTGGGCAGAAAAAAAAATGTTACTTTTCTGCTACCCATTAAGACATTTACCTGTCCCATATGCTCCAGCACTTACGGCGGAAAGAGGAATTTGTCCAATGAAAATTGAGAGCACATTTCTGAGAAATTGTTTTCCATAAATCTTGCAAATTACTGTGCTCAGATGTTCTAGGCTATAGTCAGCCGGACCGCTAGGGAGAGATTATGGGGAAATAACCGACAGCAGCAGTAAGTTCCTGCACGGCTCTAACCGGAGCTCCGGGCTACGACCTTTCTGCACAGGAAGCATTCCTGTTGGCTGCCTGAGTTGCTAGAAGCATTGTGGTCAATGTTACACCAGAGAAGGTGTCTTCCCTAAAGTTGGGGTCACACAGCCCAAACCTCCCTAGGGTTTCAGCTTGCAACTCCTGTCTGCTAAATGCAACTGGATGAGCGCCCACAAGGCTCTGCTGACCAAAATCCCAACTGCCCATTCAGCAGTCTTCTTACGCCCAAGTGGTCTCACTTGAGACAAACCATGGACATCAGGCAATCTCCCGTTTCAACTTTCCTTTTCGGGATGGTGTTTGATTTTTTTTTTTTTTTTTCAATATCAGGGTGTTGAGTCTGGTTTACAGACCGAGGATCGGCTCATCTCCTTTCTACTTGTATGGTGTTTGGTCATTGGTGTAACACGGAGGATATTAATTCTCTCCGTTGCATCAGGAGGTAGAGATCCACCTGTAGATTGCCATTCAAGGCTGTGTAGGTCATGCTGTCCACAAACAGGCCAATCTAGGTATGAGTGGGATCAGTAGTATGGCTCATTGTCACCAAACCTCCCTGTATTTGACATGTTCTTACTCTGTGGCCAGGATAGCTTTAAATGACCTTTCCACCTCAGCCTCCTGAGTGATAGGATCGAAGGTAGATGCCACCTGCCTGCCACCATGCTCAGTGATCTCAGGTGGATGCCACCTGCCATGTCCTCAGCAATCAGCAAGTTTCTAAAATTTTTATTTGATCCATCCATTTATTTAAGAAAAGTGCTTGCTTTATGGCACAGATATATGACTTCAAACTTGTGATTCCCCTGTCTCAGCTTCCTGTGTATACTGACTACAGGTTTGAGTGACCGTGCAAGGGTTCCATATTGATATTTTCAGCTTTTATGTTTTGCTTTGAGACAGGGTCTCAGGCTGAACTCAAACTGGGTGTGTATGCTTGGCTGGACTTGAACTCTTGATTCTCCTGCCTCTATCTCTAGAGGGGTGGGAATACAAAGGTGGGTCACAACACCCAGTTTTCCATATTGACTTTTTGTTTTTTCAAGACAAGGTTTCTCTGTGTAGCAGGCCTGGCTGTCCTTGAACTAGCTCTGTAGAGCAGGCTGGTCTTGAACTCACAGAGATCCACCTGCCTCTGCCTCCCAAGTGCTGGAATTAAAGGCATGTGACACCACGCCCAGCTTTCCATACTGACTTCTGAACCAGTAACTGATTAGGTTTTTGAATCCTGAAAATGAATTTCATTATTTGTCAGTTAGTACTCATTGACTTAGGAGAATATGAAAGTTGAAACATATCTTTTAAAAGAAAAACTAGACCTAGCATAGGTGTGTAATTCCAGTTACTCAGGAGGCAGAGGCAGGAGGATTATAAATTCATTGCCTGTATGGGTTACAAAGAGAGATCAGAGCTAGCCTGGGCAACTTAGTGAGACCCTGTTTCAGTGTAAAACAATGTAAGCTCAGTGGTAGAGCACGTTGCTAGCATGTACGAAGCCCTGGTTCAATCCTCAGTACCACTAACCAAACCAAACCAACCAACTAACCAAACCAAACTAAGCATCCAGCCAACCTGTGAAAACCCTGGGCTGGGGATGTAGCTCAGCTGGTAGAGCTTCCCTATTGTGTAGTGGGTACCGAATTCCATCCCCCAAACGACATAAACCAGATGTGCACAGTAGTGCACATCTGTAATCCCAGCACTCAGGAGGCAGAGGCAGGAGGATCAGAAGTTTCAATTACATAACGAACCTGAGGCTACTTTGGGCTACATGAGACCCTGCTTCAAAAAAAAACCCCAAACAAACCAAAAAACAAAACAAAACTCCAACAACCAAAGCTAAGTTAGGTGTCAGGATATTGCTTGTGTTTGAGGAGAAAGCATTACTCTTCACTATCCAGTGTGGAGGTCGATCGGTAATAGATGCAGCGAATCATCCAGCAGCTCAGCACGGTGGTTAATTTTTAGTTAAAAATACAGAGCTTGACCGCTCACTGATGAATTGTGAAGCCGCGCTGTGATAAGCAGCATAGGTGATCAGCAGTTGCTGCCGTCTCTAGGGAAACCGGGAAGTTGTGTGGTAACTGACATATGGCGGCAGCAGACCAGGCCAGCTGAGTCAGGCTTCTCACACTGATGTGGTGTCCTTGGAAACGTCGTGGTGTTAGGCGCGGGGCCAGAGCTTCAACCCAGTCCTAAAGCTAAGGAAGCTTTTGAGTTTCCACGACTCTGCAAAGTGCTTTCTTTCTTACTTACTAGAATCACACAAGTGAATCTGTATCTATAGTAGGGATTGGATAACACAGGCGCTTATTCCCCCAAGCTTAAAAAATTTCATGGGTTCCCCCAAGCTTAAAAATTTTCATGGGGGCTAGAAAGATGGATCGGTGGCTAAAACAGGGGACCCAGGATGGCTGCCCAGCACCCACAGGACAGCTCACAGCCATCTGTTACTGCAGTTCCAGGGGGACTGACGCCCTCTTCTGGACTCTTTGGGCACTGCACAGACATCCTTGAAGGTGAACACCGGTATACAAATAAATAAAAATTAAAAAACAAAATTAAAAATCTTAGCACAAACATGTAATATCACTCTATAGACCAGGCTGGCTTGGAACTCACAGAGGTCCTCTTGACCCTGCCTCTAGCATGCTTGAATTAAAGACACAAGCCATCACTGGCAGGCCCATGTAAAATTAATACTCATTTACATTCCAGTTGATTTACAGAAAAAAAACCCCTATCTGTTTTTGAATTATACTAATTGAAAGTAATTGTGCTTAAAAAATTAGATGTGAGATAAAAATTAGTGTTTTTAGTGAGAAGAGTAATTTTCATCACTCATTTATATGGAAGTGCATTAGTTAATACTATTTGACACTTAGCAAAAAAAAAATCGATGTGGAACTTTAGTATAAGAACAAGAACTAAGTTCAGTCAGAGAGGTCACTAGGGGGGTATTTCAAAACAGCTCCTACGTCATTAGTAAGTATGCGAAGGTGGCTTGAGTGACCTTCTGGACTTACATGGCCAGATACGGACTAGGGGTGGCAGGTTCTCACCGTTACATAATGCTGTCTCCACCAGGAGCTTGCCCTAAGAGTGGTTATGCAGCAGGTAACTGTACATGATGCTATGCATGGAATATTATCATATTGTATTATATATACTATCATAGAGATTTCCATATTTCCATATACAAATTCTGGTTGGTGTGAAAGCATTTGACACCATGCCTATAGTGCATGAGCCTGGATTCTCCCTGCTTTTGAATAAGAAGGCAAGACCCTGGTGACTGCTCCACAATAGAATTCATTCACAAATTTCCCCCATATAAAATAAAAATAAATTCTCACATTCAGTGCTGGGAGCCCTCCCGGTTGCAGATGGGGCTGCAGCACTGTGTGGCTGAAGGGGACGAGGCTGTGACTGGATCCCCGACACATGGGCTTCTGGTTTAACAGCAAGACCCATTAGAACAACGTTGCATATAATCCAATATACCCGATAAAATATTGTAAAAATATCCAAATACCCGACAAAACAGGGAGTGGTGAGACAGCTCAGCAAGGAAGGGCACTTGCTTGGAACTTGATGACCCGAGTTCAATTCTCAGAGCCCACAGAGAGGAAGGAGAGCACTGACTTCCACAAGTTGTCCTCTGATTGCCATGGTCCTCTAGTATTCAAACACACAAGCACAATATATTCAAGTACACACACACACACACACACACACACACATACACACACACACGTATGTATACATGTAATATACATGTGTGTATATTATGGCATTCAAAACACTTCTGCATGTACATGTGCACAGAACCACTGTGAGTTGTTAACTATGCCCCCTTCTGATACAGGATGTATCAGTCCCACTTCTATGAAGTCCAAGGAGGCATGAAAGGGAGTTTTATGTTATATTCTAGATACCCCCATAGGGTGAGATTGCTTTCCCCTTTTACACTCTTCTCTCCTCCCCTCCCCTCATCTTCCTTCCCCTCGCCTCCTTTCCACTCCCTCCCTAAGTTTGGATTAAGCCACAGGGCTGACTTTCCTGGGCCTCCATCTTGGAGGCAGTAGGTTGTGGGCATCTTAGTCTCCTCAGCAGGAGAGCTGACGTTCCTGGTAAGTCTTGTCACAGATCGCCCTGTGTCTCCTATCGGTTGGCTCTTCTGAAGAGCCCTAAGGTTTTCCTTCTCTTCAGAATGTTCAGTCCAGGGCTGAAGGAAAGACAGAGGTCAGAGAAATCCAAGTGATGCAACTGAGACCCAGGAGCACAAGGTCAGAGGCCAGTTGCCCAGTGGACTCATGTAACCTAGGATTGCTAGGACATGGAGTGGCGCTATAATAACCTCAGCCGAGATCCAGGCAGCTAGGCAAGAGGTGAGGGGAACCTAGGACAGGGCAAAGGGGCAGGCAGCACCTGGCTGTAGGCAGGGCCTACTTGGTTATCTAGATGGTCAAATTATAGGGCTCAGAATGAGGAGGTGGCATGAAGCCTATCCTTGAGCATATGATGGCCAATATCAAGAAACTACAGAGTTGGAAGGTAATTCATTATCTTACTGAAAGGCTAAAAGCTATGGCAGCATGGAAGAGAGGATGCCTGAGAGTGGTTGGTTTGAGGACCAGAGCTGAGCAGACTGGGCATTAAACAGAAGTCTTGAAGTGTATATGGGGAAGGGAGGTAGAGCCCTGCCCTATAGATACATGACACCCAGGACTTCTGTTCTATAGACACACGATGCCCAGAACTTCTGTTCTATAGATACATGATGCCCAGGACTTCTGATCTATAGATACACAATGCCCAGGACTTCTGTTCTATAGATACATGACACCCAGGACTTCTGTTCTATAGATACACGACACCCAGGACTTCTGTTCTATAGACACACAATGCCCAGGACTTCTGTTCTATAGACACACGATGCCCAGAACTTCTGTTCTATAGATACATGACGCCCAGGACTTCTGTTCTATAGACACATGATGCCCAGGACTTCTGTTCTATAGATACACGATGCCCAGGACTTCTGTTCTATAGATACACGACACCCAGGACTTCTGTTCTATAGATACACAATGCCCAGGACTTCTGTTCTATAGATACACAACGCCCAGGACTTCTGTTCTATAGATACACGACACCCAGGACTTCTGTTCTATAGATACACAATGCCCAGGACTTCTGTTCTATAGATACACAATGCCCAGGACTTCTGTTCTATAGATACATGGCGCCCAGGACTTCTGTTCTATAGATACATGACACCCAGGACTTCTGTTCTATAGATACACAACACCCAGGACTTCTGTTCTATAGATACATGATGCCCAGGACTTCTGTTCTATAGACACACAATGCCCAGGACTTCTGTTCTATAGATACACAACACCCAGGACTTCTGTTCTATAGATACACAATGCCCAGGACTTCTGTTCTATAGATACACAATGCCCAGGACTTCTGTTCTATAGATACATGATGCCCAGGACTTCTGTTCTATAGATACATGGCACCCAGGACTTCTGCAGAGCATACTGGAAATCAGGCAGTAAATGCTAACTCGACTGGGTTTCAAGTGAAGCTCCCCGTTACAGCGGATGCTTACTTGTACAAGGCCCTAGGTTCAGTTTCCAACACCTTCCCCAGGAAAACAAAGCAACAGCAACATTGAGTTTCTCCTGAAGTGCTAGCCCAAATCCACCATAGGCAGCGTGCTGTGGATGAGACTGTCACTCTTGAAACTGACCTGCGCCGAGGTCTGAGTCAGCACAGTTAGTTTACCTTGAACCTTCTCCAAGGTAAAGACATTTCATGCGTTTCGTACACTGTAATGAAACCCAGCATCTGTGCCCATTCCCCAGAGATACACTTTTTAAAGAGCATTTTCTGTATAAAATAGCAGTTCTCTCCTTCCTCCCTCCTCCTCTCCTTCCTGTCCTTCTTCTCCATAGCTGAGGATGACCTTGGAGTCTGATCCCCTCCTTCTGCCTTCTGAGAACTGGGATTCCATGTGTTCACCGCTACACCTGGTTTATTCGATGCTGGGAGCGGAACTTAACTTTGTGCACGCTAGGTGAGCATTCTACCGAGACATGTCTCAGTCTTAAAATAGCACGTTCAATGATTTCTCCAGAATACTGTCGGCTAGCCAGAGTGAGAGGCAAAACCTGAGGATGGGCCCGCCCTTCTGATAGTGCAGACCGTGATCCTGGCGAGTCCCCGGCCAGTCTGTGCTTTTGTACCACAATAGGTACAGCCTTGCTTTCTTCAGACAGGATGGCCAGTCTCAGCTTCCAATGTCAAGGTCCTTATTACTACTTAGGCTTTCCCTCTAGGTTACGAGCTTCCTGTAAGGCAGGCAGCCCACTGTCTCATGAACCTCAGAGTATTTTGTTCTATGATGCTGCAAAATTTATCTCTCCCCGAGCTCAAGCTCCATAACACCGCTCTCTAGGCATTTCTGTTCCCCTGATACCCTGTTTCTCAGACAGCTAAGGATTCTGGGAGTGAGCTAGTACACCTAGCAGCATCTATTTCTAATCACACCGGGGCCGGCGGAGTTGGTGAGATGTTGCTGGAACAATACTGAGATACAAATCTCACTCCCTGCGTCGTCAAATGTACAAGTCAATCATTCCCCCCTCGCGTGACTACACACTGACGGCATTTACTATCGACCAGAGGTCAGTTGGTTCCATCCAGCCGGGAGCCTTTAGTGCTATATGTGACTTTGGCCTTACCACATTGGCGGCTGGAGGAGGCGGTGCTCTGGGACCTGCAGATACAAGGGTCAGGTTATTCACAGCTCTCTTACCTCAGCACTGGCTGTATTAAGATTTATTTGCTTTGTTTCCAACCGGATCACCTTGACTTTGGCCAGAAGGTGTTCCTTCCTTCCCTTCTTTATGAGTGTCATAGCTCAGTGTGTGCTCATAAACTCTAAACTAAAGCCACTCTGTAGATAGTTCTACTTTGACATGTTTGTCAAGCTCCAAGTTGCCAGTTCTGAGATTCTGAGCTCCCTATTTAAAAAAAAAAAAAAAGAAAAAGAAAAGAAAAAAAGAAAGAAAAGAAAAGAAAAGAAACCACTCCCTTCACCCCCCCCCCAAAAAAAAAACCACACCTTGACTCCTTTGGGAGCTGAGGATGTAGCTCAGTGGTTAGAGTCCTTTCCTAGCATGCATGAAAACTTGGGTTTAAATTCCAGCACTTGGCAATCAGAAGGAGGATCAGAACTTCAAGGCCACCCCTGCATTAGCACTTGAGACTGTCTCCCCCCCCCCCCAAAAAAAAAAAAAACAAAACAAAAAACCCAACTTATGTTTTCTTCACTGGGGACAGAGTTTGGGTTGAATTCTCTTCCTTAGAGAGGGCCAGGAGGGAGGGTGGACTGACATTTGGTCCCTTCTGTGTGGCATTGGGGGGGGACATGAGGGCACCCTCCCTGCTTTCTCTGTGACCAAGCCTGCTTTCCTGGACAGGGACAGAGCGGAAGGCTTTGGCACACCAGCTGCTTTCAGAGCAGCACAAGAGAAGCTGAGTAGGTTTAGGGTGGAAACTCCATTGGGTATATGGAATTCAGACGTTACAGGGGGAGAAATTAGCTAGCTTCAGAAATGAACACACAAATAGTCATTAGAAAGTGGACAAGGGAATAGGGCAGACATATGGAGTCTAAGTAACACACACGAGGGGCTAGTGAGATGGCTCAGGGGTTAAGAGGATGTACTGCCCTTGTAGGGGACCCCAGTTCAATTCCCAGCAGTTCAAGAGCTCACAACTACTTGTAACTGTAGGTCCAGGGGATCTGATGCCCTCTGCAGGCCTCCTCTGGCACTGCATTTATGTGCATATCTGCACCCACCCAGCATAGCAAGTGTGTTTAAATTGGTTGTTAAATTGGCTATTGGTTAGAAGCAGCAAAAAGAAAAAAAAAAAGATCAAGAATAATTGCTTTTTCAGTAACATCCTTTCTGTAGAAAAAGCAGTGTGCCGCAGTGGGGTGATTAAAACAGTCCCTCTGAAAATGGAAGCCAGGGCCCCAGGATGTTTGTCTCGGAGCAGCCTTCCCGCTGGGAGCCTCTGGTGAGCTGGTGGAGGGCTGCGTGCTGCTAGGGACTGTAGTGGCCATCAGCGTGCAGCATCAGCACCGAGGATGCTGCCGGTTCCGGTCTTCTGAGCTCATTGCCAGTTACAGAGAATTCCCCAGGAGATGACCAGTAAAAACTGCAGGGGGGAATTCCTCCATGGAATTTCTGGAAAGAAAAAGATTCCATTTTCCTGAAAAAGTCCCAGTTGTTGAATCTCCTCCTACCTCTGACTCACTTATATCTGCAACAGTAGATCGGAACTTGACAGCTAGTCTTAAAAGTGTTTGTGGGTTACATTTATTTTTGGGTTCTGGGCAAACTACAAAGCATAGTTTGGAAATGTCAAAAAAGAAAAAAAAAGAAAGAAAGAAAGAAAGAAAGGTAGGTCACGATGTAACTTACACTGTGATTTATTTAACCTGAAGACTGTGGCCTGAAGGGAAGTGGAATAGAGATGGTGTGAGAAGTTATTTCCAAAGCTGGGTGTCATGGCACTCACTGGGATTTCCAGCCCCCCTGGGAGCTGAGGAAGGAGAGTGGCTGGGAGTTTCAGGGCAGCATAGACTACATGGAATCCTGTCTCAAAACAATAACTGCAACTCTCAAACAATAACAATTGCAACAACAACAAAATGAAATCTCATCCTGCCCCTCGCCTGGGGTGGGGGTGGGGTGGCGGGAATCTATTCCCAAGATGAGAGTTCTCACAGATACCTGTAACCCCAGCACTTGTGAGTCCAAGGAAGGGGGGGGGGGTGTTATGAGGTAAGGCCAGCCCAGACCACAGAATAAAGCCTTGTCCCTGGTAACTGAAGAGAAGATAGACAGACAGACAGCAGTCAGATCTCCTACTTACTCCTCTCCTCAGTTACTGTGGGTTATGGCTGAGTGATTCCCCCTTAACTAGTGGGTCAGTGGTGCAGTTAGAAAGGTGGTGTCCTGCAGTCATTGCGTTTCTCTGAGTATAGAACCACTGTGTACACACAGAAGGAATCTTATCCACAGAAAAGAATGAAAACACCGTGAATGTATTTTTAATAAAATACATTTTATTTTTAATAAAATATTTTAAATAAATCCCTCATGGGGTTCCTTTCCTCCTTTGACCACTTATGTTCCCGAATGAAAGATACACACAGCCTTATCTTTTTAAATATGCAGCATAATAGCTGGGCAACTGCCCACCCTCTATGCTGTTAGGATCTACCTCCTTCAGATAACTCCGAGTTGCTACGTGCAATTCTATGTTCCATCTTGGCTGCTCTAAACTCCTAATAGTCAGCCCTCCAGGCCACGGTCTCTTGGCCGAGAGCCCAGGGTGCTCTCCTCGCTTCCCTACCTCATGGCGGCTCTTGTCTCTCTCCCGCTCACTCTTCTAAGGGACAGCAGCTCCTGTCTCTTTTCCTCGTGGTCCCAAGCCCGGGAAACCTAAACCCCGCCCATGTCTCTTCTCCCCAGCCATTGGCTGCTGGCATCTTTATTTACCAATCAGAATTAAGTGGGGGCAGTGTTCCTCAGTGCAGACTTTCTAGTGCAGTTTTGGGGGACCAAATTAACATTAGACTACAAGCAGCATTAGGGCTAACCCAATACAGAAGAATGTTCTGCCCTTCTCGGAGCCGGAAATAATCTCTCTGAAGTAACTGTTGATGTTTAAGAGCATTTACCTTTAGGGCCTGACAGAGACGGTAATTTTTGTGTGAAACATGTAATTTGAACACTTAGGAAACATGCTAGCTGCTAAGTAGATGCTTTGCATTCAGGAACACACCATTCAGAGCTGTGACTATTTTAGCAATCGCTTAAGTTTCAGGATGCTTAGAAACTCAGTTGCGCTGACAAGCTTCGGGGGCGGGAGTGAGTCACCGTGTGTGTGACTCACACAGGTGGCGGGGAGGCACCCACCCGCATCAGGGGTTTGCTTTGCTATTTCCACATTTTGACGGGATGCTTTGTGTCTGAGAGAGTCTGGCGCTGCCCACATTTCATTCTCTTCCTGCTCATTGGTTAGACATGTCACCCCAAATAAAAGGAGACAGTCTTACTTTCTCTGAGGGGTAAACATGTGATTAAGTTTTGTCCAGTGAGACATAAATAGAAGTATAGACAGCTCTCTGGAAGTGTCCTTTTACTCCTATCTCTTCTGAGGTAAATACAACGGCAATAGCTAGGCTCATCGCCTGCCTTGGGCCTTGAGGATGAGGACTACTACCTAGAAAGACTGAGCTGAAAGAGTTCTGGTCCCTGACGACTTTGTGGAAACGCTATTCTAATTTGGTGTGCCAATTCCTGAATTTATTTATTTTTAAATTATATGTGTATATGTACGCAAGTGCAGGTGCCTGGAGAGTCTAGAAAAAGATTTTAGGCCGGGAGGTGGTGGCGCACGCCTTTAATCCCAGCAGAGGCAGGCGGATTTCTGAGTTCGAGGCCAGCCTGGTCTACAAAGTGAGTTCCAGGACAGCCAGGCTATACAGAGAAACCCTGTCTCGAAAAACCAAAAAAAAAAAAAAAAAAAAAAAAAAAAAGGTTTTAGATCCCCTGTAGCTAGATGCTAAGGAGACTGTGCATTAGTGTTCCGGACAGCTGTGGAGCACCTGACATGGGCGTTGGGAACTGACCCTGGGTCCTCTGAAAGAGCTGTACTGCTGAGCTATTTCACTACCCCTACCCCCACTCCTGCTGCCCCAGAATTTGTTTCATAGGGAAAAGGGATTACTTTTAAATTACAGAGAACTTTTATTTTCTATGTGCGAATATTTTGCCTACATGCATGTTTGTGTACCACATGTGCACCTAGTGCCTGAGGCCAGGGGAGGGTCTCAGATCCCCTCAAGGCAGAGTTACAGTTGCTAGCTGCTAGGTGCATGCTGGGAGTCTTCTGCAAGAACGGCAAATGCTCTTAACCACTGAGGCACCTCTGGTCTCATGCCGTTGGAGTTTCTCTCTCTCTCTCTCTCTCTCTCTCTCTCTCTCTCTCTCTCTCTCTCTCTCTCTCTCTCTCTCATTTCTTTCTGTTTCCTTTTGATACAGGGTCTTCCTATGTAGCTCAGGCTACTCTTAACTTTATAGGGATCCTTTTCCTTCAGCATCCAGAGTACTGGAGTTACAGGTATGAGACACCATGCCTGGTTTTCATGGTAGGAACAGTAAAGCAGACTGGACTCTAATGCTTCCTGTCACTCCTCACCTGTGTGGGGGAGTTGTTGACTCAACCCCCGGAAAGCTGAAGTACAATGATCTCATCCTGGACGACTGAGCCAGGAGCCTCCTGGCCTTGAGACTTCATGCCTCTTCTTGCCACATGCTCTCTCCTGGGACCCAGCTTCCGTCTAGATCTAACTTGGAGCAAGTATCTTAAGAGTTGTTCTTTCCTCTGTGTCTCCAAGTGTGGAATGAGGTGAAATGTCCCTCCAGTCTTGAGAGGAGGCCAGCAAGTGAAGCCTTCAGGGAAGCCAGCAGTGAAGACCGATGAAAGATAAAGGCCTCTCCTTACAGGGGTTTCTTCCAAGCCAACGCCACTTCTGTGTGTACAGGACTAGGGTTTGGTAAATTTATGTGTCAGAGTTCAACACTGGTATTATAACATTGAGATATTATTTATTATGTATCTTTCCTAAAATATTTGAGAAGCAGTTTTATTATGAAAAAATAAAAATTATTTTTTATTATTAATTTAAAAAAATCTAATACACAAAATAATGGGTTTCATATGACATTTAAACGTGAAGATATCTCTGTCTGTCTGTCTATCTTTTTTGAGACAGGGTTTCACTATGTATGTCTTTTTTTCATCCAGGGTTTCTGGGTGCCCTGGAACTTACTATGTATACCAGGCTGGTCTTGAACTCATAGAAATCTGCCTGTTTCTGCCTCCTGAGTGCTGGGATTGAAGTCCTGAGACAACATGCCCAGCCTTTCCTATTCCTTTGAGAGGCACTAACAGCAAGATGTGAGTGGAGTCCTCTGAGGAGCTTTTGGGCGGGACCAAAAGGGCTTGAAGACTTCTCTGCTAGAGGAATTACTATTTTCCAGGGACACCAGGGCAAGATTAGTTCTTGCCAGTTTGATACAAGCTACAGTGGGATGGGAAGAAGGAGTATCAACTGAAAAATGACTTTCTTAGGTTGTTCTATGGGCAAGTTTGTGGTACCTGATAGCCTCTCCTCTCCCTCTCCCTCATTCTCTCTCCCCCTCCCCTCTCCCCCTCCCCTCTCCCCCTCCCCTCCCCCCTCCCCCTCCCCTTTCCTCCTCCTCCCTCTCCCCTCTCCCCCTCCCCTCTCCCCCTCCCCCTCCCCTCCCCTCCCTTCCCCCTCCCTTCCCCCTCCCCTCTCCCCCTCCCCTCTCCCCCCCCCCCTCCCCTCTCCACTCTCCCCCTCCCCCTCCCCTCTCCCCTCTCCCCCTCCCCCTCCCCTCCCCTCCCTTCCCCCTCCCCCTCCCCTCCCTCTCCCTTCCCCCTCCCCCTCCCCTCCCTCTCCCTTTCCCCTCCCCCTCCCTCCTTCCCTCTCTCCCTCCCTTCCCCTCCCCCTCCCCTCTCCCCCTCCCTCTTCCTCTCCCCTCCCTCCCCTCCCCCTCCCCCTCCCCCCTCATCTCACAATGAAGCCCAGGCTGGCCTTGAGCTCCCTCTGTAGCTGAGCTGGACTTCTCCTGATACTGTCGAGTCTGTCTTCACCCAGTTCCTATAACCAGGCAGAGCTGGCTTCTGTTTTACAATGGGGGAGTCTTTCCGGTTTGGGGTGGAGCTCACTGTGCAGCTCAGGTTTTCCTTGAACCCCTGTTCATTTAATTTAGCATGAAGATTTCCCAGCTTGTAGTGAGCGGAAGTGGATAGGAGTCAGCAGGCGTGCCGCTTGCTGGGGTAGAACCCAGAGTCCTCTCTCCGCACCTCTGAAAGATTTCCACCGTACACAGAGGCTTTTGGTGCTTGTGACAAAATTATCAGAGTATTCGAAAATCTTTTTGAAAAAGTATTTATCTACAGACTTTTCTGTTTCTGAGAACCTGGGGCATCCTGAGGCCGCTGATTGGTTTTGAGCTGTGTTCTAGACATTTAGAAACTTCTCTTTCGTTCACAAGTTTCCAAAGGGGAGCTTCTGCTTCCTCCAGGGTCACTGGAAAAGACTGTGAACTTGTCCTTTATGCGGAAGCATGAATAATAACAGGTCCTGCACACTGCTTTCCTTGGGGCCTGGGGCAACCCTTTTCTAGTGTGCCTCGACTCTAAGGGAAGCCCGACCACTAACAATATTTTCCATGTCCCCTCATAACTATGGGCCTCAGGTTATCAAGGATAACCAAATATCCCACTTGATTCTCTGCAACCGTCTAGGTATCTTCATAGCTTGGCTTTGTTCATGTCCAGCCCCTCTGGCTCCTGGTACAGACCTGGGGTTCCTCGAGATGAAGGGCTGTTTTGTCAAGGTGAAGGGCATTGGTTCTGCTGGGGCAGCTGCCACAAGTTTTCTGATCTGCCTGAGGATCTGAGTGGCCGGCAATGGTAGCAATGAAGCTTCTGCTGGGCTACTTCTAGGGAATGGCCGGACGCTGTCCCGAAGGCTTTGCTCCTGGCTGTGGACCATCTGAACCCATTTCTCTGATCTGAAGATTTAGTACTTCCAAGGACATTTACCACTTTATTCATTTTTTTTTTTTTTAATGTGTATGAGTGTTTTGCCTGCGTGTTTGTCTGTGAACTGAGTGCATGTCTGGTGCCTGTGGAGGTCAGAAGATGTCCTGGAAATGAGGTACAGATGTTTGTGAGCCATCAGGTGAGTGGTGGGACCCAAATACAGGTCCTCTGCAAAGACAAGTGTCCTTAACTGCCAAACCATCTCTCCAGCCCACTATTTTGTCAACTCTATAATGTCCATTTTCTACATGTAAAAATCTCTGAGTAGCTGCTAAAATTAGTAACTATTTTTTTTTTTTTGAAAAAGAATCTCAGGTGACCTACACTGGACTTGAATTTATGATGTACTTAGCGTGACCCCAAACTTCTGATCCTTCCCTGTCTATTTCCTTGAGTGCTGAGATTATAGGCATGATCCATCATGCCTAGTTTATGTCATGCTGGGGATGGAACTGAGCTCTGTGCATGCCAGGCAAGCACTCCACCCAATAAACTATGTCCCCAGCCTTTAACGACATAATATTTAATTTCAGTGCTCTGTGACTTATAAAATAATGGGGTGTGTTGCAAATGATGCTGTCTTAGCTTTCGTGACAAACAATAACACCTCCCTTGTAAGTCTCGTTGGGTTCTGCCATAACAAAACGTCACAGACTGGGTGTCTTAAATAGCAAAAACCATTTTTATAATCTGGTGTCTAAAATATAAGATCAAGCTTCCAGATGATTCTGTTTATGGTGAGGATCCTAGTGCCTTTCCTTATAATGCCTTTAACACCTCCTACCCCTGAGCACTGTAGTGAGTGTGTGTGTGTGTGTGTGTATGTGTGTGTGTAGCAAGGTTTTACAAAGTTTCTAATCTATGTGAATACACTCCTGGAGGAGGTAAGGGTGTGTAGCATGTGAATCTGGGGGCCATGCAGTCAATCATTTTGACTGTGTTGGAAATCACAGGTACAAGCAAAACAGAAACTGAAGATGGGTGGATCAACATGGCTGAACTCTAGGCCATTTTTAACGTTTGAAAATTCTACCCGGTTTTCAAAAGGATATTGTGTAAATCAGGGCTGTCTGCCAGAGAAGACGAGGCATTTGTAATGCCTGACAGTCTTCTACAAACCTCTATTGCTGTCCACTTCCACAGTGGCCCTTGCTTTTCTCATGCTCCCTCTCTTCGGGTAAGTGGATTCCCACTCTCATTCTGTTTAAAAAATAATTTATTAAAAAAAATTAAAATCGCTGGATGGTGGTGGCGCACGCCTTTAATCCCAGCACTTGGGAGGCAGAGGCAGGTGGATTTCTGAGTTCTAGCCCAGCCTGGTCTACAGAGTGAGTTCCAGGACAGCCAGGGCTACACAGAGAGACATTGACTTGAGAAACAAAACAAAAATTTTCATCTGTTTGTTTATTTGTGCCTGAGTGTGTTCATGTGGAGGTCAGAGGACAACTTGCAGGAGTCACTTCTCACGTCTACAGTGTGGGTTCCAGGGATCAAACTCAAGTTGTCAGGACTGGAGGTGAGCACCTCTATCTAAAGCCATCCTGCCCACATTTACCCCGCTTTTTTAAGCCACAAGAGACACTTCATAGCATTCAATTATTAGGCTACAATGTATTATCTTTTCTGTTTAATTATTTTACCACAGTGTGGTCCAGGATGAAGCAAACGGATACAAATCCAATAATTCTCCTGCAGTCTAATACCTATTGTCATCACCAGAATAAGTGTGCATGAGATTCATGATAAACACCTGGCCCCGAATTCTACTGTTACGATTTTCAACATTTATGCAGCATTTGGCTTTTAACATTCCTTATTTTGGACTGTGGCAGGTGACTCCGAATTCAGCCTTAGAGGGATGTGAGCGTAGAGTGGTCTCCTTTTACTCAAGTTCATAAAGAAAGTGAACGTTTCTTCCTCTGGTTGGCACAGGTCAAGGTGAGCCTTGCCTTCAAAAGACTTTTGTGGACAAAAGACAGGTGTTCAGGGCCCTAGTTCTCCCCCCCCCCATCCTCCACCCCCCCCCCAGGGGGCTGATGGTTTTGTCTGTGAGCTCTAGCTGGTCATGCATGAGCCTGGGAGGTGCGTGGGTGGAGGGTGTGAGGAATGGAAGGGTTTGGGGTGGGGGGGAGAAGCTGAAAGTGTGAGTTAGACTAGAAGCCGAGTCACACTCAGTGCCTTAACATTAGCCCGGTGCTAGAAACACTGAGATGCTGCTTGGCGGTGTTGATTTTTGCAGTTTTTAAATCAAGATGAAAGCAAGAGTAAATGTCCATATATGTATGTGCTGTGAAGGGATGAAGTCAGGAGCTAGAAAGGGTGAGCAGGGAACCCTGTCTTTTCCTGACTCAGCACTGCGGTTGAGGTAACTCATTACCGTTGGCCAGCCAAGATGTCTGATTTTTTTTTTTTTAAACTTAAAGTTTATTGCTTACCTAGTGCTAAAACTGCAGACACACACCACTATCATGCCCAGCCCAACTTCCTACACAAAACACTGAATGTAAATAAGTACCCAGGTAGGGAGATGCAAATGTCCTCTTCCCAGAAGCCTTACTGCTTCTTCCTGCTGCAGATTAAAGTCGTTCTTTTCCACAGCACTCAGCAACTTCTTGGAGACTGACCGGAACCAACCAATCAAACCTGGTTTTCTTACCAGCGCTGTGTTCTGGCTACGTTGGCTGCTCTTCAGGCATAACAGGCATTTTCATGCCTCTGTGCCTTTGTACTTTCTGTTTCTTATGCCCGGTACACGATTCCTCTCCAGGATTGTTTACCCATCCTCCAAGGGTCATATCAGGTAACGCCAGCAATGACTGTTACATACGTACATGTTCTGTGCACGTTACCACTTGAGTTTCACATCTGACATAGGTCCTGTGGTTTCCCTCATCTTACTTTTGATATGATTGAAGGATGGGAAGTGACTGAGAAGATGACCAGCACAGGTGGGCTCCTGACCCAAGCTGTGCAAAGCTTCTCCAACCCTGACCTCACCCCTGTCGCCCTTTTTTTTTTTTTTTCTGTGTCTTGCTAATCAAACTAGGTCAAAGGTAGTCCATTTTCATCATTGCCATCTGCTGGTTAGCACACTAAACAATATTAGTAAATGTTAATAGTTTCTTGACGGCCAACTTGACGTACTTCCTCAATCCAGCACCAATTCAGGTGTTGTTATGAGGTGACTTGTAAATCTCAAGGGCTTGTACAATCCATGTTGGACTTTGGGGAGAGGGGATTGGTGGTCACTGTTCTTCTGGATGAGACTGACTTAATCTGGTTTAAAAGCAGAACCAGGGTTTCCGTGAGGTCTGCAGCTGCCAGCTTGCCATCTGCCCTATGGATTTTGAACTTGCTTAGCTGATCCAAAGTTATGTAAGCTAAGTCCTTGCAATAAATCTCGTTCAGCACAGGTTCTGTCTGTCTTGTTAAATCCTGACCTTTGCAGTTTGTTACGGTAGTGACACTGGCTGGCTTCTGATTGGTTAGTGTCTTTCTCATTTCCCAGGACTAAGTCCATGTTTAGCATGCATTTGCCTGCCTTTCAGATTCCCCAGCAGTTTATATATATATATATATATATATATATATATATATATATATATATATTTTATATATTTTATTTACATTTCAGATGCCATCCCCTTTCCCCATTTCCCTGGAAAACCCCGATCCCATTCCCCCTTTTCCTTTTTGCTTTTATACATTTTTAAAAATGTTAATCAAAGGCTTTATAAGTTTGGTATTGCTCAATCAGAAGTGTAACCCAATACCCAACCTAGATATATAAACTATCTTTGACTGGTGGAGACACGTGAACATCTGCCTCCATGCCCCCCTCTCTCTTTCTCTCTCTCATCACTTAGCTTCACTCTTCCTGTTAAAATAAAACTTTTCTCTCAAAATGCAGTTAGAGCATAGTTATTCCTAATTGTACCAGTGAGGTACAAGATAGTCCTAATACCCAGTCCATCATTTTGTTGACTAACCAGAGATTTCCCTGCGTTTTGAACATGGTTACAGTTGGGTTAGGTCTGGGTTTTGCTTGGGCGATGTGCCCTGAAAGAATGAAGGCATTGTCTTACATGATCTGCAAGAACCCATTGTCTACCACAATCTGCAAAACCTTGGGCTGGCTCTCATGGCAACAGTGCATTTACCAGGAAAATTAAAAAGCTCACGTTACAGAACCGCTCTCTTCTAGCCTAACGTTTCTTCATCTTCTTTTACGTTAAAACCTTTCTTTTTGATTTGAGAGGATGGTTTTCAGCTGACATTCATTCTAAAGCCAAGAAAAAAGCCAGGTTCAGAACTAAGTCTTTTAGTCAGGAGAGATGACAGAGGTTCTGCTTAGTCAACAAAAGGATGGACTGGGTATTAGGTCTATCTTGTACCTTACTGACACAAATTGGTATAGTTATGCTCTAATTGTATTTTGAGAGAAAAATTTTATTTTAACAGGAAGGGCGATATGTAGGAGGAGCTAAGGTGGGAGGAGTACTGAGAGGAAGAGATGGAGTAAGGAGAGAAGATGAAGGAGAGGAGAAGCTAGGTGATGAGAGAGAGAGAAAGAGAGGGTGGGGGGACATGGAGGCGGATGTTCACATGTCTCCACCAGTCAAAGATAGTTGCTATATCTAGGTTGGGTATTGGGTTACACCTCTGATTGATATTGACCATTACCAAACTTATAAAGCCTTTGGTTAACATTAAAAAAATTGTATAAAAACAAAAAAGGAGAAGGGGGCATGGGATAGGGGTTTTCTAGAGAGGGGAAAATGGGGAAAGGGGATGGCATCTGAAATGTAAATAAAATATCCAATAAAAAAAAATAAATTAAAAAAAAAAAAACCCTTTCTTTTTTCAAGACAGGGTTTCTCTGTGTAGCCCTGGCTGTCCCAGACCTTGCTCTGTAGACTAGCCTGGCCTTGGACTCAGAGATCTACCTGCCTCTGCCTCCCAGTACTGGGATTAAAGGTGTGTGCCACCACTGCCTGGCCTTAAAAACATTTATACAATATATTTTAGTCATCTTTTTCTTCCCCCTCACACGTCTCAGGTTCTCTCCACTTCCCTACCCACCCAACTTTATGTTCTTTCTTTCTTTTTTTCAAAGCAAAAACAAACAAAAAGTTTCACAAAACAGAAATAAAAAACAAATAAGCAAATGATCGGCAACCCAAGAGAATAACATACAAAACAAAACAAAACAAAACACACTACTCCTGGAGTGTGGTTGGTATACCCACTGACACTCCACTGGATAAAACACCATATTTTTTATCATTACAGTTTAGTGAAATTCACTTAACAATCTAGTTCATCTTTTCTTAGCCTATCCAACCCCGTTGGATTGTACCCTTGTCAAGGGTGAGAGCCCTATCATTCTGCTTGCTCACTAATACTTACGTTTGCTTGTTAACAAAGTGACTGAAGGGTTTTATATGTGTTTTGCAGATGAATGACAAACCAGTAAACACTGGTGTGCAAACGCCTCTGGGATGTGTGGTGTGGGTAACTGGGTCATACAGAAAAGGAGTCTCCTTACCAGTTACTAGACAAGCTTACATCACTACTGGCAGTGTATACCCATCCCCTTGGGTCTGTATTCGTTCTCAACATTTTATTTTTCCCTTTTAGATCTATTTTATATGGGTGGGAACTCTGGTTCTTTCCTTTCACTTTTAGAGAGCTGCCAGGGTTCCCAGTTAGATCATCAGGCTTGTGCAGCAAGCAGCTTCACCTGCTGAACCATCTCAGTGGCCTCTCAGCTGGATTTTATAATTTAGCTTTTCAGCCAGAAGTCACTACACTATCCAGAACAGCAGCTGTTCTAAGTGACGAGTCCTGACTTCAGCAAGCAGAGGTGGCCTCTGTGTTATCTGCTCTGTGTCTGCTTAGAAAGTTTTTTTTTTTTTTTTTTTTTTTTTTTTCCCAGAAGCAGAACAGGTAAGGTCTTAGATAGTAATTTTCACCCTGAGGAAAGGCTTAAGTTCTGGAGAACTTCTCCTTCAATCTGAAGGGGGGAGAATTCCTGCAAAAAGCTCACACAGTGATGGGCAAACACAGGGCATGGATGGCTCTGCTCTGCCATGGCCTCAGTGGCCATCAGTCCAGTGGAGTGACAGTGACACAGCTGCCTACCTACCTCTTTTAGTTGTCATAGGTGACTGTATACCACTGCTTTTATCTTCATGCCCCTTTAGGTGGCTCTAGGCCATGGCACGAAACCACACAGCCATGACACAGGACCCAGGGATCCCACATGGGGTCCCCTGTGGTCATTTGAGGGACTTCGTGAGATGCCACCACTGATCTCGTTGTCTGAGCTGAGCATGGTGGCTCATGCCTGTAATTCTAGCACTAGGGAGGCAGAAGCAGGAGGATTGGTAGAAGTTCCAGACTATCCAGGGCTGTATAGAGAGTTCTAGTCTATCCTGAGCTATACACTGAGACCTTGTCTCAAGAAACCAAACCCCCACACAGAAAGACCCCTCCTCCATCATTATCTGCTTCACCCCTTAGTCACCTAATCTTGTCGTTGCTGTGGATTTATCTGTGCTCTGGAAAGGCGAAGCAGTCCTCAGAGCTGTCTATTCACCGTCTGATTTGTATATGTGTGCCTGTAGGTTTGTGTGCATCTGTATACGTGCGTGAGTGTGTGTATATGTGAGTATGTATTTGTGTGTGAGTGTGTATGTGTGAGTGTGTGAGTGTGTGTGAGTGTGTGTGTGAGATTTTTCCTTATCCCAAATATTCCTTTTCTTTCCATTTACACATGGCTTTAAAAAATTATTATCGGCCAGGCGGTGGTGGCGCATGCCTTTAATCCCAGCACTTGGGAGGCAGAGGCAGGTGGATTTTTGAGTTCGAGGCCAGCTTGGTCTACAGAGTGAGTTCCAGGACAGCCAGGGCTATACAGAGAAACCCTGTCTCCAAAAACAAAACAAAACAAACAAACAAACAAAATTATTATTATTTTTGAAACAAGGTTGCAATCGCACCCCAGGCTAACCTGAAACTAACCTGGAAATCATCCTGCTTCAGCGTGGTGAATGCTAGGATACAGGCTTGAGCCTCCATGCCCAGCTTGTTCTCATTTCTAAGACACGGTCTCTCCCGGCTGGCCTGGAGCACAGGCGTCCTGCCTGTCCTACCTTGTTTTCTATTGCTGTGATAAACATCCTGACTAAAAGCAATTTGGGGAGGAAAGCGTCAAAATCCCAATCTACCATTGAGAGAAGTCAGGGCAGAGCCTATGGAGGGATCTTGGTTACGGGTCGTGTTGTGCTTGTTTTCTTATACCACCTAGGGCCACCTGCCTAGGGGTGGCATTGCTCACAGTGGGCTGGGCCCTCCCACATTAGTCACCAGTCAAGAAAAGGCCTCACAGACTTGCCTACAGGCCAATCTGATAAAGGTATTTTCTCAGTTGAAGCTCCCCCTTCCTAGATGACCCTATCTGTTCCAAACTGACAAAACAATCAAACAAACAAACATCAAACCAGGACCCAGCCCTAACCTTCTGAGTGCTGGGATTAGAGGTGTGCCACCCTGTCAGGATTTTCTGTGTAATTTGATTTGTTTCATCCAAAAAGTTTCTAATTTTTATTTTATTTTATTTATTTATTTTTTTAGATTACTTCCTCTGTGTATCTCCCATGCTTCTATTTGGAGGCAAGGGATTGCCGAGATCCACCACAGTCTGGTGAGACACATGTCTGGTCATTTGTGTTTGCTAAATTGGCAGTGACAGTGTCCTCCTGTTTTAGTTAGTTAGTTATTTTTTAATTGAATTTTAGGAGGCTGGAGAGATGACCAGAGATAGTTAAAAGCACTTGATATTCTTCCAGAGTACCAGAGTTTGGTTCCCGGCATCTGGGTCAGACAGCTCACATCACCTGTAACTCTGGCATCTTCTGATCTTCTTAGGCATTCCTGTACACATGGAATTGTACACACAATCACATACATATAAGAAGAAACAGAACCTTAAAGTTTAATTCTACCGATAATTAGATTTAATTGTGGTTGCTTGCATGTGCAGGCTGTGGTTTAGTGACTGGATTACTGGCTACATCCTCGAGGAAACAATGACTCTCCCTCTCTCAGGGCCCAGAAACTGCAATGGTTCTTTAGCTAGGGACGAGGCCTTGTGTGCTTCTTCCATACATGATGAAGTGATGCTATACTCGGTCTTGTAGCAGTGTGTGTCCTGGTGACCACAATTGCTGTGAGTTAATGAACGAAATGGCCATGCATCTCTGAAGACAGCCTTTCATAGCACCCCTCCCCATCCCTGGCTCTCACTTTCTTCCCTCGCCTTCTTGCGCAACGGTCGCAGAGCCATGGGTGGGATGATGCCGATGTTCTGTCCAGGGCTGAGCAGTCATTGAGTTGAAGCCCATTGACTAGTTCCGTCTGTGCATTATTGACTAGTTCTGTCTGTGCATTATTGACTAGTGCTGTCTGTGCATTAACTGATGCCTACTGAAAACTAAGCTTCTCTGAGCAGTGCTCTCTAAAGGTAGAAACCAGTTTGACCATTAGCAGCAAAACAACAGTAGAGGCTCCCCACCAGAGTCCACGACCTTCCCAGCCATGGCTTTAGACTATGTTACAGAACTCAGCATGAATTTCCTCTTGTAGAATAGGCTTTGAATCAGATCAGAATGCAGTTTGCTGTCTCCACAACGTGCACTCTACTGTTGCACCAGTGGGCACACCTGCCCGGCAGTCACTCTCGTAGCGCGCGGAGTCCACTGCTGGATAAGACCACCGAAACCTTTTCTTCCTCGGCAGCCTGCATGGAAGCTCTGGGGCTGGGAAAGCACGGCCGGGGAAGAAATTACCAGTCAGTTCGAATGGTTTTTTTTCTCTCTTTTAAAAGATGTGGTTTTCCTATAGCCAAAGCTGACCTTGAACTCCCTATGTTTCCAGGCATGACATTGAACTTCTGACTTTCCCTTTTCTATTCCCTGAGTATTCCAACTACGAACCTGTGTTATTATGGTTGGTTTATGTACTACTGGGGTTCTAACGCCAGGCTTTGTGCGTGCTAGGCAAACACGCTACCAACGGAGCTATGCCTCCAGTCCTCTACTTTAGGTTTTCTCTGTGTACCTGCAACGCTTGGAAATCCCCACGACATTCAGGGGCAGCTGATCACCCACAATCCCTTTCATTTTTCACTTTTAAGCGAAAGTTCCTTTCCAAGCACTGGGAAAAAGCCGTATTTCATCTCTCAGGTGTTATGACCTCATCCTATCCCCAAACTACCTTTTGGGTCACTTGATTCTTTAGATAAAATGTGGCTCTTTTTGTTTGTTTGTGTTTTGAAGCCTGGTCTCTCGTACCCCAGGCTGGCTTTGAACTCCTGATCTTCCTGCCTCTCTATTTCTCAAGTGCTGGGTGAAAGGAATACTGGGCTAAAACACCTTAAAACATCCAGCTTTTTCTGAGAGTCTAAACAGAAAACAATCCTTTGATACTTTCAAGTGCTTATGAATCTCTATGATACCAAATTTGCATTCCCCTTGACAACTGCATTGGAACGGAGGTGTCAGTTTAGTGCTTCCTCTAAACTGGTGTCCGAGGCCCTTTTCCAACTCTGTCAGTGTACACTAGATGTCACTGTCTACCCGGCGAATTATGGAGCTAAGCATCCTGAGTTAATTAGGAAGGAAAGCCGTTTGGAAAATGGCTCAGAAGTGGCTGTTGCAAAAACATATTTTCAATTACTTCCAAATAGAACATTTTCCCCGACAGTTTGCAAAGAGGCATCCATTATTTCTTTGGGAAAAAGAAACCCTCTGAAACCCATTGGTGGCAGCCTTTCTTTCCCTGCCCAAAAGCCTGGGAATGCAGATAGGTGTGAGCCATGCTGAAAGGGGGCCTGCCCTCCGGGTCCCCTCAGCCTGTGCGTGTGCATGTACCAAGTCTGGGCTTAGATGCTTTGAATTTAGAACATTCAATCTTAGTGATTTTTTTTGTTGTTGCTTTTTAACTGTCCCCAATCTCTCTCTCTCTCTCTCTCTCTCTCTCTCTCTCTCTCTCTCTCTCTCTCTCTCTCTCTTTCTCTCTGTCTCTCTCATCTATGAAGCCTTGTCATAGGATGGCATTCCTGTCAAGGATGGCCTTGAACTCCCTTCCTCTGTCTCACGAGTGCTGGATTGTAGGCCTGTGTCATCACACCCAGTTCTAAAACTTAATGCCTTCCTTTTTACATTTTATTATTTATGTGTGTGCTTATTTGTATTGTTTATGTATTATTTGTATGTATGTATGTTATGTATGTATCCATCTTATAGCCTATGTTGGCCTCAAATTAGCTCTGTAGTCAAGGCCGACACTGACTACTTTTCTGGACTCTACTTCCTAAGCAGTGAAGTTATGGGTGTCTGCCACCATACCTAGATTTTTTAAAATAGAGTTTTGTTTTTGTTTTTTGTTTTCGAGACAGGGTTTCTCTGTGTAGCCCTGGCTGTCCTGGAACTCACTCTGTAGACCAGGCTGGCCTCGAACTCAGAAATCCACCTGCCTCTGCCTCCCAAGTGCTGGGACTAAAGGCGTGCACCACCACCGCCCGGATAGAGTATTTATTTTAGGATCTATTTGTGTATCCATGTATGTGAGTACACTGTTGCTGTCTTCAGACACACCAGGGAGGGCCTCAGATCCCATTACAGATGGTTGTGAGCCACCATGTGGTTGCTGGGAATTGAACTCAGGACCTCTGGAAGAACAGTCAATGCTCTTAACTGCTGAGCCAACTCTCCAGCCCTACTTTTTTTTTTTTTTTTTTTTAAATAAATAGTCTTGTTCTGTGGCCCAGAATGATGGCCAAGAATTCACTCTGTATCATGGACTGGCTTTGAATTCATGGTGATCCCTCTGCCTCAGCCTTTGAGTACTAGGATTAAAGGTATGTGCTACCGTACTGGGGTCCTGAATAATCATTTTCTTTATTTCTTTCTCCTTCTTCTTTGTCTCTTTTTGAGACAGGGTCTCCCTTTGCAGCTCTGGCTGGCTTGAGAACACTATATAGACGAGGCTGGCTTCAAACTTGTGACCATCACCCTGCGTCTGTCTTACAGTGAAACTACTGGAGTGGGTGATCAGCTGGGTCTGACTAGTTCTTTAGGACAAATACTGTGGTAGAATTTTGAGGCTAAAGGGTGTGACTATTTTCAAGTTTTTTTTTTTTTGTCATGGAAAAATGGCCTTTTTCCTTTCCCTTTCTTTTTGGTTTGTTGAGACAGTTTCTTTGTGTAGCCGTTTTTGACTGTCTTCGAACTCACAGTGTAGAGGAGGCTGGCCTTGATCTATCTCAGAGATCTACCGCTCTCTGGCTCTCCAGTAGAGGAGTCAAAGCTGAGCAGCCCCACCGCCCAGCCTGCCTTCTTATTTGCTTAAAGAAAAGTTACATTTATTTCTACCAGCAGTAAACAGATATTCCCGAGTCTGTACATTGCTGTCTTGGAAATTACTTGTGACTTTGAGTATGTATTGAGTCTTCCTGGTGGGAGACAAACAGATTTAACACCAGCCTTAAGATCAGCGCCTTACCTCCTTCATGAAGGGTTTTATATTAGATTACAGGGAGAGCAAACACACAATAAAAAGTAACAGCATTATCTCTGGCTCTACGTTTACTACACCGTCGACAGCTTAGTTTTAATTACCGTTATAAATACTTCATAGTCTACTAATAAATGTCTAGCCGTATATTCAGGAAAATGCAATAAACTCATCGCCAGGTGAGAATTACTGGAGTTCTTGGCTTCGAAATCTCTGCCGGAAAGAAAGATAAAACTGTGCTTTCTGCAGGTGAGAATTATTGGGAAGACTGATAAGTGGATGAGTCTTGGCTACAGTCTATAATAATCATTGTCATCAGGACAGAATGAGGAGAATAAGCCCGCATATTAGTGTGGTACCAACGTGAAGTCACAGCCGCGCTTAACAAGAGCGTAGGCACTTGGTGGGGAAGTCAAGGCTAAATTAGGTCTTGCTTTGGAAGGGAGGGGACTTTAGACTTTTTTTTTAGTAGAGTGAGTAACATTGGGACAAAAATATTGAAATCAGGAGATGGAGCAGGTTTGGTAACTGGGTTTGGTGGCTCAGGACTGTAATCTTGGAACTCGGAAGGCTAAGATAAGATTCTGAGTTTGAGGCCAATCTGCAGAGAAAGACTGTCTTGAAACAAACAAACAAACAAACAAACAAACAAAAAGGTTGGGACTCCAGGTTATAATTTTTGTTCATTCTGACTTGAGGGATGCTACTGGAGTCACAAAGAGATTTATCAGTATTTTATTTTGTTTGTTTTTTTCTAGCTGGAGTCTTGGGTAGCTCACGTTGGCCTTGAACTTGATATGTAGTCTGAACTTCCCCATAGCTTTTTAGCCACAAAGCTGGTCCTATGGAAAATTTCTGGATTAGTTTTTCTGGTGGGCAGGGCGCAAGTCATGGGTTAAGCATCCATTCAGAGGAGACTTTGATTCTAGTAGCTGGGCTGGAAACAGATCTGTAGTCTCCATAGTTAATGCAGGACAAAGTCTCACTTTTTTTTTTTTTTTTGAGAATGCAGCCTCTGCTACCTAGTTGGTGACATAGGCACACACTTCTGGCTAGCTGGGATCCTTAGTTTGATCTACTCATTCCACTCACTCTGGGTCTTGTCTTTAACAAGGGTGAAGAATAGGTGGGCAGCAAGTTCAATGTCCATTTTGGCCGGGCAGTGGTGGCACACGCCTTTAATCCCAGCACTTGGGAAGCAGAGGCAGGCGGATTTCTAAGTTTGAGGCCAGCCTGGTCTATAGAGTGAGTTCCAGGACAGCCAGGACTACACAGAGAAACCCTGTCTCAAAAACACCAAAAAAAAGAAGTTCAATGTCCATTTTGTTCTTTAGGACAGGAGTCCTGTGCTCTGTGCCAGCAAGCCTAAATCCTCCTATCCATGACCATAAAAAAGATTTTATAGCTGCACTTGCAAAATAACCTTTTTCTTTAACTTAAAACTATATTAATTTATTCATGTATATGTATGTGTGCGTGTGTTATATGTGTGTGGACATATGTCAGAAGACAACAAAAGAGGGTTGAGTCTCTCCTTTAATCAAGTGACTCCTGGGGACACAATTCAGGTCGTCAGGCTTGACAGCAGGTGCCATTACCCACAGAGCCATCTCACTAGCCTGCAAAATAATTTTTCCGGAAAGCATATTTGTTTTCTGACAGAACAGCTGCTTTTCCTCTGCCCTCGATGCAACCGAATCCCAATGACTCGTGAGGGACCCTTTATACAAGTCTGTAAAATGCTTGAAGAAGCTTCCCGACAGAAAGACCTTGTGATGCACAAGGCACTGTTATCACTTGTGTGGAAGTTTGTGTTTTGTTACTAAACAGCGTCCCTGATGACACTCGGATCAGCATGGTTTATCATAAGCACGGCCATATGTGGCTTCTCGTGTCTCCATTACTGGCCTGTGGAGAGTCTGAGCCTTACTGACTTTCCAGACCAGAACAAAAGCATCTATAAAAGTGCAATGAAACACTCACGGAGGCAGAGGGATTGGAGTGTTCACTTCCCCTACCGACAGTGAGGAATCTAATGTCCTAATCCATCAGACCTTGCAGACAAAAGCCACAAATCTTTTTTGTTTGTTCCACACATTGGCACCGTGACAAGTTCATATTATATACTCCGTCTAGAATCTCTCTTGCAACCTCGCCACATCCCAGCAAGTTCACAAAGAGGGCCGAGGCAAATAACCCCGGAATGCAGGGGGATCGTTTATTTATGTGCTTACCTTGTTCCGAGTCTGCCGATACCAAAGGCCTTTGCAGAAGAACTTCATAAAACATAATGTTAAGTGACACCCATGACACATAGCTCTTCTTTTCCTCTTTCCTGCTTCCCTAATAGATCCCTACAGAGGGCGGGGAAGAGAAGCAGCTTCGGGGGCGATCGGATTACTGCCCTCTCTCCAAGCTCATCAAAAATTCTCCTGCTGTGGAGTGAGTGGAATGTCATTTTGAAAGGATGACATGGATAGATGTCTGCGCCAACATTTACCCACCACTTCCCTCGACCCCACAGCGTTTGGATCCCTTCCCAACATCAGGAGTCTCCTGAGACTCCTTAAAGACTCGAGGAAGGAGGCAGGGGACACGGTAGCAACGTCTTGCACTTAGCATCATCTCTCAGGAAATTCAGAAGCACTTACCAGCATGAATGTCCTCCATCACTCTGATGAAAACCATGAGAAGTGCTTGGGTTAATGGTGATTTTCGCTCTGTAAATTTTGATCAGGGTGGATACATACATTACGGGAAGAGAGAGTCTCTGTACAAAGTACCTTTGGAGTTTCTATGTGGGGACTAGTTTAGTCTTCTCGCCTGCTCCTCTGTCTTCATTTGTCGTGTCCCCCCCCCCCCCCCCCCCCCCCCCCCCCCCCCGCTTTTCCTCCTTAAGCACGAATTGTTTTAAAGCTGGTTATTTCAATCACTTTGCTTGCAGGCGACTTCGACTCTCTACCGTGTGACTATGTGGTCTTTGAAGTGTGTTGTTTTTTGGAGGGGTGTGTCTCCATCACAAAGCCTTCCTCAGGTTTGGACATATTCATGCCCAGATTTATTACAAGTTGAGTGGAGGCAGGAACTGAAGGAAGGGCCACCTGGTTTTTCTCTCAGGAAGGTTGCCTGTCTTCTCTCCTTTCCCTTCAACCTCTGAACCAGGTCAGGGGCTCTTCTTTGCTGCTCTCATGATGTAATGCACATCTTCCTCATTGCATTGGCCGATGACACACTGGCTGTCTCTGCTGCTTGTCATCATTGGGTAATTACTGGTCACTGTTGGGACTTCATGGGAAGACTAAAAGTCAGTGTTTCCAGTGTGGTGCAAGGCTAAGATTAGAACCATTCCTTCTAATGATGTCCACCTCAGTAATAGCTTTCTTTATTCCACTTCTTCTTTTATTAGCTTGGACAGATTAGGAACCAATATTGGTGAGGAATTCCCTAACGGAAGCTCTTTGATTAAAAAAAAAAAAAAATCACGGAATGCAGGCAGGTTGGGGTCTGTGACTCTGAGGTCAGGTGGTTGACTAAAATAAGAGACAGAAGCCCTAGGTTCCGTCCCCAGCTCCCATGGGGGTGAAGATCAATAATCAGTGAAGGCATTTTGAGAATCTGCCTCGGTCTTTCAGACAGAAGACACTGGAAGCCAAATGGTTAATCAATCCAAGATAAATCAATGAGTCTAAGAAGTAATGGCTGGTTTTTTTCTGTCTTCTTTAATGTTAGACTCTCTGTTCTCCTCCCCCCTTCATCCCTTTTTCCCTCCCCCCTCTCCCTCTCTCTTTTTTGAGACAGGGTCTCATTGTGTAGATTTGGCTGGTCTGGAGCTTACTATGTACACCAGGCTGACCTTGAACTCACAAAGATCCATCTGTCTCTGCTGTCCTAGTGCTGGGATTAAAGGTGTGCACTACCAGGCCTGGGCAGAAGACTCCCCCCCACCCCCCCACTCAGTATGGCTTCTAGGACAGAGAGAAGGGAATGGAGGTAGGAAGTGAAGAGTCTGTACATGTGTTGAATGTTGCTGATGTTGGGATTGTGATAGATATTTGTATGCATGGCTGGATGAACTCACATTTAATTTTATGAAAAACATACAACAACACACAACAAGGAAATGGAAGCTTCATGATCAAGTCACAAATCTGGAGAAGCTGCATGTGGAACTTAAGCCAGAATGGCAGATTCCTTTCAAGTTTAGGGCTCTTGGCTACTAAAATGATGTCTCTCTTACAAACTTTGTGGACAATTTGGTGTAAACAAAGGGTGTCCATCCTTTTTAACATTGTGGCATAGTGTACGGTCCTACAAAGATGCTGGACCCCGTTCCTAGCCATCATAGGTTCACGTAGCAGGACTGCAAACTGAGCATATGCTCTCATCAGAAAGCTCTGGCCCTGTTCTGTGACTTCCTGTGCTTTCTGAGTGCAGAGTCTTCAAACACTCAGAGCTGTGAGAGAAAAATGTCAAGGTGTCAATCTTACCTGAAAGTCATATTTAATTTGACAGAGGGAATATAATTTGATGATATTTCTAATATTATTTATTGCTATTTTTTCATTTTAACATCTGATAATATAACTTTTCCACCCAATGCAGATTTTTAATGAGTTATTTGGAAACGAATCAATTGACTAATTTCATGAGAGAGAGGAGAGAGAGAGAGAGAGAGAGAGAGAGAGAGAGAGAGAGAGAGAGAGAGAGAGAGAGGAGAGACTTTCTTGTGATTATGTGTAGCTTTAGTACCAAGCATGATCAACTAGGCTTTCTCTTTACTTTTTAAAAAATTCCTGGCTGGGCGGTGGTGGCGCACGCCTTTAATCCCAGCACTTGGGAGACAGAGGCAGGTGGATTTCTGAGTTCCAGGCCAGCCTGGTCTGCCGAGTGAGTTCCAGAACAGCCAGGGCTACACAGAGAAACCCTGTCTCGAAAAACAAACAAACAAAAAGAAAACCAAAACAACAACAACAACAACAACAAAAAAAAAAACAAAAAAAATTCTTTATTGTTATTAATAGAGTGTGAGGGAATGTGGATTTGAGTGTGAGAGCCAGCGAGGCTGGTTTGCTCCTTTCCCTGTGGAATCTTGAGGCATGCAGGGCAAATACTTTGACCCACTAAACCATCTTACTGGCTCTTTGTTTTAACTTCTGCTTTTTTTTTTTTTGGCCTGGAGGCTTATTTATTTATTATCTATTTATTTATTTTGGGGGGCACTACACATACACACACCTTTCTGAACTCCTGCATGGTAAAAATGAGGAGGAATTGGGGGAGGGGAAAAGTGGTATTAAAATGTATTATAATAGTGGTATAAAAACGAACCACAGGGAAACATGAGCTTGTCCTTTAAAAGCCAGAGCTCCCGGGTGCAGACTAGCATATATCTTCAAGTCTGGGGTTGGAGGTTTTCTTTTTGGGATGTGCTCCTCCCATTGGAGCCTGGTGCTTTTGACCTTGCCCCACCTCAGCGTGAAGGCTGACTAGTATAATTACATAAGACTCGTATTGCTGACTTCCTTCAGAAGAGAGTGTGCCTTCATACGTGCATGCGTGCATTCCTTTCTTTATCTCTTTGATTTGGAAGGACAGTCCAGGATGGCTGTCAGCTAGCCTTTGATGTGGGGGACAAAGACTAATAAAAACATTAAAAGCATCTTTTTCTCCTGTTTCACTTGACTCCCTGTGTTTGTCGCAGACCCTGCCCGATTGACAGAACATTACACAGATAACCCCCCTTCTTAAGTGGCGGTGAGGCAGCAGCGGGCAGTTTTTCATTTAGAGTCTATCAACTGAGAATTGATAAAGTCATCATGGAACAACTGTAGTTTGACCCCGACCTGACAAAAGAGATCGAAAATGTCTTGGATAGAGAGAATCAAGAGGCTGGCTCCATCCTTGCCTGGGAAAAAGGCTTGGAGTGGGCCAAGGGCTAACACCCAGGCACTCCACGCGTATGTTTAATAACTGAGAGGTAAATAATGAAAGGGATGTCAATAAACAATCGCGATTTAATAAATTATTCATTTAAACAATCCTACCAATGTTTGCCTAGGGATGTAGTTTTTTTTCTCCATCTGCGGGATTGGTCTAAACCGGCCTGCCTGCGGAGCTGTTCACCATCCTTGACAGCAGGGGGCACTCACGTCACGTCTGAAACAGATAGATGCCAAACTGTTTATGTAGGAGGGAAAGATTGAGAAGATAGGAAAGCATCAAGAGGAGGTGGAGGGGAAGATAGAAAATGAGTGGATAGATACTGAAATGAAAAAAAAATTTCCGCAGGCAGATCAAATTCACCCTTGCACCGAAGCAAAGCGTAAAGAAATAAATAGAAAACAGTCACTCTCTATTTTGTTGGTTAAAATAACTTATTTATTTGAAACTCATAAGATGACAGATTTGGAGCAGTCAGGGCAAGGGCAAAGAGATATTTGAAATTTAACAGATTTATTTCCATCTTGAAAAATCCCACCGTGATTTTTTTTTTTTCAGGAAAGACTCCCAGAAAACAACTGATTCTCTTGAGCTGGTGTGAAATACAAATACAAATAATAATAATAATAATAACCAAAAAAAAAAAAAAACCCAAAAAACTAAAAAAACCTAAAGAACCCCCAAACAGCTCTTGAGGGGCTATAGGTTGTGTGTTCTTCTCCTTAGAGGCAAGGTCTCACTGTGAAGTCCGGGATTTTCCTAAGTCAACACTCAGGCTCACATGTTTCACGAATTTGGAACAAAGCCCCACCACGGTTTAAGGCTAAGGGTTCTTGGAAATGAACTCCTAGGGTCAGTTCAACACTGTGTGTGTTGTCTTTCCTCATGGACTTGTGTGACAACCCCTACTTTATGAAACTGTCTCATGTGAGGCAATACTTCTCTTACACGTTGAAGAAAGGCCGTTGTGGTCCCTGGGATATTTACTGTGAACCCGAGGCACGGAGAGAAGAATGTGTTCTCGATCGATCGATGGCCATGCAGATGCTAAAGCGAGTGGTATTTATTTATAATAATGCGTGAGGCGGCCCGCGGGGAAATGCCGTCTTGTTTGTAATCAATCCCAGTGTGAGGCTCCTGCTGCAGCACAATCAGGCTCTGCATTAAGTGACAAATTGGCTCCTTCTTCTTGTTCTTACTGTCATTTCTCTTCAGTGGGGATATATCATCTCTGTTACAAGGCCTCAGAGCTTGTACCACACACAGATACACATGCATATGCAGGCCCTGTGAACGTACTCAGGATAAAAGCCTCCAGTGATAGCAGGTGTGACAGGAAACAGGCAAATGAGAAAGGCCCCCTGTTCTCACGGTGTCTTGCTGCCTGGTGATGTCACTGTATCTGGTGAAGGCATGACACTGTTAGGCATTGAACTGTCTCTCAAAATCTGTACGTTGAGGCTCTAACTGCCAATGCAACAGCATTTTAAAAAACTAATTTATGTGAATAGGTGTGAGGGTGTCAGATCCCTGGAACTGGAGTTACAGACAGTTGTCAGCTTCCATGTGGTTGCTGGAAATTGAACCTGGGTCCTCTGGAAGAGCAACCAGTGCTCTTAATCACTGAGACATCTCTCTAGCCCATAAAGTTTATTGCTTTTTTTTTTTTTTTTTTTTTTTTTTTTTTTTTTTTTTCTCCTGAGACAGGAGTTTTTCTGTGTACCCTTGGCTGCCCTGGAACTCACTCTATAGACTAGGTTGGTCTTGAATTCACGAAGATGCCTGCCTCTGTCTCCTGAGTGCTGGGATTTAAGGTGTGGGCCAACACTGCCTGGTTGCCACTGTGACAATATTTAAACACCGCCTCAGGCTTGGGTGTGTACCATGACAGAAGAATTGAGACTCTATAGGCTCAGTCTCTGGCCACGCCTTCATCCCCCAAATAGGCCATTAAAGAGGTAATTAAGGTTAGACAGGAGCCTAAGAATGGCGCCCCAATCCAATTCAGCTGGCCTCCTTTATTCCCCTCTTTTGGAGTCTTTGAATCAGGGACTTATTCAATAGCCATGTTGGCTTGGCCAGACTAGTCTTGAATTCATTATGTGGCCTAGACTAGACTTAGACTCATGGTCCTCCTGACCTGTATTATAGGCATCATGCCCAACCCTCAATAGGCCATTATCCATTTTTCTTTTTCCTAAAACAAACGTGGCTGTCCTGGAACTTGCTCTGTAGACCAGGCTGGCCTCGAACTCAGAGATCCACCTGCTTTTGCCTCCAGAGGGCTGGGATTAAAGGCGTGAGCTGCCATCACATGGAAACACACACCTATTATTCCTACTATTTTAAAGTGAGGAAGAGATGCTACATTCAGATAACGTTTTTTCTCTCTGAGTATGAAGGTAGCCATCTGAGCAGAAGAGACTTTGAACTTTTAAATAATGTTGAAACTATTATGGACTATTGGGACTTTGGAAGTTGAGCTGAACTTAGTTTTGCATTATTGAAAGGCTTTAAGTCTATGGGGACCAGGGAGGTGAATAAGAACGGCTCCCTTAGGTTCATATATTCGAATGCTTAGTTATCAGGGAATGGCACCAGTTAGAAGGGTTGGAAGGGTGTGTCCTTGTTGGGGACACACCAACAGGAGTAGGTGTAGCCTCGGAGGAAATGTGTCACTAGGGGTGAGCTTTGAGATTTCAAAGGACCAAGACAGGCCTAGTGGGTCTCTGTCTTTCTGCTGCCCACAGATCCAGATGTAGACCCCTCAGCTACTTCTCCAGCATCATGTCTACTTGCACGCTGCCATGTTCCCTGACATGCCAAGAATGGACTAAACCTCTGAAACCGTAAGCCAGCCTTGGTTTCCTTTATCAGAGTTGCGGTTGGTCATGGTGTCTCTTCACTGCAATAGAGCACTGACTAAGACAGACTCAAACTTGCTTTCTTTTACATATGAGGATGAAGGGGCTGTCTGCAAGCTGGGAGCTGGCATTTTGATCTTGGAGTTCAATTTACTAGAGCTGTGACAGGTATTTCTGTTCTTTTAGCTTCTCAGTCTGTTGGGTTTTGAAATTTAATTTTTAAAATATTCTCTGTCTCTGTCTCTCTCCTCTCTCTCTCTCTCTCTCTCTCTCTCTCTCTCTCTCTCTCTCTGTCTCTGTCTCTCTCTCCTCTCTCTCTCTCTCTCTCTCTCTCTGTCTCTGTCTCTCTCTCCTCTCTCTCTCTCTCTCTCTCTCTCTCTCTCTCTCTCTCTCTCTCTCTCTTTGTGTGTGTATGTGTCCGTGAGTGCACGTGCACATGCCATGGTGCATATCTGGAGGTCAGAGGGCAGCTTGTAAGAGTCAGTTCTCCCGTCTCCCATGTTGGTTCTGGGGCTAGAACTCAGGCTGCAGGCTCAGAGGCCCAGCACATTTGCTCGCTAAACCATCTTGTTGCTCCCAGGCAATGGACTCTGTTGTGATACTCGAAGCAGACAGAAGCAAAATCAGCAATAAGAAGTGGAGTGTGGCTCTAACAAATATCTAAACTTGTGGAAGAGGCCTTGAACCGAGAGCAAGGTATAAATATTCTCAGAAAAGCTGAGAACGGTTCAGAAAGACAGGGAGTTCTCTCTAGAGGAAGCGTCAGGTTTCTTAGAAAATGCATAAGTGATCATGAATGGGATGTTGGTGAGAACAAGAACAGGAAAGGTCATTCTGGTGACATCTCAGAAGGATGAAAGGAGCAGTGTGTCTTCGGCATCGGAGGGGAGTGCCTTCGCGAAGGAAGCACCTTGGGCAGAATTGTTTCATGTTCTCATGTTTGGTGGAAGGCAGAACTCATAAGCAATAGAGTCGGTTATTTAGCTGAGGAGTCAAGTAAAAAAACTTTTAAGTGAGCACAGGTATTTACACACCACACACACACACACACACACACACACACACACACACACACTACTACTACTGGGTCCCCATCTCCTCTCAGATTCCTTTTCTGCTTTCTTTCTTGTTTTTTAAAGATTATTTATTATTTCGTGTACCTGTGTGGACATCTTCAGAGTTCACTCTCTGATTTCTACCACATGGGCTCTGGGCTTTGAAGTCAGGGTGCCCTTGAGTTCTTTGCTAGCTCTTGGCCAGAGGCAGCCCATAGCATTCCTGGGCCGTCTGCAAACCCTGCCTTCACAGGGCTCTTCAACTTGGCTTCTTGTTTCTTCAAAGTCAGTAGTGGAGAAGCAGAGAGGGCAGCCAAGTGAATGCTCTGGGGGGCCCCCTCTGCCACTCACAGCAGGCCTTGTAGCCTGTTGAAACCTAGGCGAAGGATATCGCCCCTCACCTCTACTTGCCTCCACCTCCTACAGATTTTTAGACACCAAAGATGCAGCATTGAAGACCAGCACAGTACTCTATGGCTAAGACCTGGATCTCAGGAGTCTATTAGCCTTCCTTCATTTCATCTAGTCTGCAATCCTTAGTGTTTCTTTTGGAGGGCACGCTTCGAAGTCACTTTCATCTCCACAGAATGGCCTCAGCCACACCCTTGGTTATCTTTCTGAAGAGGTTTCTCAATTCTGTTCTTCATTATTATTTTGAGTAAGAACAGCCTGAGAGTTTCCCCCCCTCAAGTCTTTAAGTTCTATTTCCTTTACACTTCTCAATTCTTCCTTCATTCCTCTTCTTAGTTTTCTCTCCGAGCCATTAGGAAGAAGCAGATAGTTGCTCTATAGTTTTAGTTAGAAGGCGCCACAGCTAGCGCCGTCTACACAAGGGTCAGGGATGTGAATGGTGTAGTCACTGTGGAAGTCAGTGTGCAGATTCTTTAGACACTAAAACTTGAACTAATGTGATCAATGATGTCATACCAGTTAACTCACCCTAGAGATCCTTATATCTGTGTTTATTGCTTCATTGGTCACAAGAGCTCAGAAATGGAACCAGCTTAGATGTCACAACCACAGATGAATGGATAAGGAAAATCTATCAATGTGTGTGTGTGTGTTTATTTTGTTTAGCTTTAAAAAAGAAACCATAATGTTAGGATGTTCAGGAAAATGGATGCTACTGTAAACCCAGAAAGATAAATGGTGTTCTCTCTGTCAAACATATTTTTTATTTGTGTGTTTGTGTATGTGCATGTGCATCCTATGGCATCCACATGGGGGTCAGAGGATAGCTCCCAGCAGTCAGTCATTGTCTCCCATCGTGTGGCTTACAGGAATTGAACTTGGGTCCTTAGGCTTGCTAGAAAACACCTTTATTCCCTCTGATGGTGATTCTTGGTTGTCAACTTGATTACAACTGAAATTAGACAAAAGCCAAGTCTCTGGGCACACCTGTGAAGGATTTTGTTGGGAACTCACTGTAAATCTAGGCCACACCTTCCCTTGGGAGCCTATATAAAGGCCATGGAAGAAAGCAGGTTTGCCCTTTGCCTGCTCGCACCCAGGCTCTCTTCCCTGGTGCTAGACCCTACTTCCTTAGGATTCTAATGTATTCTGAAGAGCAGTGGAGACATCTAGCCTTACGACCTGAACAACTACCGAATTCTTGGACTTTCCATTGAGAGATAGCTATTGTTGGATTAGTTGGGCCACAGCATATAAACTATGCTGCTAAATCTTATACTTATCTATCTATCTATCTATCTATCTATCTATCTATCTATCATCTATCTATCTATCTATCTATCTATCTACCTATCTGCCTACCTATCCATCTATCCATCCATCCATCCATCAATTCTTGTATGTATGTATGTATTTATCTATCTATCTATGTATCATCTATCTATCTATCTATCTATCTATCTATCTATCTATCTATCTCCCATATCCATCCATCCATCTATCATCTATCTATCTATCTATCTATCTATCTATCTATCTATCTACTATCTAAACTGATAGACTACATGAATATTAATTTATCATATATGCATCAATAGTCTATCAGTTCTGTTCCTCTAGAGAATCCTGACTATGACACTTGCTGAGCCATCCTACCAGCCCCGTTGTCTGCCATGCACAGACTCTGAATTTAAGCATGAGGTGGTGGGGGTAGGGGAGAAGAAAAGTGAAAGTGACAGAATACAGGGGATGAGAAATGGGGAGTTACCCTGTTGTCCTGTGAGCTCCAGGAGCTTCGTTCTGCCAGCACTCTGAGCGAGTCTGACAGTAGAGCCATTACGGTTAGATTGGGATGAACAGAGGATCAGTAGATTTTTTTCTTTTTGAGAAATGGTCTCAAGCTCAGGCTGACCTTGAATTCTCTATCTTCATACCCCAGCCTCTGAAGTGCTAGGGTTGGAGAAGTGTGAAGACCACACCCCACACTATGTGGCCTGGAGACTTTACCAGTGTGGTGAAACAATGGCCAGGTTCTTGGTCAACAGAAACTGTGACGGTGTGTGTTCCTTCAGGCTCCTAACTTTGTGGTAATATTGTGCAAAGATAGACAACACTAAAAACTGTATTCCCCCTTCCATCTATGTTTTTCTTCTCATTTCCTCCCAAAATGGATACTCCAACAGTTAGCTACAGGAAATTTCTTTCTCAATTGATGTCACCTCAAGTCTTTTTTCTTTGCTTTGCTTTTTTCCCCTTCAGGACTGGGCATTGAACCCAGGGCCTTCGTTCATTCCAGACAAGCACTGGAGCACATTCCTAGCCCCCCAGCTTTTAGACCTTAGTTTTAAAAACAAATTTGCCAGAGTACGTGCAACAGAACTTGCTTTCTATTTGGAATAAATTCTAAACTCGGTTAGAAAGGCAACATTAATTGCAATGGGATTAGAATTTCCACTGATTATTGTGAAGGCTTTAGGAAGAGGTTGATCAGAGTCAGAGGAGCAGAAGGCAGGTTCCATAAAACCAGTGGGAGGAGCTGCAGGGCATTGTTGCCTCTGCACAGATAGCTTCCTCCTGGAACATGCTCACCAACTTGTTCTCCCACCCAATTTCTCAGTGTCCTTCAGGTTCGCCTACCCCCCCCCCCCTTCCCTTTCACTTCCAGAATGCAGGGATTAAAGGCAGGCACCACCAGTCCTCAGCCTTTCTTAGACTGGCAAAGGCACTTATCTCTGAATGTCTGTAGGTAAACTGGGCTTTATGTGAGGTTGATTCAAAGGTACAGAGTCATCAGGACTTTGTGAAGTTTCCCTTTACTTTCAAAGGTTTTTATTTCCCTTTGGTTTTTCTCTCAGTAATGAAAATGACTTCCTTTTACACCTTCCAGAGGAAGAGAAAATGCTTCTGCCCTAAAGTTCTAAAGCAGAGTCCCAGGATGGGTCTGCTTACGCTGCAACATCCTTCTTTGGCCTGCTCCCTTTTAACTGGGGCTTGGAAAGTCCTGACTAATATAGAAAGCCCCTGAGTCTCCATCCTGGAACACAGTCAGCTCTCCTGCAGCCAGGGCCTTTTCTAAAGGTGATCTGTTTCTACTCCCCCTTGGTTTTCTACTTAAAAAAAAATGTAACAATATTGTAGACTTACAGAATAAACAATGGGCACATCATCTTGGCAAGTCAGTGCTGTTCTTATTTTCAGACAGTTGAATGAAGATGTTCGGTTTTCAATTTTCAATTCTGATCCTTTCTACACTTTGTGTGTGTGTCCTTCCTAATTAAAATTGCTTCTTATTAATTTTCATTGTATTTATTTATTTTTGCATGTATGTATTCGTGTGGGGACATATGCTAAGGTGCTTATGTGAGGCCAAATGGATTGATTCTCTTCTTCCATCATATGGGTCCTGGATAAAGAACCCAGGTCATCATGCTTGGTTACAATAACCTTTACCCTCTGATCCATCTCTCTGGCCCAAGAGCACATGCCTTTTAAATGCAAGGTCTATATAGTATTCCTTGAATACTGTCCCTAAACCAATAAAACCAGTGGGTGCAAGCCAGCTGAACCTAGGAACTGTAGATTAGCCTTAAAAGTGTCTTTCAGTCATCCCCAACATTACTTTAAAATAGTTATTGTAAACATGAGTTTGATGGAGTTACATAGGATTGGATATTTGAGATGGTTATTTTTAGGTGTCAGCGTAGTCATCTGCTGAGGTGTAAGGTTTGTGGGTGAGCCTGTGAGAAGTGTTGTAGGAGATTTGCAAGTGAGGATTGGTAAGGATGTTTGTCATTGCCTTGTGGATACCATTCAACTGGCTGTTAGCAGTGATGGAGCAAGAAAGATAGATGAAGGGTGTCTTAGTCAGGGTTTCTATTCCTGCACCAATATCATGACCAAGAAGCAAGTTGGGGAGGAAAGGGTTTATTCAGCTTACACTTCCACATTGCTGTTCATCACTAAAGGAAGTCAAGACAGGAACTCACACAGGGTAGGAACTTGGAGGCAGGACCTGATGCAGAAGAGAAGCCATGGAGGGGTGCTGCTTACTAGATTGCTTCCCCTGGCTTGCTCAGCTTGCTTTCTTATAGAACCCAGGACTACCAGCCCAGGGATGGCACCACCCACATTGGGCCCACCCACAATGGGTCCGCCCACACTTGATCACTAATTGAGAAAATGCCTTACAGCTGGATCTCATGGAGGCATTTCCTCAAGGGAGGCGTCTCTCTCTCTGATAATTCCAGCTTGTGTCAAGTTGATAATACACAAAACCAGCCAGTATAAAGGGTGATCTTTCTTCTCCAGGCTACTCCCTTCTCTGGGAATGAGATGCTCTTTTAATGACTATGACCACTTGACCTCCATGTTCTTAGGCTGGAGAGTCTATCAGTGGCTTCAAGCTCAGGCCTTCAGCTTGGACTGAGAGCTATGCCATTGGTATCCTTAGTTCTTGGGTTTTTAAACTTGGACTTAGCCATGCTTCTGTCGTTCCGGGTTCTAGGCTTCCCAGTGGCCCATAATGGGACTTCTTAGCCTCTATACTTATGTGTTAATTCCTCTAATAAATCGGCTCTTACAGTATCATGTCTATCTTCATCCATCTTTGCATCATTGTCTCATTGGTTGGTTCTGCCTCTCTGGAGAATTCTGACTAATTCAATCTCTTATGTCAAAGTTATTAAAGCATATAAAAGGACAACTGAGATCTCATTTTGTACCTTCCTTGAATAGACAACTCTATTGACAGTTCTTTTGAAAAACAATATGGGCATGATGTCACATGTCTGTAAATCTCAGCACTTGGAAGATGGATACTGGAGGATCAGGAGTTTGAGGCCAGTCTCAGCTATGTTGTGGGTTCAAGGTCAGCCTGGGCTACTCTTGACTTTGTCTCTAAAACTAAAACTAAAATTAAAGCTAAAACAAGAATAAAGAAATAAACAATACAAGAGTATACATGTTCAGGGTCTGGAAGAAACAGACCTGGATTTCAGTCCTGGTTTTAACACATAAGGCTGTGTTTCATAACATGCTTTCTTGTACTCTAAACTTCAGTTTTTTTTTTTTTTTAAATAAAAGAAATTACAGGAACAGAAAAGAAGGGGCCAAGGCACATAAAAATAGAGTTCTTCAAAAGGAAATAAAAAAGCCGCTTAAATGTAAAAAAAATACTATATAGATCAAGAAGTGGTTTAGCTCACGTATGAACTCAAAGCTTTCACATATGCTGACTGTTAAGGACTCTAGGAAACAGACCCTATTCTGTACTACTAGCAAAATGCTAGCTGGTACCTCTCTTATGGGGGTGGGGTGTGTGTGTGAACAGTTATATTCCCTGGTAATCTTTAGCAAAATGCCTATTGGTATCTCTCTTTGGGGTGTAAACTGCCAATGGTCATCTTTAGCAAAACAGTTACCTTTTTATCCAGTCATCCGTGAATGAAGTTTATTATATAGGTTTACTGGTGTATGTGTGGAATAGTCTATTATTCACTGTAACATAGTACTTGTCTTAGTTCGGGTTTCTATTGCTGTGAAGAAACACCATGACCAAGGCAACTCTTATAAAGACAACATTTAATTGGGGCTGGCTTACAGCTTCAGAAGTTCAGTCCATTATAATCAAGGTGGAAAGCTAGCAATGTCCAGGCAGGTATGGAGCTGGAGGAGCTGAGAAAGGAAGTCAGAAGCAGACTGTCTTCCAGGTAGCTAGGAGAAGGGTCTCAAAGCCCAGCCCCCACAGGTCACACACCAACAAGGCCACACCTCCTAATAGTGCCAATCTCCAGGATAAACATATTCAAAACACCAGTTATATTCCCTGGCCTCCATAGGTTTCTTCAAACACACGAGTCTATGGAGGCCATACCTAAACATAGCATAATGCAAGATGCATTTAGTCCAACTTCAAAAGTCCCCACAGACTATAGCAGTCTCAACAATGTTAAAAGTCCAAAGTCTTTTCTGAGATTCATTCAGTCATTTAACTGTAATCCCCTATAAAGTCAAAATCAAAAAGCAGATCACATACCTTATACATCACAGGATATACATTAAGATTACAAAATGTCATAGTGAGGGAACCCCAAGAAACTAGCTGGGCAAACTCCAAACTTTGCATCTCTATGTCTGATGACAAAGCACTCTTCAGATCTCCAACTCCTTCCTTCTTTGTTGACTGCAATGCACTTCTTTCTTCTGGGCTGGTTCTACTCCCTGTTAGCAGCTTTCCTTGGCAGGTATGCCATGGATCTGCCATCTCTAACATCTTGGGGTCTCCACAGCAACTTCAGGGTTACAGCTTCCAATGTCTGGGACCTACACATGATCTTCTGGGTTCCTCCAAAGTGCTGGTGTCACTTCTTCAGCTCTGCCCTCTGTAGCAATCTAAGCTCAGGTTGAATCCACTCCACTGTTCTTGGTGATCATCCCATGGTAATGGCATCTCCAATTTGTTGGAGTCTCCTGCTGCAACTAAGCTTCACCAATAGCCTTTCATAGGCTCTCTGCATGATGCCAAGCCTCAACTTCTTTGCATGAGACCTCCAGTCCTGGGTTGTCAACTGCAATAGAGGCTGCACCTTCACCAGTGGCCTTCCCTGGCCTCTCACAGTGCCAAGCCTCAGCTGCTCTCCATGACCCCTTCATGCCTTCAAAACCAGTACCACCTCGGTGATTCTTATACATTACCAAGTCTAGCTGCAGCACGAGGTACAACTTTGGCTATCTCTGAAACACAGCTTCTTTGTGCTCTCAAAAAACACTTCCCAGAAGAATTTATCTCAGTGATGCTGGTTTCTTCTTAATCACTGCTAATTTCTTAGTTCCAGATGACCAGCCACAATTGTCCCAGTAGTCCCTTCTGTTCTTGACTCTAATTCCAGGCCTGAAGCTGCCAAGTTCTGCAGCTTGCTGAAGCTGGAACATGGGCCCAGCTTTCTGTTTTCCAGATCCTTCATGGCCTAACCTTGGCTGTCCTGGAACTTGTTGTGTAGATTGACCTTGAACTCAGAGATCTGCATGGCTGTGTCTCCTGAGTGTTAGGATTAAAGGCATGTGCACCATGCCTGGACTTAAGCTTTTCTCTTACCACCATAGTACTTAATGGCAAGAGATCAGAAACAATTAACTGCTCATTACCGTTTAACTGATTAAGCTATAAGTGTATCAGAGCCATGGCACAATGTAGAATGGAAGATAATGACGGTCCCTGTGAACTGCCAGGGAAGGTCTGACTGAGCAGTCTTTGCTTAAATGAAAGAGAAAATGGAGAAAAACAAGGTATAGAACAATACTAGAATGCACTGCATTCAGATGTGTGTGGTGGCACACGCCTGTAACCCTGCCACTTGAAAGGAGGAGGCAGGAGGATCAAGGCAAGTTTCAGGTATATAATGAATTCAAGGCCAGACTTGGCTATGTGAGACACTGTACACACACACACACACACACACACACTTCGTGCACATATTCATACTCACTGTATTTGCATAAAGGAAGGCTGGAAGACACTTGAAGATCTGATTAAAGTTTACCTTTCTAGAGAACTGACTGAGGACAAGGTAGAATAAGTTGTTTCATTCTGGCCCTGTAGGTTTTTTTTTTTTTTTTTTTCTTTTTTATATTTAAAATCTGTAAATGTTTTGCCTATCCGAAAACATTGAAAAGATCGCCAGCATTTCAAATACGCTTTCCCCTCCCTCCTGTCTGGAAGTGGCAGTTTCGACACTTCTGTGGACTCATTTATCATTTATACAGCGAGCACTGTCTCTCGCCCCAGGCTGGAGCGAACAGCTTAATGTGACGGGAAAGAGCGAGCGTGGCTGGAGCACAGTCAGCCAGACCTCATTTCAGATTTGGCTGCAGCTCTTGCTAGCTGTGTGATCCTGGGCAAGCCACTATGCCTCTCTGAGCTTTGTACATTGTATAAGTCTGGAGAATAAATTAGATGTTAAATAACATGCTTAGTGCCTGCATCCATGGAAGTTACTTAGTTCTTCCATGATGGTTAACACTGAACTGTCAAATAGGGGATGGAAGTTTTTTTTTGTTAGACTTTATTTTCTTCTACGGAATCAATCTTGAGTGTGCTGTGTGCCAACTCAGACCCAGGGCTGCACATGAACACGAGACGGTGCGGATAGTGACAGGTTTGTTTCCTGAGGGATTGCAGGGACAGAAACAGTTCTGTTTTCAGCTCATAATTAGGACGAGTAAGCCCTCACCTAGTCTCAGAACAAAGGGTGGAAATTATTGCTTCTTTCCTCCTTAAGGCGTGCCCTGCCTTGTTGGCCAGCATCTGCCTCAGCAAGAGAACAACGACCCATGAAATCAGGGTGCTTAGTGTCTGGGCTCCCCACCAGGACTCTGCAAGAGGGGTCAGGGGTCAAGCAGCAAGAGCCTCAGCCTTCTAGCTCCATTCCAGGCTCTATTCTGATGCTGAGCTCAGGGCACATCATTAATTCAGCACATAATTATGAGTACCTAGAGTGTGCCTGGCAACTGCTCGTGATTTGGAGAAACAAAGATCAATGAAGTCTGACTTTTGATCAAAGCTAAAATCAATCCTTCAGACATCTGTCCTGTGTTTACCTTGCTGGGTTCAATAAGCGTTTTTTTTTTTTTTTTTTCCCAACTCCTTCCTTCCATATTGGCTCTGTCTTCCAATCCCTTTTAATTTTGACATTTAGACCTAGCAGAATATATATAGTCCCCTGAATAAAAAGCTTTTAAGGCCCGAAGCATTTAAGGCTATCAGTTTAAAGAGACATGCACATATTCACATAGGGAGTGGCTTGGAGTTCTGCAGTTGTATCTGGCTTCATTCATATGCTGAGGTAGCTGAGGTAGCTGAGGTAGCTGAGGTAGGACTACAGCAGAACAGGAAGGAGGGAGGCGGCCAGGACGTATTTGCATTAAGTCTCCTGATCAGGAAAAAAGGTAGTTCTCATGTTTGAGTTTGTGGCTGGGGTTCGGAGCTCGTGACTTCTCATCCTCAATCTGGCTTTACAGCCTCTCACCAACGCAACACTTAACGGCTCCCCTAATTCTGTCAGTGTGAAAGCATGACCATCACCAGGAATCTTTAAAGCAGGAATGGAAAGATGGCTCAGCAGGAACGCACAGGACCTGGGTATGGATCCCCAGTGCGCACATAAAAATCTGGGTGTGGCAGCACATCTGTTATCCCAGTGCTGAGGAAGATGAGACAGGAGGATCAATTTAGCTATCGGATAAACTGCACAGATGTACACCCTGAAAGGTATAGAAAAATTATGAAAAATAAATAATAAATAATAAATAGAAAGTTTTTATGACCCCTAGACCTGAGCAAAAAAAAAAAAAAAAAAAAAAAAAAAAAAAAAAAAAATGCAGACCAGCAGGTTCACTAGTTCCACCAAGAAGGCAGAACTAAATGTGAGATTTTAGGTCTTCACTGCCCCAATACATTCTACATTCCAGGAGGGGTACATTATCCCTGAGTCAGAGGACACTTGCTGGATTAACATTCAGGAGAGGAAGGGAGAGGCTGATTAACATTCCTCAGACCTCAGGGAAGAGAACCCACCTGCAGATGGGGAAGGCCCAGAGCACAGATGGTTGGACAAGGTTACATTCTTTCGAAAGATGAGTGTACAAGATGTTTCCGCATGACTCTGACTAAATAACGGGTTGAGACTTTCTTTGGGACTTTTCACTATTTTTATGTTATGTTTCCTTAATTACTCCCTCACCCCCCCCTTGGTTTGTGGTTTTCCTCTATATAAGATCTCCTCTCACCAGGCTGAATTGTCAATTCCTCTGCTCCTGCGTGGGTTATGAATCGACCATCAGCTAGTTGATCCTGAAATATACCTCTTGCTGATTGCATTTAGATCAGTGTCTTGTGAATTATTGGGTGACTGTGACATCCTGAGACTTGAGTAAGGGACTCCTCTCTCGGGGGATCCTTCAACCCACACACAAATTAAATAAAACGTACTTTGAAACAAGAAATTTCCAGGTATCCTTAACATCGGAGACACTTTGTATTCTAAGATAACTAGTTTAATTTCTACTCAACAGGTCAGAAGGAAAATGATAGGCAATTAGATTGAATACGCACACTGTATGGGTAATGCATAAGGCTGGAACCAGCCTTTGCACATCTTAGTAGCAAATTGTAGTTGGATGTAGCCAGGAGGTAGTGCCACACACCTTTAATCCTAGCACTTGAGAGGCAAAGGCCAGCACATCTCTGAGTTAGAGGTAAGCTTGCTCTACAGAGCCAGTTTCAGATCAGCTAGGGTCACGTTGGAGAAACCCTGTGTCAAAAACCAAAAACAAAACATAGCGCTTCCTTGGACAGCTGAGCAAAGAGAGAGGCTTCAAAAAAATTCCAGGTAGAAAATGCCAGTGGACACATGTGTGTGTGTGTGTGTGTGTCCGTCTCCCATGTTAACAGCACCTTCTAGAGTTCTGGGAAATGAGGCAGAGAGGCTGGCATGGTGACCTTGGGTGGGTGACAGCTGCTGAGCTTGATTGAAGAAGCTGTTAGTTTCCAGTCACCTCTTGGAGAGCATCCATCTTCATCCCCACCCCTGACTCCAAAAGGGCAAAGCCTGCTGAGAGCTCCGAGGCTCAGGACTCAGGTTGTTCGAGTCATTTGCTGCAATGTTGATCCTGTCCTCTCTGTGTACTTTGCCAGCTAGAAACGAAACAGTGCTGCTATGGAAACCGCAAACACCAGGCAATCCTGGCCCCTGCACTTGGCAGCCCAGCCAGGGAGAGATAATGGCTTCTGTTGTTATCTATTGGATGCTGATGCTCTGCTGCTTTTACCCTCAGGGCCCTAACTAGGGATGGGCTGACACTGTACCATAAATGCTCTCTTGTCTGTTCCCTAGCCTCCTGATGCAGGCCAAGATAACCAGTGCAGCCAGGGTACCTGCTCATTATCCTGATGACAACCTGGTGCTTTACACGTCCCTGTCTTCTCTGGTCCCTCATCTCAGGTAACTCTGAAGGCTTAAAACCATTCTCTGAACTGGCAGGCCTACATTCTATTTTCCAGAACTAACAGACGCATTCTCCTGGAGACAGTTGCGGCTCATATGTTTCATTTTGGGGTTGGGAAGGGCAACAACACCCCCTAACGGAGTGTTTTGTTATACTCTAAGCAGGTGGCTGGGCACCTTGGTCCTTGGAATGAAAACAAATGACAGCCATCTGAAAACACATTTAGTGTGAAAATGCGAAAGATTATTAAAACCTGTTTGTTGGCTGCAACATTTAATAAGAGGTCAGTTTGTTATATGCAACGTCAACAATGAAGACCAGAGGAGGTAAGTCACAGGTTGGGTAGTCACAGGCCTTTCACCTTCCCTTGAGCTGCCAGGTTAAATCAAACATGGCCTAGTAGGCAGGAGGCGTGGGCAAACACAGCTGTGTTTAGAATGCACTGATGTCTTGGTCTATTTTTCCAATATTTGTGCTTTGGAAAGAGCTTTCTGCTTGAAATGAGCTTCTCCTGTGTTTGGAGCTTCCCTGTGTGGGAGAAGAAAATCGCACCACTTCTGTTTCCCAGATATCTCAGGGTTGTTCTTGCCCTCTTAAAGCAGGTTATTTTTCTTGGTGACGTCCATTTTCTGCGGTTTGAAACTGCTCTTTTCTGGAAGAGATAATCGTGGGGAAAAAAAAATCTTCTAACCCATTTGCTTGCAAATGGCAAGAAATGTTTGATATTCTTGAAGCTCTTGCCACATAAAGCAGGGTGATTTTCAAATTCTGTTTGATCCTTCTGAAAGCTAGCTAGCCTTGTTCTCTGAAAAATTGTAGCCCAGACACAGAAAAATGCCTCTAATTTCTGCTCATTACTTCTTCTTCTTTTTCTTTTTTTAAGTAGGATGTTGCTTTCAAGAATATGTGGAAGGGAGACATGAGTCAGTGTGAGACCTTCGTCATTAATGGTTGTCTCTTGCCCCAGAGGGAGAGCCAGCAATAGTGGTATCAGGCTATGAAGACAGGAGTACGGATACTTACATATGGTAAATGAAAAGCTCCAGGAAGGTCTTGGCATAGCTGAGTCAGTCAAGTTCTGTGCCATTAGTCAATGGCTCTGTTTCATATGTCACGTCTCTGATGGTCTTCCTTTTATTTGACAACTGGAACATTTGGCAAACATCTGGGTAGTTTTGTGTTTCATGAGGCAGAGTACCGAGAGAGCCCAGGGATTCTCTATGAGGATCTGAGTTTGGAGTCTCCAGAAGTCTAGAAAGAGTCAAGTGTGCATGCCTGTAATCTCAGAGTTGGGGGACTAGAATATCCCTTGGCTTGTTTCCAGTTGTTTTCAGTCTAGCCAAATCAGCTCTGCATTCAGTGAGAGACCCTGTATCAAAAGTAAAGCAAAGCAAAGCAAAATAAAACAAAACAACAAAAATACAACAAAAAACAAAACAACAGCAATAAAACCAGTGGAGAGTAGTTGAGAAAGATACCTGACGTTCACACTTGCCTTCACAAACATGTGCGCATGCATACACACATGCACGCACATTTACAAGTAACCTTGTAAAAGGGAAAGCTGGAGTCTATTCTCATTTTGCAGTAGCAACTTCCTCTTTGACAAGCCTGTATCTGAGTTCTGGGCAGTGGTTATCTGCGGCGTGGGTGATGACCTAGCCGAGAACAGAGAAGACTCACGAGTAGAGGAGTCAGAATCAAGGACAGGGAAGCTTTCTCTTGTTGACACCAAAAAGAGTGGGCCTTTGGAGGGGGATACAGTTTGCTTGGGTTGTGCTTTGCCATGGAAACAAGCAAAGCATAGCTCTTATCAGTGGCCAGTCATTCTAGTCGTTACTGTTAGCTGAGTGTCCATACAGCCTGGCACTGCTTGACACTCTGACAAGCCTTCCTTGTCAACCTTCATGAAGACGCCATGACATAGCTGGGATTCTCCCATCTTACAGGAAAGGGAACAGAAGCTAAGAGTGTGTGATCTTGCCATCTTGATTGGGTCTAGAAAAAAAAAAAAGAGAGACCCACTTCTGGGCAGGCCTGTGGGGGCTTTTTGAGAAGGATTAATTGGGAAGATCTGCCCCCCAGAGTGGGTATAACTTTCCAGTGCTTACCCAGATTTAAAGAGGACCAAGTAAAAGGGAGCATCGCCTTCCTGCCTTTGTGTCTCTGCCGTGAGCATGCTGTCTCTGCTATTGGTATTTCCTATGGTTAGTGTGTCCTTTCTTGCTGCTGGTATTTTCGGTGGTGAGCATGTTCGTCTCTGTCCCTATTTTTGCTGGTGCCATGTTCCATTGCCCTCACACGCCACTGTCTTTGGGTTCCAATGTGGACTGAAGACCAGAGGCTCTAGGAACTTTCCAGGCCTTTGGTGCCATATTAGGACTGCTGAGGATTCATCTGTGTGTACTGAGCAGCTATCAGGTTCTCAGGCCTCTCCTCCATGCAGGAGGACATTGTTGGATGACCCAACCCCTGTTGATTGAGACATTCTAGTAAGTGTCCTTTCATAATGCTCATTTTGTTAGATCTTGTCCTTTAGAGAACTGCAATACAACGGAGTTAGGTCACCAACATCACAAAAGTGTGGACGGGGCAGAGCCAGGGGGCTCATCCAAGTCTGTGAGGTCCTAAAGTCAAACTTATGTTTTTCTTGCTGGTAATATAGACTTCATGATGCCCATTGCTCACAGCAGTGTCTTGAGCAGGGATCTTCATTTGTGAGCCTCTGTCCATGACTGATCCACTGATGAGATTCAAGGAGCTCTGGCAGGGGTGGGGTCATTCTGGGGATACAGTTGGAATCAAAAGGTCTGCTTGGCAGGTTTGATAGAAGCCCAGCATCTGGGAGGCCAAGATAGGAGAATCCATGAAGGCTAGCCTGAAGTACATAGTGAGACCCTGTTGAAACACACACACACACACACACACACACACACACACACACACACACACACACACAGCTTGTTCTATAAGTTATATTAAAAGCCTTGATGTACTAGAATTCTGGAGGGGTCTAGACAGGAATTTCCAAGGCTCTTTAGACAGAGTCTTGGAAATTACATTTTAATTGTGGATTGGAGAAGAAAGACAAAAATAGCACATACATATGTGTACATGCATATACATACATACATACATACATACATGTGTATATATGTACAATGCTCACATTTGTAAAGTTTCATGAAAGGATTCTCAACTCTGACATTGTTTGAATCAGGCTTTGAAGCTCTTATATTGGCTGTAGTGTGACTGAGAATAGCAGGAACAGGAAGGGGTGGCTTGGGCAGAGGAGTGTCCGTCAAGACATGCAGCTGCATGCTAAGAGTCCTAAGAGCCCCTGTGGGACATCAAGGCCCAACCACACAGCAGGGTCGTGGGTCTGGCTCCAGAGTATGCCAAACTGAGCTGGGTAGGAGGCCACAGAGCTACCTAACTGGATCTATGAATGGTCTTCTGCAGAGAGACTTCAAAAACACCCACCTGGGAACGTGTCAGTTACTGGGAGTCCCTTTCCCTCTGTGAGAAGTGTCCTATTAGAATAGGTACATGTTTGCTGGGCTGGAGTCCTACAGGGGTCCTAGAGCTGGCAGGGTTCTTCCTTTTCAGTTAGAGACTTGGCTGAGCACGGCAGAGCTGTTGTCTTCCTCCCTTCCTCTCCATCCCACCTCCCTCCTTTCTTCTTTCTTTTGGTTTTAGGTCTTATGTCTTTAAAAAAAATTTACATTTTATATTGCTTTTAAAAAATATGCTATTATTGTATATGTGAGTATGTATGCATATAAGTGAGTGTGTTTGTACATTGTGTGTATATGCAGGGTGTACGTGTTGGGTGTGTAGTGTGTTTGTGTGTGTGTGCATGGTGTGTCTGTGTGCATAGTATGTCTGTGTGCATGGTGTTTGTATACATGGTATGGATGGTTGTACATAATATATGTGTGTACATGGTGCATGTGTGTATGGTATGTATGTGTGTGCATGGCATGTGTGTGTATATGTGTGTGAGCACATGGTATGTGTTCATGGTGCATGTGTATGTGTATGAGTGTGCATCATGTGTGTGTATGTGTGTGAGCACATATTCCACAAAGTACATTTGCAGGTCAGAGGGCAACTTCGTGGAGTTAGTTCTCTCCTTCCTTTATGTAGACTTTGGGTGTTGAATTCAGATCTCTAGGCTTGCTCAGCAAGCACCATACACACTGGCTCTAGGTCTCATGTCTTTTTAGTAAACAAATATTCGCATTCAGGAACTTGGGGCAATCTTTGGCTTCTTCGGCCTTATATCTGAGGATTGTCTATCAGAGTAACACAAAGGGCTGTCGTAGCTGATGAACGAATGAATCAACGAATGGATTAAACTGAATGGAGAGGTTGAAGGTTAGGGAGATAACCAAATCCTTCCTAGTCTCCTTCAAGTATGACTAGGGAGCATTGCACTTCAGGGCTTTAGCTAGTGCTTTTGAAGGCAGCATGAGAGCTGCTTACATAAACCAGGAGGATTCCTCCACTGTTTTCTGGCTGTGGGGGAAGGGAACATCCCTGATAACTAATATGGAATCTATACCCATTTCTTCTCTGGACTCAAGTGAATTATTTTAATTCTTGGTGTGGGGAGTTCCCAGGCATTCCAATTACAACCACCCTCCCTCTTTTTGGTCCTATATAGAGTGTATAAGCAAAAGGGAGAGGGAAAAAACTATAAAATAAAGTGTCAACAGACAGAAATCCTGATGCCCTAAGGTTAAGTTAGCTGTTTTTATGCAAGCACAAAGTGGATAGGATATAAATGTTATCTAAAGACTCAGAAAGAGGCTTTTGAGGTGTGATGTGTGACCCAGAACCAGGGTCCTCAAGTACAGTCAGTGTTCTGCTAAATCAATAAGATACCTTCATTGAGGAAGCGGAGGAGGGGCTGATTGCATTGCTGGGGTTTATTATTTGAAGATCAAGAATTTTAACTTATTAACCAACCGAGTCCCTGTGACTTTACATCTAACACTGCAATTCTGTATGGCCCTGTAGTCTTCATCGTTAGCTTGGCTGGATCTAGAAGCACCTAGGAGACACAGCTCTGGGTATGTCTTTAGTGTCTTAAAAGAAAAAACAAAACAAAACAAAACAAAAAAACAAACAAACCCCTAGAAGGCCTGGTGAGTGCCCTCATCCACTCTCTACCTACTTCTTGTCATGGCCAGCCTCTCACTCTTGCCGTCATGCCTTCTTTGCCAAGATGGAACGTATCCCTTCAAATTCTGAGTCAAAAGAAATTCTTCACTTGCTTTCCTCAGGTAGTTGGTCCCAGTCGTAAGAGGAGTGACACCGTCTAAGAGGAGTGACTAATGGAGACGGTGTCATTCTTCTTCCTTTGCCGGATGGAGATGAAGGCTATGTGTCAGTGGAGAGAGACAGCTTTCCCATTTCACTGTTAACATTAACAGCACGTTCGCAGTGCACCAGGCCAGGTCCCAACCTCTTTATAAGTCCTGTGCAGGTCGTCACGATACTGTAGTCTGCTCTTGTGTTTCCTGTTTTACAGTGGATGAGATGTAGGAGGAGACAAAGAGAATCTTTTAGAATCACACAGTAAATGAACAGGCAAGATGTTAAGCCAAGTTTGTCTGACTCCCTAAACCCTTTTGTTTTTCACGGCTCACCAGGAAACATCTTTAAAAAAAAAAAATCTGAAAAATATACTGGATGTCACTCAACCCAGAAAACAGCAAATTATTTAAAAAAAGATTATATAAGTGAGAGAGGCATCTTTTTTATTTCTCCTTATTTTTTTCTGGCAGCATGTGTGCTGATCTGACTCCACTACAATGAAGTTCTCATCCCAATTTTAAGAGTGAGAAGAGAAGATGGTCGGGCCACAAGGTTGCTGAGGACAGAGGAGCCAAGAAACAGCACCCCCACCCCACCCTGTTGATTCCCCACGGCATGTAGGAAAGTCAGGAGATTATGTGATGTCAATATTTAGTAATGCAATCCAGCATGGAGATACCCAGAGCAAGATATAAAGTCTTTTCTGTTTATCAATCCCCACCCTCTCACCCCCAGGGAGAGGTGGCGCACAACTTTAGTCTCAATCCCTCAACAAATCAAAAAACAAGTCAAGGAACACTTGAGGGGTGACATTGTCCTCTGGCCTCCTCAAGGCCTCCACACAAGCATACAGACTCACAGGTCAAGTTTCAGTAGTGTGTGCAGCATCCACAGATGCTCCCCCCCACCCTCCAGTTTGAGAGCTTTAGCTGAAGGCCAAGTGACCTAAAGCTTTCTTTTGTGGTTCATTTGTTTTGTGGAACTCTGCACATCCTTGTTTGAGGCCAGAGCGGTGAGAGTTTGCCTGGAGCCGCCATGCATGAATGGAGCTTTCCTGTCATGGAACTGGACTCCTGGCTGAGGATGAGGACACCAGAGTGGCTCAGGAGCTCTCCATGCATTTAGGAATGAGTACTTAAAAAAGCATAGTAGGCAGCACGAATGAACGTTTGCCTACTCAGCCTGACTACACATCCCTTGAGTTTTTAGTTGGTAATGTAGAAGTTGGCAGCTCAATGAAGCCATTTTGAATCTGAATGATGAGAAGGGGGGTGGGCAGAGAATTTGGAGAAGAATTCACACACACACACACACACACACACACACACACACACACACACACACAGAGAGAGAGAGAGAGAGAGAAAGAGACAGAGAGAGAGAGAGAGAGAGAGATTCATGCAGACATAAACACATACACACGTATACACCAACACATACATGTGCATGCACATACAGATAGACACAGATGCATACCACACACACACACACAGACAGAGACATAGACATGCAGATATACTCATGCAGACACAAATAATACACATATATACACATGCATGCACATACAGATAGATACAGATACATACTACACACAGACACACACACACACACTTTTTTTTTCAGAGAGGGTCTCATGTATCCTTATCCCCTGATCTTCCTGCTCAGTCTTTCCCGTCTGTATGTTCCTAACCTTCTTAATGGTTCTCTTTGGCTTTACTTTGTATATTTATTTGTGGTGCTGGGGATTGACCCTGGGGCCTTGAACAGGCTGGGCTAGCTTTCTACCTATTGAACCAATCACTGGCTATCCTGGAGCTTCAGTAATAAGAGATACGTGCTCTCCTAGAATTTTGTTTGCAAGTTCCTGGGTTTAGATTATGAATGAGGTAGAACTGGGAACATGGATTATTGTAAAATCAATTCCTAAAATTGCCAGGACACTGTGGCTTGCATATATGAAGATGATTGTCAATGAATGTCACACTTTAGTGACTTGTACCATCAAAGAAGCTGTTGCTGTTGCCCTAGGTTACCTCCCAGAACTTGAAGTTGAGACTCTATTGCCAAAGACCATACACATTGGGCACAGCACATAGTGGGATGGGGGAGCAACATTGTTTTGGGGGAGTCCTTGACCAGCAACTCATAGGGAAGTCTGGGTCGTTTACTCTTCTCCTCCAAACCTTTCCCATGTATCCACAACAGTCCAGTCTCATTGCCAACTTGAGTCTCTGAGAAATGACTGAAAGTCTTTCAGTTATAGAACTTGTAATTTAAACCAGGATCTGTGAGATAGCTCAGAGAGTGTAAGTGATCACTCTGTGCAAACTTGACAAACTGAGTTTAGATCCCCAGAGCCCATGTTAGGATGGGTGGAGAAAACAAATTTTACAAAATTGCCCTCTGACCTCTATGTGCATAATTGTGATATACTATCCCACATATACATTATACTGAGACACAACAGTAAAACGAAATGAAAAAGAGCCTAGCCACAGCTGTGTGTATAAAATGAATGGCACCTTCAATCTGCCCACCATATACATTGTTCAGAAGCCACAGCTTCACTTCACCCATGCTAGCCATGAGTTATCAAGGATAGTCCAAGCATTTTATTTGTTTCTTTCAGTGCCAGGTGTTGTGGTACCTACCTGTAATACCAGCATTCTTGACTACACAGTGATAACACTATATCAAAGAATTGGAAAAACAGTGAAAGTAGTGATACACCAAAAAGCGACTGTCGTGCACAGGTACTGCAAAGGTGCAGCAGCTGTCTTAAGCAGATCCGGCGAGGCCTAGGAGCCACCTAGCCCATGTTGGGATGCTTAAATGCATCCAGATGGAGATGGATGCTTCCCATAATGTGAGCCATGGTACAGTCTATCATTCTGCTCATTAAAACCAACCAACCAACCAACCAGGTTGCACTGGCTCCTCTTCCAGAAGACCTGGGTTTCATTCCTAGTACATGCATGGTGGCTCATAACCATCTGTAACTCCAGTTCTGGGAGATCCAATACTGTCTCTGGCTTCCTCAGGCATCAGGCATATATGTGGTGCACATACATACATGCAGGCAAAAAAGCCCCCATGCATAAAATATTAATTAAAAAGTCAAAACTATGATAATGATGATGATGTGTGTATTTGTGTTGCATGTATATGCACATGAGTATGCATGTCACTATGTGGAGTCAGTACTTTCCTTTAACTTCTACATGGGTTGTAGGGTTTGAATTCAGGTCACCGGGCTTGCACAGTGATGCTTTTACCACTGAGCCATCTTGTTGACCAAGTATTGCCAATGCATTCTGAGTTCAATAATTGCAGGATGTGTGTGTGCGTGTGCATGTGTGTGTATGTGTGCCAGGGATTGAAGTTAGGACTGCATGCACGCTGCTCACGTACTCTGCCACTGAGCTGCACCTCCCAGTGTTTGCTCCTTATTGCTTCTGCATCTCCCACAGTGAGGAGGAAATTCAGATTTGCAGACATCTATGTATACTGCATTCTACTGAGTGTATTCTAGACCCTTTGGACTTTTCTTTCACTCAGGAAGCAAAAACTCAACTCTAAAAATAACTGGGCTTTGACCGAGTCATTCAATGACTCATCTCTGTCCCTTTGTTCCAGAGTAAACACATGCATATCCTGCACTGAGGCCAGTCATGGAATTTGGGTCCCAGCCAGTGTACTCATCTGCTATCTCTGCTGGGCTCCTGCAAATCTGTGTAAACCATAACTCAAGAAGAGTTCACGTCCATGGAAAAAGCTCACAGTTTGTGAGTTAGCAAGTTACTTGTCTAGAAACCATTCCCTCTGATTTTTCTCTGTGGTTCTTACATGTTAGCCTGCACTAGACTCATGCAGACAGCCACAGGCCAGCAAGATGGCTTAGTGGGTAAAGGGACTTGCTACCAAATCTGATGATCTTAGTTCAATCCCTGGAATCTACATTGTAGAAGGAGAGAACTGACTCCTGAAAGTTGTCTTCTGTCCTCCACACTTGTGCCATGGCATGAGTGCACCTGCAGAAACACATGCATACACACACATGTACACACACACACAGACACACAAAGACAGAAAGATATACATACATATATACATACATACACACAAACACACACAGAGGCATACAAAGACAGGCACGCATACATACATACATACATACACACAGATACACAGACACACACAGACACACAAAGACAGAGAGATATACATACATACATGCATACATACATACATACATACACACACAAACACACACAGAGGCATACAAAGACAGGCACACACACAGATACACAGAGAGACACACACATATATACATACATACACACAGATACACAGACACATACAGACACACACAGACAGAACAATAGACATACATACATATATACAGACAGGCATACAGACACATAGACACACAGATACACAGACAGACAGAGACAGACACACACAGACATACGCAAACACAGAGAGAGAGAGTGAGAGATAGACAGACAGACACACAGACAGACACACATACACAATTATTACTTTAAAGAAAACAGCTAGTTGAGCTTCCAAGTCATTTCTTGCTCAGTAGGTTGCAATGAGTTTCTGGGAATTTTTTTTTTTTTTAATGCTGCTAAGTTCCTAAATGATTCTTCTTTTGTTGACCCATGGATAACACTTTAGGAAGCATTGCTCCAGACCAATTTTGTTGATTCTGACTAACTTCTGGACGGTGATAGATTTAAAATAGCATTAATTGTAGTTAAATAAAATCAGGTAGAGATGATATTTAATTAAGTTAGATTAAGTAAATCGAATAAATTAGTCCAGTTTAAAATGTGATCAGATAAATTTAAATACCATTGGGGAGATGCAAAATACCAACCATCTGAGATAACAACACATCCACAGCTCCCATGAAAAGCAAAGAACAAAGAACAGTAAGAGTTGGGGAAGTATGTGATGTTCTCCACCCCCCCCCCCAACCTTCAAACTGCACAGGAAGAAACAGGTAGTGAACCATGCATTTGCATTGATAATACAACAGAACACAGTCATGGCAGGGTGCGTTATTTTATTAGTCCAGCTATATCACGAGTCAAAGTACATCCTTGTAGCCTGAAGGGAATTCAGTGTACTGACATCGTACGGGTTAGTCCTGCTTCTCTATCTCTCCTTTTTCAAGACAGGGTCTCATGTAGCCCAGGCTGGCCTCAAACACACTTTTTAGCTAAGGATGACCTTAAACTTCTCATCTCCCTGCCTTCAACTCTTGGATGCTAGTGTTATAGGCATGTGCCATCAAGCCTGATTTATACAGTGTTGGGCTCAATTCCAGGTCTGCATGTTAGGTGAGTGCTCTACCAACTGAGCTACACTGCTGGCCTCCTTCCCTGCTTATCTGAAACTGTGAAGGTCTGCTATAGATACAACGGTGGACTAAACACAACGGAGGAAGCTGATGACATCAAGATTTTACAAACGAGTGTGTAAGCTTAGTCAGAACTACAAAATAGAGACCAGGGTAAGTGCTTGGGATTGGGACCTGGGGAATGAGAAAATAATGTAGCAGCAGAGGTGATTCTGAGGTAACAGACCTTTCCAGAATAGGACAGTGGGCCGTTGTGTATTTGGGGATACTAGCTGATGTAATTTGAATGTCCCCTCTAAGACTCATGTGTTGGAAGCTTATCACTGTTGCAGTGATGGTGTAACCTAAAGGTGAGTACATTCCTGTCAAAATAAAAAGGGCTCTGTGTCCCAGGACATGGGAGGGACAGTGCTCTTCACATCTCAACAGTGCAGCCTGCCAGAAGCCACTGGGCCCTTACCAGACATCAATCATGACAGTGCCTTTGGTTTAGAATTTCCAAACTCCGGGACTCTGAGAAAAAATTTTTCTGTTCATTATAAATAGCACAGCACACAATGAACTGAAACACTAGTAAAACATGCCCAGGGACAGGGTATGGGAGGCCCAGGGTCTTGAAGGATTAGTGGGACTTAGACATCTGGAAAAGGGTCTTCAAAAGGGATGGACACAAGCCGGGCAGTGATGGTACATGCCTTTAATCCCAGCACTTGGGAAGCAGAGGCAGGAAGATTTCTGAGTTCAAGGCCAGGCTGGTCTACAGAGTGAGTTCCAGGACAGCCAGGGCTATACAGAGAAACTCTGTCTGGGGGCGGGGGGTAAGGGACAGACATATTAAAAGTCCACGCCCACAGTGACACACCTACTCCAACCAGGTCACACCTACTCCAACAAGCCACACCTCCAAATAGTGCCACTCCACTCCTTGGGCCAAGCATCTACAAACCATCACATACCTCTACCTAACGAACTCTCACTGGCCTGTTTAGTTTTTCAGATACATGGCTTTGTGTAGTCTAGGTTAGCCTGGAGATTGCTGTGAAGATGACATGGAGACATTTAACTCAAAAAAAAAAAAATTCCTCCTTTCTGTTTGTCTGTCTGTCTACCTGCCATCAGCTATCTTTCCATTCATTTATGTATGTGCACATGATATATGTGTAGAGGTCAGAGGACAACTTGCAGGAGTTGGTTCTAGGGGCTGAACTTGTAGAGTGAAAAATTATAAAGACCATTTTATGAAATGTATAAAGGTTTTTTCTTTACCCTAGACCTGAGCAAAAGAATGCAAGTTCCAGAAAGCAGAACTGGATGTAAGATTTCAGGCCTTCACTGCACTGGGACACATTCTGGGTGGAGGGCATTATCCCTGAATCAGAGGACACTTGCTGGATTAACATTCCTCAAGCCTCAGGGTGGGGAAGGCCCAAAGCAAGAAGACATTCCTGACCACAGAGAAAGATGCAAGTCATCTGGGTGGTTTCAAGAAGTAGCTAACTTTTGACTGTTCTTGGTTACCCGCCCCCCCCCACCACCACCTTGAGGTTTTCCTAGTGTTACAGCCTGCTTATGTTCAAAATTTGTAAAACAACCAATCATGTGTAACCATGCGAAAATTCCTTCCTTTCCCCACCCCATGCTATAAAAAGACCCCCTCAGCTTGCTGGCCTTTTGTCAAAATTCTGTTCCTGCGTGGACGAGCAGTTTTGACCTTGGCTAGCCAACTCTCCCCAATAAACCTCTGCTGATTGCATCCAGGTATGGTTTCTTGTGATTTTTGGGTGGTTGTGATTTCCTGAGACTTGAGGAAGGATCTCCCGAGTTTGGGGGTCTTCAAACTCAGGTTGTCAGGCTTGGCTTCAGGTGCCTTTCCTGGCTGAGCCATCTAAGCCAGTTGGCTTTGAATTTCCTCTTGCTTCTACTTCCTAAGGGCTGAGACTGTAGGTGGTTCCCCCGAGGCCCCCCTCCCGTCTGTGCCCCAACTTCTGGTTTATGCAGTGCTGGGGATCCAACTCAGCATTCTCATGCATGCTAGGCAAGTACCCTACCAACTGAGCCACATACCCAGCCTACCAGATTAATAGATTTATTTTTATTCTCTTAGATGTTGGTGGAGACTCATTGATTTACTTTTTATTTTTAAGACCAGATCTCGCTGTCTTCGGCCTCCAAGTGATGGGTTTACAGGTATATGCTACTGTTCACTGCTCATTGATGATTTTTTTTTTAAAAGTGGATAAATGTTTGGGTAAATACAATGGATATGATGGTTATTCTTGGCATCAACTTGACTACATCTGGAATTAACTAAAGCCCAAGTGGCTGGGTACACCTGTGAGAGATTTTTCTTAAGTCATTTGAGGTGGGAATATCTACTTTTAATCTGGACCACTTCTTCTGCTGGTGGCCTATATAAAGGGCATGGAAGAAGAAAACTCTCTTTTCCTGCTTGCCCTTACTCTAGCTGGCAAGTCCATTCCCTCACTGGCATTAGATTCTAATTCTTCAGGATTCCAGGGTATACTGAAGAGCAGCTGAGACATCTAACCTCATGGATTGAAAAGCTAGTGGATTCTTGGACTTTTCATTCATAGCTAACCATTGATGGACTAGCTGGACTACAGCTTGTAAGCCATTTTAATAAATCATATATTATACACACACACACACACACACACACACACATTTATACACATACATAAGGGATTTGTGTGCGTGTTTATGTATGTGCATGTTTGTGTGCATGTGTGTTTGTGTCTTTATGTGTGTCTGCTTGCATGCATGTATGTGCATGTGTGTACTTGTTTGGGTGTCTATGTGCATGCATAAGCATGTACATGTTTGTGTGTGTGTGTGTGTGTGTGTGTGTATGTGTCTATGTATTTATGTGTGTTCTCTCAGTTCTGTTTGTTCCTCTAGGGGATGCTGACTAAGTAATGGGTCTGTTACATAAGGAAGCCCAGGCTGGGCTGCTGAGGCAAGCTAAGCATGTGAAGATGCTATTCTAGGTCTTTATATTCCACATAAGCTGGGTCAAAACAAAGCAACCAACCTCTTACTCAACTAACCTTTGTCACAAGCAAATACGTGGTTATTATCTGAAGTCACTATTTATTGGGGTGGTCTGTTTTGTCACTGTTGGGAACCTGACCTATGCCATCTGCTGTTAGTGGGTGACTTTCCAGTCCTGGAGACATATATACTGTTTTCCTTCCTTCCTTCCTTCCTTCCTTCCTTCCTTCCTTCCTTCCTTCCTTCCTTCCTTCTTTCCTTTTTTCCTTCCTTCCTTTTTTCCTTTCTATCCTTCCTTTTCCCCTTCCCCTCCCTTCCCTTTTTTCCTTCTCTCCCTCCCTTCCTGCTTGCTTGCTTGCTTGCTTTCTTTCTTTCTTTCTTTCTTTCTTTCTTTCTTTCTTTCTTTCTTCCTTTCTTCCCTCCCTCCCTCCCTCCCTCCCTCCCTCCCTCCCTCCCTCCCTCCCTCCCTCCCTTCTTTCTTTCTTTCTTTCTTTCTTTCTTTCTTTCTTAGACAAGTTTTTTTTCTGGCTGTCTTGGAACTTGCTCTGTAGACCAGGCTGGCCTTGAACTCAGATCTACCTACACCTTATGATTTCTACAAGAGAGTAAAATAAGAGATTTGACTTATTTTGTCAACTTGGGAATAAGTGTGTGTGAGAACAGTTCTTCTGAATTCAATCTTTGAACAACTAGAACGTTTTGACTGACTGACCTTGATAGAATTCCCATGAGTGGTGATAATTGTTGCCAACCTCTTGGATTTTCAGCTTTGTTGAGAACAGGTATAATCTGAGAAGATTGTCAAATGCACATTTTTAGTGCCATTTTCAATAATGTGACTCCATAGATCTGGGAGGGGCTCAAAAACCGCAGTGATAATAAGGACTCAGGATGGATTTGGAGAACGAACTTCACTGACCATACTTTGGAAATACAACTGGAAATATTCTTAAGTAGTGGGGTTAGGTCTGCTCTCTGGCCTTGCTCCATGATTTGATCTTCAATGCAGGTAACTGGAAACATTCCTAGAAACTGGCGAATCTGTGAACAGCTACAGCTTGCTACTGTCGACCTGTGGGGCTTGCTCAGTGTAGATGGTAGACTCACTAATGTAATCCCCTCTGTTCGCCCTGCTATTCTGTTCTAAATGAGGGATATTGGGGGAATTAGGGTAATTAGCATGCAGGCCTGTTCTGCAGGCTTCTCCTCTGCTCTCATCAATCACTGACGTTCTTATTCCTGTCTACCAAGGAGGCTTGAAAAGTTACACAGCAGGCAGGGGGCAAAATTAATTGCTGTCTAGATTTTTCTTAATGGTGTTTTCTCTCTTTTTCTGAGTATCTTCTTTTTTTTTAAGTGTAGTTTGGATGATAAGGTTTTAAAATGTGTATAAAAGACAAGACACACACACACAGATACACACACACACATACACACACACACACACACACACACACACACACACAAACAAGCTGAGATAGTTAAGAAATAACAGGACATGCTTTAATTGTGTAAAAGGTCAAGGGTAATGTTTATTGCTATTTCCTTTCCATGCAGGTTTCAGAAAGATGGGTGTAGATTTACTATCTCTGGGTTGTTCATGACTTTGAAAGTGAATTAGAAACCAGAAGAAACGACCGTAAGCATTTGCTGTACCAGTTCCCATAGCTTATCTCTGAGTAACGTCATCATGGACATCTCAGTAGTCCTTGGAAGAAATAGGGGAAGTTCGAGAAGGGCAGGGTTTGGCATCTTTAGAAGAGGAGTGGATGACCTTCCTTATGCTCCAACCAGGATTCCTTTGAAGTTCATTTTTAGGTGAGTGGCATCTCAGTGGATAAAGCCCTTGCTGCCAAGCCTCGAGACCTGAGCTTCATCCCTGGGATTGCAGGTAGAAGGAAGGAACTAACTGCTGGTCGCCCTCTGATCTCCATTCATGTACCATGGTACATGCGCACATGTAGAGATAAATAAAAGATAATTTTAAGAACACTGTTTTGTTGCTCATCTCTTTACCTGGTAAAGAGGGTAGAGAATGTCTGTTCCATACATTAGTGGTTTTTTTTTTTTTTTTTTTTTTTTTTTTTTTTTTGAGTTATCATGGTGTCTACTGCTGGCATGAATAAGAGCTGGAATGAAAAAAAGAACAGCAAGGAATCTGTTTGTGGTGGTATGAGGAATGTCCCTCTCAGGCTCATATATTTGAACACCTGGTCTCCACTTGGCTCTGCTTTCTTAGGAGGTGCAGCCTTGCTGGGAGAGGGCTTTGTGAGTTTACAGCCTTTCTCTGCTTCCCCCCTTCTGTTTCCAGCATAGATGAAATGTGAGCAGTCAGCTTCCTATCCATGCCTGCCTGCTCTGCCCTGGAGTGTACCCTCTGGTACTGTAGATCAGGATAAACTCTTCCCAAGGTACTTCTGGTTATGTTGTTTCATTACAGCAACAGGGAGATAACCATCTTGTGGGAAAACAATCTGATATATATGTATATGATGTATATGTAATATACAAATAAATATACATTATATAATAAATACATATATATTACATTTCATGCATACATATATTTATAATATGTATGCATACATATTATAAATATATATAATGTATATAATGTATTATACATGTATATATAATTTATGATATATATGTATATGTATAATGTGTATGTGTGCATAATTTTTTCTGGGACTATAGTGAAAATTATACTATGAGAAAAAAGAGAGTACCTCTTTATAAGAGGCTTCTGTAGGGTCAGGTCACCTCCCAACTATTTCCAGGTGATTTCAAAAGAGCTGATAATCTCAGCCCACCCAAATAGTCATTTGCAGCTGAACAGAAAGACAGGGAACATCTCAGGACAAGGAGGGAGAGTAGATCCCTGAGGAACACCACTGATGCTGCTTGTCGGGGAGAGCAGGGATCTTGTGCAATCTCTTTCCTCTGCTGTCAATCTTCAATTGTTTTAGGCATCTAACCTAGAAGTTCCACTTTCAGGGAAAGGACATGTACTAAACGCTTGTGTAACTCTAGCAGTTCCTAGTGGTGTCTGCCTTATCAGATTCTAGGTGAGTCTGATGATAACATTACTAACACACACACACACACACACACACACACACACACATTTCATAGAAAATTGATGAGATGTAAGTTTAGGCCTACCAAGTATGTCTGGCTAATGCTAACACAGCTCTCTGGGGGAGCCCATCCCACATTTGGGCACACCTTAATTTCCGAGACTCTTTAGAGAAGCCTATGTCCACGTTCCTGTGGCTGCCCGTCAGGTCTCCTTGAATGCCTCTCTCTCTTGCTATCTTTAATGAACTCCAGCTCTGCTTCATGTTGCCCTACTGAAACTCTTCCCTGAGCTGAAGCCACAAATCCCAGTTTGACCTGAGTTGAGGTCCCTAAAAGATTAAGGGAGAGGCTGAAGAGATGGCTCAGTGATTAAGAGTACTGGCTGCTTTTTCAAAGGACCCAAGTTCCATTCCCAACACCCCATGGCAGCTCACAACCACTTTTTTTTTTCTTTCCCCGAGACAGGGTTTCTCTGTGTAGCCCTGGCTATCCTGGAACTCACTCTGTAGACCAGGCTGGCCTTGAACTCAGAAATCTGCCTGCCTCTGCCTCCCAAGTGCTGGGATTAAAGGCATGCGCCACCACCGCCCGGCGCTCACAACCATTTCTAACTCCAGTGTCAGGGGATCTGAAGCCCTCTGTTGGTCTCTGAAGGCACTGACCACCTGTGATGCAGACATACATGTAGGCAAAACACCCATACACATAAACTAATAAATTAATTAGACAAATAACAGATGAGGGGAACTCAGGCCACTAAGGATGGCAATGTGGGCCTGTGTATGCCATGTCACCACGGACACGTTCTGTTTCTTAAAACAAAAGCTGACCAGTCTGGAGTTACGCAAACCCTTGATTTTTCTGCCCAAGGTGGTTGGTTTGGAGTACGGAAGAAAGATCCAAATCAGAATTTAGCTGGAAAGTTGCTTTCTTTAACATGCTTGGGCATTTTTTTTCCAGTTTTACATATGCTCTTGCACTTCCAAAAAGCACTCTGGTTATTCTGATGGCTCTCTCACCCTTACCCAGTGAGCTAAAATGACATCCAGGTCATTTAAAAGGCCTAGGACAGTTCCTTGTTCTAAGCAATTTGATTTAAAAGTGGGAACGGGGAGAGGATGACTCTGTTTTTAAAAGAGAAAATATGTAAGTCAGGCCTGGTTGCCTATAATCTCAGCTCCCAGGGGGCTGTGAGGCAGGGGCATCAGCCTCAGTTACTTAGCAAGTTCAGAACTAGCTTGAGCATGTGGGACCCTGTCAAACAAACATTCCTCCCTCCTTTCCCTCTCACCAAAGAAATCACAAAGCCTACCACTGTGTTTATTCTGAGCAATGGAGGGATGAGTTTCTCTGTCTCTCTCTGTCTCTCTCTCTGTCTCTCTCTCTCTCTGTCTCTCTCTCTCTCTGTATGTGTCCGTCTGTCTGTCCATCTGTCTATCATAGCCTAGCTGGCCTCAAACTCACTAGGTAGTCAAGAATGATATAGACCGATCTCCACCTCCCTGGGACTGGGACTATTGGCCTGTTCTACCATTTCTGAATTCTGTGGTGCTGGGGATTGAACTGGGCCTGTACCCTGGGCCTTGTGTGTTCTAGGTAAGTACTCTGTTAACTGAGCCATATTTCCAGTCTTTATGAGTGTGTGTGTGTGTGTGTGTGTGTGTGTGTGTGTGTAGTGGTGGGACTGGTACTTTGTGTTTTGGGACCACATTAAAGCTGAAGCCGCCAATAGAGACCTTTGGCCATCAGAGTTCTTTACTTTCAGGTGAACTTCCCCATGGAGGCTAGCCTTAGGCTGCTTCCACTGTGAGCAACTTTCTCTTCTGAATGCTTTGTTTTATGACCTGAAACTTAGCCTCACCTACAGAACAGCTCAGCCCCCTGCATGGCAAGGCTGTGTGCCATCCGGGGATCTCCTAATGGCTAAGCACATTATGAATAGAGATTTATGATCACTTTCCCAGTCAATTAAAATTCCAGATATTACTTAGGCAGAATTCAATTAAGGTTAATTGGGGCTTCTGAAAACTGCTTTTCCAAAGGGAAGCCATGATGGGATTGTGACTCCTAGTGGGTTTTGATCAGTTTTAAATAACTCTCTGTGCCTCTCTTTCCCTGGCACAAACTGCCTCCTCTCCCCAGTGAGGCTCCTGCTATTCCTGTTTGGTCCAGATGTTGATTTCCCTGTCATAAGTTATCATTGTGACTTATTTGGTTCTTGCTTTGTCTTTTCCAAAAAAACAAAACAAAACAAAGCAAAACAAAACAAAACAAAAATACCCCCCCACACACACACAACCAAAACAGAAACAACAAAAGAAAACAAAACTCTCAAGGCCCTCCACAGACCAGAATTCTAACAAAGCCCCAACCTGTGCTGGGCTGAAATCACAGTGGTCTGACATGAAAGAAACACAGTCATTTGGAAGATTGTGACAACATTTCAGAAGCAATTATCCAGCCTGGAAAAACAACCCATTCCCTTTCCTTTGTCATTAAGGTGTATGAAAAGGTTTGCCAACAGTGCCGACGAGGTGGGGGTGGGTGGGTGGGGACAGGTGCATGCAGGAGTCACAGTGCGAGTCAGTCTTCCATTCTTCTCCAAATTTCATTTTCTTGTTGTCAAGGGCTATTGTGACAGTTCTTAGCACAGCTGATTGAACTGGGAAAACACTTGGGACGGGCCCTTCGTCACCGAATGCAGAACATGCAGCCAGCAGCTCGCAGAGCCATCTAGGGCAAGGAGTGAATAATAATTCCTGTAGTTTATAGTCTCAGAATTTCCAACCTATTGTTCATCACTGGAGATGAATACCAGAAAGCTAAAGAGACAGATTTCCTTCTTGAAAAGAAGAGAGGAGATGATTGTGTGTGGGAAGCAGATATTGCAACCCCCCTGTTTTCCTGCTGTTCTTCCAGGGGGCAGAGGGAGGCATTTGAAGAGGGCTTAACAGAGCCTCTGTCAGATGCCACCTGCATGAATTAGAGTTTTCAGTGTCTTGCGCCCCCTGGGAATATCATTGTATACATACCTCTTGACAGAGAATAGATACCATGGGTAATTTCTTTTAAAAATTTAAAAATACATTTTATTTGGTGTGTGTGTGTGTGTAGCTGGGCATGGCACACCATATGAGTAGACGTCAGAGGACTATCTGTGGGAGTTGGCCTTGGGGATTGAACTGAGGTGGCTAGACTTGGTGGCAATTGTCTTTTCTTGATGAGCCATTTCGATGGCCACCATGGCTGATTTTCGTCCCACATAGGCCTTGCTTCCATGAGCACAGAGGAAGAATTTTGGTGAGACTCGTAGTAACTGCTGCTGATTTGGGTAATTCATTCCTTGTCAGTTTCAGAGGCCAAACAACACCTGGGCAGGTTGAGAAGTTATTTACACAGCTAGTCTATGTGGCAGTCCAGTGGTCTCTCTAGAGTTGCATGTTGCATATAAGCTTCTTCTTAGAGCCTCTTTGAGTCACTCGTGAGGGCAGTTCTTCTGGTTCCTGCCCCACTGCAAGAAGGACTCATATTAGACTTTCCTCTGGTGGGTGCCCAGGAGTATAGTCCAGTTGGTAGACTGCTTGCTTAGCATGCATAAAGTTCTGGGTTCAATCCCCAGCACCCCGTAAATTGGTGGCACATATCTGTAATCCCAGCACTTAGTGTAATGATTTACCCCAGCTTGGGGTTAGAGACTGTGTCTCAGTTTTTTAAAAGGCTCCTTGTTTTCTAGGGACACTGATGGCTCCTGCTCCTCTACAGATATTGTCCTCTGCAGGAATGAAGGTAGGACCTGCCACCCCCACACAAAACTACCATTTTCCCATTTCTTCTCTTTTAAAAGACCTCCTGGAAAAGGAGAGATGGGAAAGTGAGAGGTTCTAAAACTGTGTAGCAGTTCAGGGGGAAAGTTTCTGTAATCAGAAATCTGGGGTATAATTATATGATAGCCAGAAGAAAGAAACATGCAGACGGGCTCAGTCTCCAGGGTACGATTCCTAATGAATTCTCTCTATTCCTTATGGGAGAGAGAGGCACATTTGTAAAATTAAAAGTCAATGCCTCTTTGATGAGAGGATTTGCAGGCTCTTCTGTCCTTTTTAAAAACACTGTGTGTTTGGCAAGAAGAGTCAAGAAACTAAACCTCTCCTCAAGGACGTTGGGGGCGGGCGAGCAGGAGCAAGCAGCCTGCTTTTCTTCTCCCAGATCGCAAGGCAAGGCCGCGTGAGCCCTTTTCTGAAAGAGCTAGGTAGGTGGTAGGTGGCATGTGACTGGCTGTTCTGAGGAACATGGCCTTGTCTGCATGACTTGATAATACCTGTTAATTCAGAGGAGAAAAACATCTCAGCTATGGCAATGGCATTGTGCAACTGAAACAAAAGTTGACTGTAGTTTTCTTTCTTTTTCCTTTTGGATTTTCCTCTTTTGAGACAGGTCTCATGTAACTCCGTCTGGTTTCGTTCAGACTTGCTGTGTAGCCCATGTGACTTTAAACTCTTGATTCTCTCTGTCTCTACCTCCTGCATGCTGGGATTCCAGGTGTGCACCACCATACCAAGTTTATGCAGTAATGGGGGTCGGACTCAGGACTTTGTGCACACTAGGCAAGCACACAGTCAATGAGCTACAGCCCCAGCTCAAGGCTTTTGTCTTCTTGTCCTGTTTGGGAGTCACATGCTTATATGTAGTAATGAGACTGCAACCACTACATGGGTCTCTTCTGGAGCCCACCATCTGTCTGTGGCAGAGTTCTTTCCCAGAAACACTTAGAATTTAAGAGGGGACAGGAGTACTTTTATAGATATGCAAAGTTTCCTGAAATTTGATTCTAGGATCTGCTTCCCAGATCACATCAAATGTCACCAATAAACAGTCACAACTGCTGAGCAAAGGCATGGGGGAGCGTGAAGGCCATGGTTGCAGGTGGGGCAGTCCCTTGTTATATTTGCAGGAATCATAAAGGCCAAGTTGTTAAGCACCATCATTATTATTAAGTGATATGAATCATTAAATGATAGAAGCTTTTAATTAGATTCATAGCATTAGAAACACAGGTAGTGCCATAGTTAGAATCTGAAATGTCCCTCGAAGGTCCATATGTGAAAAGCTCAGTGGCTGGTTTGGAGCTGTTGTAGGGTGGTGGGAATATTTAGAGGAGAGGCTAATTAATGGAGGGCTCTAGGTTGTGGAGGGTGTGGCATGTTAGGGGTAGTGAGAGCCTTCCCTTTCTTTTCTCTGCATTGTGGCTATCCCAGGAGAATGCGTATTCCTCCTTGGTCCTCTGCCATGCCCTGTATTGCCACAGACCGGAAAGCAGGAAGACCAAGCAACCATAAACTGAATTCTTCAAAACTAGGAGCCCAACTGGGTATGGTTGGCACATGCTTTTAATCCCAGCACTCGGGAGGCAGAGGCAAGCAGATCTCTCTGAGTTCGAGGCCAGAGTGGTCTACAGAGTGAGTTACAGGACAGCCAGGGCTACCCAGAGAAACCCCGTGTCAGAAACAAACAAACAAACAAACAGGCAAACAACTCTTAGCCCAAATAAACCTCTTGCCTTCATAAACTGGTAATGGTAGGTATCTGTTACCCCGAGGGAGAGCTAAGTTCTGGAAACTTCACTCAGTATTTCTTTGCCTACGAGTTAGGATGCTGTTTCCTGTGAGGCCGTTTATCTCTGTTGCTAAGCATTAAGTGAAAATGTTACTGTTCCCCTCTTCAGCACCTTAAGTGGGGTCACCATGGTAGCTCAGAGGTAGCCATGAGAAAGAGTTTACAAGCTGGACATGAGTGTGCTGTCATGGGTTTGTTATCCCCAAATGTGGGAGGCTAAGGCTGGAGATTGATGAGTTTGAGGCCAGCCTGAGGCCATACATAGTACCTGAAGTCGGGTACTAAGGCAATGCAAAACAAACAAACAAACAAACAAACAAACAGGCAACAAAAATAAAAAACCCCAAAAGCAAAACCAAACCAAAAAAAAAAAAAAATCAGGAACATGCAACATGCAGCAGTGAAATGCAAGCCGGCATTTCAGAGTCTCTCAGAAAGAGGATGGCTAAGTATGTAGGTGTAACTAGCAATCAAAGTGTTGCAAACTGACAGGTGCTTTAGTCTTTTGAGGGTTTATGGCAAAAATCCTATAGACTTAGTGATATCTATTTATTTCTTAGAGTCTGAAGACTAGAATCTGTGAACAGGGTACCAGCCTGATGGTCCAGCTTGGGCGTCCTTCTGCTTGTGGAGAGAAAAAAAGAGAGAGCAAGCATTCTTTAATCTCTACCTTCTATCATCTATTTGTGTGAGTGTGTTTGATTGTGTGCATGTACTTCTGTGGTGTGTGTGTATGTGTGTTTATGTGTGTGCATGCATGTGTGTGTATGTATGTGTGTATGTATGTGTATGTGTGCATGTGTGTGCATGTGTGTGTGTGCATGTGTGTGTGCATGTGTGTGTGTACAATGGTGAGCATGTGGAAGTTGGGGGACACCTTTCAGGAGGTCAGGGACTGAACACAGGTCACCAGCTGTTGTGGCAGGTGCTCTTCAGCAGAGCCATCTCAGTTTTCCTTCCAGTCTCTTCTTTAATGGCCAGGGTTCCAGCCTCATGACTTCATCCTTTTTGGTGGTGTTTCTTTTGACAAAACCTACCACCACCACCTTTTCAACACAGGTTTTTTGATGTAGCCTGGTTGTCCTGGAACTCACTCTGTAGAACAGACTGGCCTTGAACTCAGACATCCACCTGCCTCTGCCTCCCAATTGCTGAGATCAAAGGTGTGCGTCACCACTGCCAAGCTACTCTTTTCTATAAAAAAATCATTTATTTATTTTGAGTATGTGTATGGGTATTCATGTGTTACAATACTTGCATGGAGGTCAAAAAACAATTTTGTGTGGCCAGTTCTTTCCTTCTACCACATGAGTCCTGGGGAGTGAAATTAGGTCATCGGGCTTGGTGGCTTGTACTTTTAACACTGAGTCATCTTGCTGGCTCTTCTTCTCTGCTTTCTGATTGTGGATGTGTTGTGAACAGCTGCTTCAGGCTCCTGCTGCCTGACTTCCCTTCCATGGTGTATGATTCCTTGGATTCTGAGCTAAAACAAGCCCTTTCTTTCTCAAGTAGCTTTGTTAGGATATTTTATCATAGCAAGAAGAAAATAAACCAAGAGATCAATATCCCAGTATCTTGACTTTGAATTTCCCAGCCCTGAGAACTGCCTTATTGTTGAAGCATTTTGTTACAGCAGCTTGAACTGATGTAGACAGGCAATGTAGTTGAGTGCAAATGGACTGGAAGTGATTTCAAGGTATCTGCCCAGGAGCAGCAAGAGGAACATGGGAGGATTTTTAGCGTGCGTTGTACATTGCCTGGTGTTAGGCCCGTCATGACGGCATGAGGGCCTGGAAGGAGGGCTGTTTGAGGATGGTACAGGTGCAAGACATTTTTGTTTGTTTTTGAGACAGGGTCTCATGTGGCTCAGGCTGGCCTTGAACCTACTGTGTCAACGAGGATGACCTTGAACTTCTGACCCCCCTGCCTTAACTTTCCAAGTGCTGGGATTACAGGGATGTACTACTTCACTGGATCAGATGGAGAGTATTAGTAGCTGAGAGGCATTTTAAACTTGCTTCCCATTTTACTTTTTTCTCCTCATAGTTTTCATTGCTAGGGTCTTACTCTTGATGCTGGGCATTGAACCCGCTGTACGCTGAGCATGCAATCTGCTGCTGAGAGAGACCCGAGACCCTCATTGTTATTGACTTTTCCTTCTTTGGGCTGGTATTCATTAATTTTAGACTCCCCCCCCCCTCCAACCCCTCCGTTCTTTTCCCTGATACTCCTCTCTTGACCCTTTCTCTATTATTTTTACAGCAAGCTATATTTTTACTCGAGGCTGATAGGCTGTACTGTGTCAATGACAATATCACCTTTTATTATTTGCTCACTAACACACCCACTCCAGAGTTAGGCACATTTTTCTATCATAGGGGCCCTTGGTTTTCCGGCTGAGTGGACCTAATGCTTTTTTTTTGCTCTGTGTGTAAGATGTGGAAATTGCTACAGCAGCTCAATGCTAGGGCCAGGCAAGTTGGTGTTTACAAAATGGCACACGGTGGAAACTTAGACTCCCAGTTTTCCTTGAGAGGACAGCCATTAACCTTGGCGGTAAAGCAGAATGCACATGGATTCGTATTTGTAAATACGCCCTGCTCCTTAAGCAAGTGTGGTGGGAAGAATCCAGATTTTCATCAAAAAATAAATTAGAAATGGAGTCCTCACATAATGAAGGAACTCATGGGAAGGTTCCCTAGTGAGCAACTGTCTTAATGTCTGAGTCACCTGCGTTCATTACCAACAGGGCTTCTTGCAGCACAGGGCAAGGGTGAGGTAAGCTGGGGTAAGCTGCAGGGCGCTTCCCAGTTCCAGTGAGTTCATTAGTCAGTGTTAATCCTTGTTTCTCTTGGTGTTTTACTGCACACTGTTTCTTTCCAGGTGACTGTTACCTTGCTTCTGCCCATTTGAGTTTAGAACATAACCCGTTTATCTGGGCCCAGGGCTCTATTCTGTTTCCTCTGTGAGTGGGAATTTCGGTTTCTGCCATGTGTGGAGTAAGAAAGTAGGTCACTCATGAAATGCTTCCTGGAGTGGATAAATGCTCTGCCACCAGAACAGCACCCAAAGGGTGTTGACCAAAGTGACAGACTGGACCTTGAGGACAGACAACAGAGCCAACTGGGCACTTTCCAGGAATTATCCAGGAAGTCAGTTTGAGCAGAAACGTCCTGGTCCAAGCTCACTGGTCAAATGAACTCTGTTCTGGCAGCAAATTCACACTCACCACTGTGGGGGCTAACATCACTTCAGGGAGCTTTGGTCAGTGAGATTTCTTCATGTTTGTTCTCTTCTATAGTCTACACAGCTAGCTGCCTTACTTACGCGTCTCATTGTGATCAAACACCCGACAACATTTAAGGGAGAAATGGTTTATTCAGGCTTCCTGCATGAAGGATACATTCCATATTGGCATGAGGGCTTGAGGGCAGGAGTGGAAGAACAAATGGTTACACTGCAAAGCCATTCAAGGACCAGAGAGTGAGTGGGGTGTGGGGCTGGGCTATTGTCTTAGTTATGGTTACTATGGCGGTGAGGAAACACCATGACCAAAGCAACTTGGGGAGGAAAGGGTTCGGCTCACTTTTCTGTTCACCATTGAGGGAAATCAGATTTGGAACTCAAACAGGGCAGGAACCTGGAAGCAGGAGCTGATGCAGAGGCCATGGAGGGGTGCTGCTTACTGGCTTGCACCTTATGGCTTGCTCCAGCCTGCTTTTTTATAGAACCCAGGACCACCAGCTGGGGCTCACCTCACTTACAGGGCCATCCCCTGTCAAGCACTAATTATAAAATGCCCTACAGGTCTGCCTGCAGCTCTAGCTGATGGTAGTATTTGTATTTTCTTAATTGAGGTTCCCTCCTCTCCATCCACTTGGCCACGTGTTCAAATACATGAGCCCCAAAACAGACACTTAATATTGAAATCGCAACACCCCCAAAGTTGTAAAAACCTCAGACTCTAGGGAGAAGCTGCAGGTGAGGCGAACAGCAGGAAGCTGTTTCCACATGACAGAATCCCCTTTGAAGCAAGGATCTCCCTTTGCTGGAAATTGCCTTTCTCTGCTTATCCATTTTGGTCCCCCTGACTGCTGTAGCAGTTGCCACAAACAACAGGAATTCCCCCCTTTATATACTCGGAAGCCAGAAGTCTGAAATTAGCATCATTGGTTTAAAGCCAAGATGTCAGCAGCAGGACTGTACACTCTCTAGAGGCATCGAGCGAGAATCTACCTATCATCCTTTTCAGCTTCCAGTGGCTGCCCAAAGCAGCCACATGGCTTTGCCTCTGTCTTTGTAAGGATGCTTGTGATTGTATTTAGGGCCCACCGAGATTATCCAGGATAATTTCTGCATCTCAAGATCTTTAACTTAATCACATCTGTGAAGTTGTTGCCAAATAAGGTAACATTTACAGGGTCCAGGTATCAGGAGCTCCACCTCTGGGGCCACTCTGCAGCTGGCGACGTCACCTCTGTTAATTTTTCTGTAGTGCCGTATTTCACTGTGAGTGTAGCTCTAATCGCTGGTAATTGTTGAGTGGCACTGGAAAGCTCTTCTGGGGACTGCCTGCCAATTTAGGGCTCTCTGGCCTTGAAGCATACCAAGGGGGTGAGGAGTGAGATAAAATATCCTGGCAGGGAGGAACAATTTAGCATAGACATTGCTTTCTGTTGCCTTTGAGCCATACTTTTAGAAAAAGCCCTGAGTGACTGAGTTGGATTGTGTGCTGTTTAAAGAATCTCTCTAACCACAATACATTCCTTGTGCCACCTTAGTGCTCCCGCCTTGGGCACCTTAGTGCTCCCACCTTGGACACCTTGGTGCTCCTGCCTTGGCCACCTTGGTGCTCTCGCCTTGGCTTACAAGTCCAAACGACAATCTCTTGTCAATGGAGGTCAGTCAAGGGAGGAACTGGGAGGCACCGTCTGGAGCAGAGGTCATGAATGATGTTGCTTACAGGTCTTCTCTATGACTTACTCTGTTTACTTTCTTATATAACCCAAGACACCCACCCAAGGTAGCATAGGCAGAGCGGTCTGGGCCCTCCCACATCTATCATCAATTAGGAAAATGCCTGTAGACTTGACTTAACTGAGGTTCTTCTTCCGAGATGACCCTAGCTTGTGTTGAGGAAAAGCTAACCAGAACACCACTGTAAGTGGAAGATTCTTCCTCTAGGTTTCTGGTTTCCTGAACATCTGCTTCAAAGGCTCGAATACATACCTCTCCCCTTTGGGACACAGAAGGAGGCACATATAGCAAAGATTCAAAGCATTATATAACAGTTTTGTGGCAGTGATTTACAATCCAGCCTGTCTTCCCTCCCTTAAACTGTGTGGGAAATCCCTCTGGGAAGTTTCTGAATCCTTCTTGTTTTATGTGGCCAGTTGTAGCCAACCAGGTTTGATGAGACTGGGTGCTCATATACTAGCATGGATGAACTCAATGAATCTTTCAGTGGCATCCTTTAATCTTTCTGGATATGAGACTCTTAAATGTGATTCCTCAAGATCCCTGAAATTCCTCATGGGGACCGCTTTACGCAATTGCTCATGAAGGCTGTGTGTTTGTTTCTTTCTTTCGTACATCCAATTCAATGCCCTCTACCCCATCCCCAAGCATATGCTCGAATGCAAGGGCAGGCTGATTTTCTTTGCCATTGGCAAAACTCCAGACGTGGTCATTGGCTAGACATGGCCATTGGCTAGCCTGGGCAGAATACTTGGTCACCCATTTTTTTCTACATTAGAGTGTAATTGATACTTTTCTATTGCTGTGAGGAGATGTCAAGGCTGAGACAACTTATAGAAGAAAGTATTTATTTGGAGCTTAGGGTTCCAAAGGGTTAGAATCCATGACGGTAAGGACGGCGGGCAGTAGCTGGCTGAAGCTGGAAGCTGAGAACTCACATCTCAAACCACAAACAGGAAGCAGAGAGAATGATTCTCAGAGACGTACATCCCCCAGCGAGGCAACACCTCCCAATTTTCTCCAGCCAGCCAGCCAGAACTGGGGACCAAGTGTTCAGATACCTGAGACTTGTGGGAGGTACACAAACTACCACATAGAGGTGTCTGTGTCCTTCAATGCTGAAAGCAACCAGGTGACTTCTTTACTTTTTGTCCTCCATTCTGGAGGTGTCTTCCTTTGTGTTTAGTTATCTTTCCTTTTGCTGTGACCAAATACCTGGCATGAAGCAACTTAAAAGAGCAATTTATTTTGCCTTACAATTTAAAAGGGTATAGTTCATCATTTTAGGATCCCACTCAAGGTATGGTACTGTTCACACTCAGTCAGGGTGGGTCTTCCCTGTTCAGCATCTGGGCACCAGGGAGGTGGGGCTCACAGATGCACCTATAGGTGTATTTTATCTCCTTGGTGCATCCAAATCCAGTTGGGTTGACAGTCAAGACTAATCATCACACGGATTTCCCTTGCCTGAGATGGTTCTCGGGGCAGTTCTCGGGGGGGGGGGGGAGATACTCCTATGCCATCTTACCTCTAAGATGGGAAGGAATGCAAAGGCAAGTTAGCCATGTTTATTGTTCCACTGCAAAGATCCATGTTGGAGCTTTCAAAGTTCAAGTCATATTTTAAGTGTTGATTCATCCTTTTTGGAGAGGGTCTAGAGGCATATATATATTCTACTCATATAGGACATCTGTGTTCAGCTTCCATTATTGTAAAAAACACCAGAGATAATCAGGGTATAGAGAAGGCTATTTTGGCGCATACATAGGAGGTTTTAGACAACAGTTGACCCTGTTGCTTTTGGGACATTATGGGAGAAGCACATGGTAGTGAAGACTGCTTGCTAGGGAGCTTCAAAGTAGGGGGGTGGGGCGGGGAGAAGGAGATTGAGGAAGGGGGAAGGAGAGAGAGAGGTGGGATCTCACAGTCTCCTGCTAGGACTAGCCTCCAGTGACAGAGGATTCCCTACAGACCCCACTTTATAGTTCTGCTGCTGTTCAGTAGTACCCTTATCACACAGTCCTTGGGGAAGCCTTCCAGATCTGAAACCATAAAGCTGTCTTTCTGTACCCATTCTTACTCTCCTCTGTCCTTCTGTGACCTTGTAGCTATCCTTAGAAAACCCAATTTCTCCGTTGTCTCCTGGAGAAGTTCGGTATGTTTACCTTAGTCCCCAAAGCTTCTTTAAGGTTTCCTCTTTTCCTCTCTCTCGGGAAGGCTGCTATCTCAGGAGTCTCTTGTTCTTCCTGACCTGGTCCTTGGCTCTGCTTTTTTATTTTTAAGCTCTTCCTCACTAGCCAACCGGTTCATTTGGTGATTCTAGTTTGTTGAAAGCCAGGTCTTTTGCTGTCGCTTTGTGTCATGAGGAAGCCTGGCCTGCTGGGAGAGACCTGCTTGCTTTTTTTTTTTTTTTTTTTTTCATTCATCCTTTCTTAATTTTTATTTTTCAGAGACAGAGCTCTTATGTAACCTAGGCTGGCGTCAAATTTGCTATGTAGCTAAGGATGACCTTGGATAGATAATCCTCTTGTACCCACCTCCAAATATGAGGACTACAGTTTGTCTCCATATCGAGGTTATGCTGTGCTGGGAATCGAACCCAGTGACATGTGCATGCTAGCCAAGCACTCAAGTCACGAGTTGCACCTCCAGTCTGAAGCCATCTTTCTCCATAAGAGCGGATCCCTTTGCCTCTTTTTGCTGTTCTGGAAGTTTCCCCTCAACCCATGCCCTTGTCTTTTGCAGACGTGGCTTCCTGTGGAGCCGTGGTGGAACGAGCTGGATGTTCCAGCTCAGTTTCTATAGGCAGAGGCCCTTCTTATGTTATTTCCCCTCTATTATCTCCTCTGTCTTGTTCTCTGTTCACAGCAACCTCCACAGAGGAGTCATTAGAAAAGAAAATCCTTCAGTATTGAGGCTATCAAAACCTGAATAGCCAGCACAGAAGCTGGAGGATCATTTCCTCCCATGTGTTTTCTAATGGTTTGGCAAAGACGCTTCCCAAACATCTGCATTAAACATCCCCCCCCCCCCAGGTGTGTGCCTCACAGTTGTCAAGTGACTAAATCTGAGGACTGCAATCTCTCTGTGGCCTGGATGCTCCCAGGCCAGCTCTCTGGACCCCACTTTGGTCCATGACACACTTTGGGGCCATTAAAGGTATGGCAGCTGGGGCTCATGGCCTTGGAAAGTGGCGACATTATCTCTTTTATAGCACATCCCCTGAATGCCAACCTGCTGTTCATTTAGCTCCTGCACACACTGCTTCTGCTTCACAGATGAGAAAAAAACCCAAAAAAACCGAGGCATTGAGTAGTGAGAGATTAGATCCTGAGTGCCTCGGTCTCCATCTTGGAGTTGAAGAGGACGGACGAACATTGCTTCTCCTTCTGAAATGGGCTGATTCTATGAAATCACCCCTTCCAAATTTATACAGACTGCTGATGAGAGCTCTGCCTCTCTAATTTCCGTGGGATGTGAAGGGTTTTCTAGCAATCTGCAGGCTGAGCTGAATGCCTCTTTGTGCTTTCCAGTGTGTCTAAAATAAAATCTGTGGAATTGTAGGAAGGAGGGGAAAAAAAAAAACCCTTCTGAAAAAGTCTCCGTGAAAGGAAAGTGCCTTCCTCATAGCCTTTGCTCCACAAAGGGAAAAAGATCTTGACATTTTCCCAGGAGTGAATGAGCAGGTGCAGCAATTGTAAAAGGTAATGGCAGGGTTTCCCGAGAGCTCTGGGGCAAGGACAGGATCACGACTGAACTTCTCAATGAGCTTTTCAGGAGAGGATGCATGGGCTGAAGTCTCGGATGCCATTATGTCTCTTAGGTGAGGAACAAAAGGCTGATTTAGTGGGTCTCTTGCTCCGTTCCCTTTCAGTGGTCTGAAGACGTGGTCTGTTATGGATCTAAGTACCAATGTGCAAAATGTGTATATGCAGGCATGTATGAGTGTATCTGTCTGCTGTCTGTCTATCTATCTATCTATCTATCTATCTATCTATCTATCTATCATCTGTCTAATGTATCATCTATCTTCCTATCATCTATCTATCTATCTATCTATCTATCTATCTATCTATCTATCATCTTTCTATTATCTATCTATTTATCTATCTATACTTCATCTATCTACATATCTGCAAGCCATCCACATTTTGTCTATTTCTCTGTTTTTATTATCTATACCCATCATCTTTCTCTCTATTGGCCTGTCAATCAAAACTTACCTCTCCTCCATCCAGGCATCTGCTCACTCCTCTGTCTTTTTACTTTACTTGCTTGTTCTCTCTGCCTCTTCTCATTTTCATCTTGCTGGGCTGAAACTTGCTTGTCTTCCTGGGAAAGATGAATAATGAATCAGTGTTTCCCCACCTGTGGTCTGTCAATCTTCCTCCTGAGTGGACTGTGAACTGTTAGCTTCATCAAATTAAAAATTCTGGTTCTGCCCTGGAAGATGAGACATTCATCTATAATGGTTCCTACGGGTTTTCAGAAATTCCAAGAGAGTTGAACAGTACTGCTTACAATGAGGGCCTCGTCTTCTCAAGGCCCCTGGGGGCTCTCCGTGTGCTCCTCAAGGGGATGTCCTCAGGTACCTGATGCATTCAATTTTCTTTGCTTCCTGAGTTGTGCAGGGATTTGGTAGCTGTAGAGTCCCACAAAGATCTTAATATAGCATTTTTATTAATTTTTTTAAAGAATTTTATACAATGTATTTTGATCATATTTATCTCATACTCCTTCTGAATCCTCCCAGACCCACCTCCGTCTCCCAACTCTATTCCAACTTCTTGTCCTCACAAAAAAACAAAACCAAACTAAAAACCAACCCATTGAGTGTCGTTTGTGCTGCCCATGCTCATGGGTGTGGTCTCTCCACTTGAGTGTCACTCATCTCCCAGGAGACACACCCTCTCACAGAAGCCATCGACTGTCAAAAGCTCCTCAGTCAGTGGTGGGCCAACCTCTTCTCACTCCATGCTAGACCATTGACTGGCCTGGCCTTGTTTAAGTCTTGGTGAAGGCAATCACAGCTGCCACGAGTTTGCGAGTGTAAGGATCTTGTCATGTTCAGAAGACACTGTTTTGTTTTGTTCCTTCCTGACCTCTGTCTCAAAATCTCCTGTCTCATATTCTGTGCTGGTCTCTGAGTTCTCTCTCTCTCTCTGTCTCTCTGTCTCTGTTTCTGTTTGTCTCTGTCTCTCTGTCTTTCTCTGTATGTGTGTCTGTGATAGATGTGCCATTTGTGCCCCTGATGAGTTGTGAACTTCTTCAGTTGCTAACTGTTGTCCACTTCACAAAGAAACTTCTCTGATGAGGCCCGGGAGCTGCACTAATTATGGCTATGGAGATATGAATTGAGAAGGCAGTTTGATATTCTGTCAATTTAGCTAAAGGGTGGCAGTAGGCTCAGCCCTGGTGAGAGCTACATGCAGTTCCCTTATATCTTCCTTAAGGAGTTTAAAGTCTGACAAAGGAGACGTGCCTTTTTTGAAAGCAAATGTATTCACTCAACCACAGACTTTTAAGAGAGCAAGGCATCCCTGGATCCACCCAGCTTCGCTTGTGCTCCTAGTCTTAGTAACTATAGCTAACATTTGTCCACGCACATTTGGTGCACTCAGGAGCATTTTACATCTGGCAACACTCTTGATCCTGACTGCAACCCAGTGAGGCAGGTCCTTTAGTAGCCCTGCTATTCAGGACAGGGTGAATAAAGAAACCTTCTGACGAGGAGGCATACATTCTGTTAGGAGATGAAATAGACAGGGGATCATAGTAGTGAATATCTATTCTACCTTCCTTTTAATTTTATATTCTCTACTCAGATTAGAAAATAACTGAAAGTGATTCAAAAAAACAGAGCAATAAGCACAAATAGGGCACAGAATGAAACAGAGCCATGACTGTTGAGTGTATGGTCTTAGAGTTGAAGGAAATAGGGGAGGAGCTGTGACCACACTCGCTACTGGCCTGATCGTGAGAGCATCTCCAAGATACCTGTGGCTTGAACTTTGTATCCTGGGTGTTCTGAACCTTGCAATGCAACAATGGTTTTTTACCATCTCCAATTCTCTTCCTCACAGATACAAAAGACTGAGGTACCATGGACTCACTTCCCATCTGACCTCCCTCTTAAAGTTTAGGGCCAAAGTGTTAGCCAGCTTTTAGATACTGTCTAAGAAGACAAAGAATGTCTAAGAAAAAGGGTTGACTTGTGGTCGTGGTTTCCATCCATAGTCATTTTGCCTTGTGCTTGTGGCCTCACACCATGCCATGGTGGGAACACACGACACAGGAGGCCAGGCTGCCTCACAGCAGCCTGGCATCAAGAAGGAAAGAGCACAGAGTCCTAATAGCACCTGCAAGGGCATGCTCTCAGTGACTTAACTTCCTGCCACTAGGGCCCCCCATCCCTTATAATTTACACCACCTCTCTGCAGTGCCACAGGTTTGGGACCTAGCATTCAAACCTGACTCTTAGAACGACAGCAGCTAGAACAGAGGTTGGTAAAAAAAGAAAGGGAAGTTATAGGTTAAGTAACTCAAGCCTCTGACCATTTTTTTGTTTTTGTTTTTTGTTTTTTGAGACAGGGTTTCTCTGTGTAGCTCTGGCTGTCCTGGAACTCACTCTGTAGACCAGGCTGGCCTCGAACTCAGAAATCCGCCTGCCTCTGCCTCCCAAGTGCTGGGATTAAAGGCATGCGCCACCACTGCCCAGCCTTGCACCACCACCTCCCAGCCGCCTCTGACCACTTTGCACCTATCCTTTTGGCAAGTGTAGGGCTGAAGAGGAAGGGATGACAGAGATGCTGCCTCTGTGGGGCTGGCAGGATCCAGATCACGTTCTACTAACCACAGAGGCTGCTGTCTATTGTGCCCTTGGACAGTGCTGCTAACTGCACTTTCATGCGGTCTACACCTGGCTTCTGTTTATAAGCTTTTAAACCAGAGTACAGGGGAGGAAGGCCTCTCTAGTGCAGGATATTGACACCAGGAGCTAAATGTAGAGGACATGTGGGGTGATTTTGCATATGTCCCTTCCTGATGCCGCTTAGGATGGTGTAGGGCTCTCAGCATGGAACATTTTCAGGCTCTCCTTGTGTATGCATAACACACACACACACACACACACACACACACACACACACACACACACACCATCTACTCTAGACAGCTTGCTTCCCGCAGATGACTAAGCAGGGGCAGCCATGAGATCTGGTCACAGCTCCCTATGGTAGCCAGTGTGGCAATGTCATGTATCCAGGACACTGTTTTCAGGCACAACAGTTCTGGAGTGGGCCAACGCTGTTTACTGCCAAGTTCATTTAGAGCTCTCCCAGTTTTCCCTGCCAGGGCCTCAATCTCTTCAAATTCCTAGACCAAACCATTGGGGCAGCATGACAGACTTTGAGCACTAGATGGCACTAAAGGTCCGTGAAACTTTTTTTTGGTGGCTCAGATTTTTAATTCTGCCTTTAGAGGTGAAGAATCCTTGCCGAAGAGAAGGGACCTGACCATAAATCCCCCACACACTAGCAGGTTCATAATGCAACGGAGTGACTGCGTGCTGTATTTTTTCTCCCCGAGAAATAAAATTTCCCTTTCAATGGAGAAGATTGTTCCTTTACATCTAACATGAGCTAATGTTAAATCTCTCTCTTAAGTAGCAGAGGACGGAACCTTTAATGTGTGCACTGACCAAGACATCGGGGCTGTGTCTGCAGTGAGATGCAGATTGATATCTTGAGCGACCGAGAAGGAGTAAGTCATATATTCTGCAGAGAGAGGGCTGTTTCTCCTCTTAATCATGGACGTTTGACTTGTCAAAAAAATGTTTTCTCATTGATTGCCCGAGACAGAATGTGCAGGCTAGAAAGACAAGTTTACCAAAAATCTCCTTCACTTAGAAGAGATGTTAAGGGAAAACCCAGTGACTAATAGCTTTCATTTAAAACGCATTTGCCTGTTGGACAGTGTGACAATAGCGTGTTGGTTGGACAGAGATACATTTATTTTTATTTTGACTCTGCTTCTTAACTTCCCTTTGGTATTACCTGAGAAACAGGACTCGTGAGCATTAAAATTAATACTAAAATGAGCCAGCCTATAATACAAGCACCCAGGAGTCAGAGGCAAGAGGATTAGAAGTTCAAAGTCATTTCTGGCTACATATTGAGATTGAGGACAGCCTGGACTGTCTCTGTCTCTGTCTCTGTCTCTGTCTCTGTCTCTGTCTCTGTCTGTCTGTCTGTCTGTCTGTCTGTCTGTCTCTCTCTCTCTCTCTCACACACACCCAAAAAGAAAAAAAAACAGAAAAGAAAAAAGGAAATGGAACATTATCAGTAGATTCTATATGTATATATATGTATATAACATGTATATATGTATGTATGGTACCATTCGTTCATCTACCTCTCAATTTATTCTCAGTGTCAATCCTTTTATCAGTAGTGGCATACAACGAAAGCACTAAAATTTCCTGATTATGATGTGCCTTTTGGCACCTTATTGCTGAACTCTTTGTTTGTCAATTGCAAAATGTGAGATTAGAAAAACTGAAAGCCTGTAACAGAGCGGCTAATATACCTACACTTAATTTGAGGCTGAGTTATAGCTCCGTTGACATGTCTGCTGTGGTGGCTCACAGCTGATTTCCTCACACTGATTGCTTGGCACGGAAGCAGTAGGGCAGGTGTCCTGCATGTCACCTCCGCTCTGCCATGCCCAGCTCTTGGCATGCTGTCTGTGATGTACTGGGGTCATTCATTGCCTGCTTGACGAGTGAATGGCATGTGCCTGGCTGCCGGCCTGGCATGGTGAGAATATGTTCATTTCCACATTGAGGAGGTGTTATATTCTGAAGCCTGCTTGTTCCACGTGGATGCTTCCAGATACAGAAAGACCTAGAGGCCCCCAATAGTTGTGATTTGAACAACTAGGATAATCACCATCATACATCATTTCCCAAATGGGGACAAATCATGAGCTTTTTGAAGAAATCAAGACAAAATTTTTGAAAAAGAATGTGGCAAGTCATTTGTGTGTGTGTGTGTGTGTGTGTGTGTGTGTGTGTGGTGTACTTGTGTGTTTGTGCACATGTGTGTGTATGTGTGGAGGCCAGAGGTCAGTATCATCTGTTTTCTGTTGCTCTTCACTTTACCTCTTGAGACATGATTTCCCACTGAACTTGGAGCTCATCAACTGGCTAGATTGGCTGTTCTGGGGTTCTTCTGCCTATCTGTATCCTAGCACCGGGATCATAGGCATATGCATTATACTTCATACTTTTTATGTGTGTTCTAGGTATCCAGACTCAGGTCCTTGTGCTGTACAGTAAGCAGTTTATCCATGAGACACATTCCCAGCTTGTGGCAAGTTACTTTTTAATAATTTTTCGTTTTTACTTTTGTTTTATGTGTATGAGTTGCTGTATCCTAACATGGCTCCAGGGACTTGAACCTGGACAGCAAGGGAATGAAAGAAAAACAGACAGCAGGACACACAGGAAAGCTGGGACCAGGTGGACTGGGACCTCTGTTAGAGAGATCACCACACCCTAGAAGCCTAGCATGTTTATTATATAGAGTTGACTAGAGATGTGGGGTTACTGCATACAGAAGAACAAGAAGCAGCTTACCCTGTACAGATAAACAAGGAGGCAGGATCTATGGTCTACAATTGAATCAAGGAGACAGGTTTAGCTAGCTTTGGTAGGAGCAGTCTCTGTAGGGGAACAGTCTTTAGGCCATAACTCTTCAGAGGGAGAAAGCCATGCTGGAGATTGTGTGCACATACTGTCAGTATAAGCACTTGGTTCCTTGTGGAAGGCTTTGCTATCCTTCTGAGCCCAAGACTGTGAAGTCCTTGACATGGCTGTGCCTATTCACTCAGGACTTCACTAACTCTGGGTGTTCATTGCTCTTAACTGAATCTACATGTATGTACTGGAGGAGGTCAGAAGAGGCTATGAGATCCCCCCGGAACTAGAGTGTCTGTGAACTGTCAGGTAGGTGCTGGGAACCAAACACTGATCTTCTCTGAGAGTAGCAAGTGCTCTTACCTTCTCAGTCATCTCCTCAGTCTTCTTCTTCTTCTTCTTCTTCTTCTTCTTCTTCTTCTTCTTCTTCTTCTTCTCCTCCTCCTCCTCCTCCTCCTCCTCCTCCTCCTCCTCCTCCTCCTCCTCCTCTTCTTCTTCCTTCTCCTTCTCTTACTCCTCCTCCTGCTCCTCCTTTTCCTCCTCTTCCTCCTCCTCTTCCTCCTTCTCCTTCTCTTACTCCTCCTCCTCCTGCTCCTCCTTTTCCTCCTCTTCCTCTTCCTCCTCCTCTTCCTCCTTCTCCTTCTCTTCCTCCTCCTCCTCCTGCTCCTCCTTTTCCTCCTCTTCCTCTTCCTCCTTCTCCTTCTCTTACTCCTCCTCCTCCTGCTCCTCCTTTTCCTCCTCTTCCTCCTCCTCTTCCTCCTTCTCCTTCTCTTCCTCCTCCTCTTCCTCCTTCTCCTTCTCTTACTCCTCCTCCTGCTCCTCCTTTTCCTCCTCTTCCTCCTCCTCTTCCTCCTTCTCTTACTCCTCCTCCTCCTCCTTTGGTGTTTTGAGATAGGGTTTCTTTATACAGCACGGACTGTCTTGAAACTCACTTTGTAGACCAGGCTGTCCTTGAACTCAGGGATCCATCTACCTCTGCCTCTAAAGTGCTGAGACTAAAGTTATGAGCTGCCATGGCTGGCTTTCAGCCCATTTCCTAATACCTGGCTTTTATTACTGTGTTATTTCAAGGAGGAAGCATTTACTTTGCTAATATTCTTGCTTGCCAGAATTTGATGGTGTTTTACCAGTTTCCATAATATTAAGTAGTGATTCCATATTTAGTTCATTTACAAAAGGATGTCAGTACATCCTGGGCATGCTTTCCTATTTAGAGTCTGAGGAACACTGAGCAATGACTCTCAATCAGGTAAGAACAGTGTTTCCTCTTTGTTTCCAGAAATAGAATTTACAGGAAGCAGGTGATTCATCTGGTCCAGGATATGTCTCCTCTACCTGCACCACCCGCTCATCTCCTTCCTCCCCCTTTAGTCCAGGGAACAAGTGTCTGTTTCTTCTGAATGAGATGACATGAATTCAGGTCTGTGAATTCATGTCACTAACTCCCTCCCCTTTGTCTTTCTTTTCTTCTCTTCCCTCTTTTGCATGGGGATTGAACCCAGGGTCTTCCTCATCCTAGTCAGGCACTCTACCACTGACACATTCAGAGTCCCACTGTCTTTCCTTTCTATGCGAATTGCCCACTCTGGTCAGAGTGTGAGCATGCAGTTGCAGTAAAGACTTCAACCTGGGCCCCACAGTGTTTCTAAAGATGGTTCCGGAGCTGGCAAGATGGCCACCGAGTCTGACAACCCAAGTTCAGTCCCTGTAACCTACATGGTAGAACGAGAGAACAGTTTCCTGAACATGTCTACGTGTGGCCCATAGCATGGCAATGTACTGTGCGCACGCGCGCACACACACACACACACACACACACACACACACACACACACACAGACACTATGTAAAAACAAAGATAGCTCTGTACATAATCTCACCCAAAAACCTCATCACAATCTCCTCTCTCTCTCTCTCTCTCTCTCTCTCTATATATATATATATATATAGATATAGATATAGATATAGATATAGATATAGATATGAAAATACTGCAAGTTCAGATCCAGGCAACTTGAGAGGTCTTGTCTCAAAATGAAAACTAAGTAGAAGAGAGTGAAGGAAGGGTTCTGGGACTGGCTCTCAGTAACTCCGTGAGAGGGGGTCTGACATCACAGAGCATCAGTTTTTGGTCACTCATTAAATAATGAGGCCTCTGCTGTTCCCCATTCCTCGGGGAGCAGCGTCAGGGAGTGAGTACCAAATAGAAAGTGTTCCCTGCCAATCTCTGTTTGGGGCGGGCGGGGGAGGGGTCATCAGCATCTTCCTCCCTTCGGCTGACCCAGTAATGAGCCTTTTATAGCTCCACACAGAATGCCAAGTCTCTTCTCCAGCCCCAGCATCCCTTCTGGAGACACTGCTGCAGACTTGAGGATTGTTAGTTAGTTTGTAGATGGAGCAGCTCATTCCAAACCCCATCAAATCCAGTGGTTGGTGGTAAATGGGGAACTGTGATTCTGTGCAGAAAGCAGCCGGCCTGCTGAGGAGCCTCCCCCAACACAAACTGTGTGAGGGCAAATAATGACAGACCAGGCAACTGCGGAAAAAGGATGCTGCTGTTCCCTGATGCCCAAGGGAAAATCCAGTCAGCGTTTAATCACTGAGGGAATAAGAGGAGTGGAGAGTAAATGCAAATGAAAGCCATTAGAAACTCATGTGTGTGTGTGTGTGTGTGTTGAATGAGGTGTCTTCACAGTATCTAGTGTTTGTGTATACATGTGTATATGGTACAAAGTGTGTTATGTGTCATGTAGTTATGGGCTGTAATGTGTTTATGGCAATGTGTGATATGATAATCGGTGTGCAGTTGGTATATATGTTGTTTATTATCTTGTGTGTTTGTGATATACATCTGGTATCTGGTGCTGTGTGTGTGGGTGTACATTATGAATTAGTGTGTGATGTATGGAACGCATTGTGTGTTTATGGTATGTAGTATGTGGTATGTACTGTATTGTGTACATGGTGTGTATATGTGTATATGTGCCTAGAGACAGGGAAAGGTGCTGTCAGGTACCAATTAGACACTGAAGTGGTTTGTCACAAGTTGATGGGGGTGAGAGCTGATGAATTTCAAAGGGTGAATCAGCTTGTTTCTTTCAGAACAGATTTCTCATCACAAAAGAAGAACATACATGAAACAATGAAAGACAAAAATAAGATGTGTACCACCACACATAAAACATGCCACACACCATAAACACACAATTCACATACCATACTCTACACCCTGTATCATGGTACACACTACATACCCCACATAAAACATACTGTATACCATACACTACACATACAACAGACTATACCCTGCATGCCCCACACTACACAATGTGAATCCTCTCCCCCTCTCTTATCATGTGTATATATGTGGGGTATGTATACCTATGTCTTTTCATGTGTGTATCATGTGTATATGTGTGGGGTATGTATACCTATGTCTTTTCATGTGTGTGTGCATACACACATGTACATGTATGTGCACATGGAAACCCAAGGTTGTCATTGAGAGTCCTCTCTGATTGGTCGCCCTGTTGTCTATGGAGGCAGGGGTTCTCACTGTGGCTGGAACTCACCACTTTGGGATTATAGGTGGCATTTCATTTACATGGTTTCTGGGTCTCCTGCTTTAGGCAATGAGTTACCGACCCAATTGTTTATCAGTTTCTTAATTTTATGAATCTTTTGACCTACTTTTATTCCCTCCCTCCCTCCCTCCCTCCCTCCTTCTCTTCCTTATAAAAATGACAGAATATAAAGGATGCCACCACCGAGGAACGGAAACACCAAAGGGCTATTCTGTACCTTCCTTTTCTGTAAACAGAGCCATATTTGAATGTTTTCACCCAAGGAAGGGAGCCCCCATTCTTCCACCACAGGATAGTGGAGGCTATAGAATGTGCTTTCCTCTTACAGTTTCCCACGCATGGAGCCTCCGGACTGAGCTAAGGTTCCCTTGGGTCTTGTGAATATTGGATTTCTTTTCTTTTTTTCTGGTATTACATTTCCTCACAAGATGTATTTGGGTTTCTGCCTGGGAGTATAGAATGCAGATAGAATCAGAGGAACCTTGAGACTCTTGTGATTTCATCGATGATAGATGATACAGAGTTGGAAGACTGGCCAGACAAGCTCTCTGTCACCTGGCTTTCAGGACCTTTTCTGCCCTGCCCCATACATACTTGAATTCCTGCCTTGAATCTTGAGGCTCATATCTCTAGGCTGGGATGGTATCCCAGTATCACCTGTACCTTCATGTAATGTTTCTCACACCTTCAAGATCAATGTTATCATTAGAACCTCAGCTTTTCCCGGAGATTTTAGGAGTCATTTTAAGCTTCAATGTTGCGCTTGTTTGAATGACTAAGGTTTTCTTTGTCTTTTGCTGCCAACTGTATGGGAAGAACCCAGGGCTTCATGCACGCCTGGAAAGAGTGCGACCACTGAGTTGTAGCTCTAGCCCGGGGAGAATGTTTGTCAAGTCTAATGTGCAGGGTTTTTTCTTTCGTTTGTTTTGTCTTTGAGATTTGTTTATTTTTATTTTATCTGTATGGATTTTTGTTTTGCCTGCATATACGTATATATGCACCATATGTGTGCCTGCTGTCTGTGGAGGCCAGAAGAGGGCATTGATCCTCTGGGACTGGAGTTATAGATGGTTGTGAGCTACCGTGCAGGTGTTAGGAACAGAACTCAGGTCCTCTGCAAGAGCAGCCAACGTCCTTAACTGCCGAATCATCCCTCTCGCACATGGTGTTCAGTTTTTTAGGAGTGAATTAACCTTTAGCTGAAAAGGGAAAGAGTTTCACGCTATGACAAGATGACTCTTGGCTTTTCCCTTGAGGTTTGTGGAAGGAAGAAGCTTTTTAAAGAGTAATGGGTGGCAAATTGAGTCTCTTTGCGTCCATGACAACTTGATACAAGGGCCTTCTTAAGCTCAAGTACAACTTGCTTACAGCAAATGGTACCAACCATAACACGAGCAGTAATGGAGAAGGAAAGGCGACATTCCTGTAAACGGCAGGAAAAGGAGAGACAGCATTCGATTACTGTGTTTGAGAAGGAGCTATTCTGACACTTAGAAAGGATTTTCATTTATCTCTCTTGCCCTCTACTCCTGTGTCTGCTATTTTATTATTATGGCTCTTTCTTTACAAGGTACCAGTGAGGAATTGGAAATGGCTAATACATATGGTAAGCAGGCAATGGTAACCTTTGCTTCCAGCTTATCAGGAGAGCCCACCCCCACCCAGCCCTCTCTTTTAGCCCAGCCTGGTCTTGAGCACACTTCATAGCTGAAAATGACCTTGAACTCCTAATATCTCTGCTTCCACATCCCAAGTGCTGGGATTACTGGCTTGTACCTGGCTCAGGAGATGATCGCATGACCCCCACTTGTGTGTTCTTCCTAGGCTTATGACTCCATCATAGATGAATGTCCTGGGAGTCACAGCACAGAAGTAGGAAGCCCACTGGGTTTCCAAGTGTCACCTCATGGGACAGTTTGGTTTGACCCTGCTCTTACTTAGGGGTTTCCCATGTAAAAGCTCTGGCTTGATGTTCCCAAGAGACCATCTTTCTCTTTGTGTTGTGTGGCAACACAAAACGCAGCCATGTGGAGTCTTGATTGTGTGTTTTGGATGAAGTGAGATATATGCGTGCATCTTTTGGAATAGGGTTGGAGAGGAGAAATCTGTGAGCCAATCACAATTCTATGCTTCAAGATATTTGGAGGAGAAGCCTTCTCTGGGGCAGACCGACTGCAACTCTGAAGCAGATGCAGTAAAACGACTGACGGAGAGAGAGGCTGTCTAGTTAAAGTCTGAAGATAAAAGCCAGTGCTTGGCAACTCGAAAACTAACTGAACCTTGTTAGAAATCAATGCACTTAAGTGGACCTGAATTGGTAGATGGAGTCCCAGCATCCTGTGTCTGGGGTTTGGGTACCTTTGTCATCTTCTCTAAGTATCGTTTAGGTCAGTGATAATCTGTTAGCCGTTCTGTGTGCTGACTGGATGGGGGGGGGGCGGATTTTTTTTTCTTATTCAATGAGAAGATCATCAATCTTGTTACTATCTCTCGCTTTGGTGAAGGTTTCAGCCAGCTGGTTAACTGCCTCCAGGCACCTGCTTGGCTGGAAAGTAGTTGTCAGATTCTTTGCTTTTGCAAGGAGAATTAGGGGCCAATCCCTTTGGATGACAAGTTTAGACAGATGATTAAATTTGGTCTCTTAGTCTCCAGCTGAAAATTCCACTCAGTTGTCTGGATTTTCTTGTCATATGTCTTAGACAGTTCTCTGGATTGCCATGGCTGGTGACAGTGGCACTTACTGTTCTTTGTCTTTAACCAAATGCAAGGTCCTTAGCTCACTTTCTAGCTCATGGCCTGGGTCACGGGCTGCAGAAACACAGAGTAGATGGACCCTTCTTTAGATTAAAATTACTCCATGAAGTTGGGCTCACAGGGACACAGTTGTTGTGTAGGAGAGGGTGGGAGTATGGGAAATACTTCTCTGGTGATAATTTACAAAACACACTACTTTCCTCAGGTTTAGTTCAAATTCACAGCGCAGCTGGCCATGCGTCGGGCTCCATTTGGCTAAAGCAGCATCATCTCAGATGCCAAGCAAGCTGATCCAGTGTGCCCAGAGCCAGCCAAAAACCTGGGATCCGTTCCTACTCCCCTCATCCCTATAGCAAATTCATTAGTGAATCCTGTCATCCAGTCTCTGAAACATTTCTCTGAACATCCCTCATCTCTACCGGTGATGGACCCTGGAGGATCCCACTGTCTTTCACCAGGACCACCGCAATCACCTCCTGAGTGGTCTCTCTGGTTCCCTTTCACCTTCCTGAAAATCCACATTCCTGTGGCAGCCAGAGACCCTGACTAAAAGCCCATTAGACCACAAGGCTCCCATTTAAAAAGCCTCCCTGTAAATCCCGTATTAAGTATGTCTAAGCAGAGGTCTCAGCTGTCTTCAGGCCCCTCTGAGATGTGCTCTGTGCCTGCCTTCCTGACCTCTCATTTCTTTCCTCTCTTCTTTCCATCTGTTTCTTTAAAAAATTAAGTGAGAAATATAGAAAGTGTAAGAGGGATAGGTTGGGAAGAGAAAGGAAAGCGGTTAGCGGAGTGGGAAGAGACAGTGGGAGTGAATACGCCTGAACTGCGTTCTGGACGTGCATGAAAATGTCATAATGGAACCCATCAATAGAATTAATATATGATAATAAAAACAGAACCTCAGCCCCCAGCCTTGCCTGAGGAGGCAGCTAATGGCTGTTGGGGGAGGAAAAATTGATTTTCTTGAGTGGTGTAGCCACTGGCAAGCTATCTATGCTCCAGTAAATAACCTGACACCCATGTGCCTACTAGCAACCCTAATTAAACTGACTGGGTCATTAAAAAACAAAACAGAGGGTCTGGAGAGATGGCCTAGTGTTTAAATGAGCTTCCTGCTCTTCCAGGACACCCAAGGTTGGCTTCAAACACATGTGTTAAGTGACTCAGAACAACCTGTAACCTTAGCCCTAGGCCGTCTAATGACCTCTTTTGGCCTCTTTGGGCAACTCATGTGAACACATCTCCACACTGATTGATGTTGATGTTTATATAGGATCAAAAATAAAATAAATGTTTAAAAAGAAAGAAAAAAAAACTTCCTTTTTCCCCTCTTCTTATCTTTGGGCCTCTCTAGTAGGTACTTCCTGTGCCTGGAATGACTCCTGTAGCCAGATTGTCACAGGAAATCAAGTAAAAAAGTTCATGTTCCTGATAGGTTATTTCTTTGCTGGTGAAATGAGCCAATTCAAGCCATTTATATTAAAGGCAAGATTGCTGAGTGAGTTCACTGGCCCCAAGGATTGACACTAGGGAGATGATGGGGAAGGGTGGGGGAGAGAAAAAGAAGAAGGAGACAAAGAAGGAGAAGAGGAGAGAGAGAGAGAGAGAGAGAGAGAGAGAGAGAGAGAGAGAGAGAGAGAGAGAATATAGAGAATATAGAGAATATCTGGATTATATAGGGAAGTGTGCCTCTGAGGGGAAGGGTAGTTGAGCTCCACCCTGGGCTGGAAAGTTCAGGTTGGGAGCAGGGTATGCCAGGTAGGGACTGAGGGATGCTGGGAGAACCTGGAACACAGGTCTCCTCTGGTATGTAAAATGTGCACCTCAGTCACTTGTCCTCAGGTCTGAAAGCAAACAGTTTCATGTTATTTATTTACTCCACAGAACCAGGGATTGAACCTAGGACCTTGTGCCTTCTATTCAGGTTTCACAATCTTTGGAGAAATCTTTTTTTCTTCTGTGCTGAGGATTGACCCCACAGCCATGCCCATGCTAGGCCAGATCCAGCCCCTGGACCCCTCCTGACTACTCACACTAAAGTACTGAAGCCCCTTTGGTGTACAGGCCCCTGGGTCACTGTCAAAGCAGCACCTTCTGTTCATTTTTTCCTTTGTTTACTAAGCTGGTCTCTACTATAATGTAAAGTCTCTTAAACTGTGGACTTGTCCAGTGTGCTCAGAACATCCCCAACACAAAGAACAGTACCTCACTGACTTTAGGAGCTCAAGGAATGGCTATCAGTTAACGAGGGAGCAAAGACCAGTGGCGTGATTTCTGTGACCCAGGAATAGATGTTTTTACCCAGGGCCCTATCAGGAATTTAGGGACAATGCTGAATGACTTTTTTTGTAGGTTGATTCTGGATCCATGTTCTGAGTTTCTAAGTCATCAGACATTCTCTGTGGCCTAATGACAGTGACACTGTTGAATGCTCTCACACAATGACAGCTCTTATCTGGGGGAGGTAGGACGCCGACCTCATTCTCACACGGTCTGATCCATTGAAAAGCAAAATGTGTCCTTAATTTTAGGCTCCATTTTATGTGACATTTTTGTCTTGCTAAAGGTTAGGGGCCAGTGAGCGACTTGGAGGAAGCCAGCAAGCCAATGTGTCTTTATTCACATTTAGAAATTAGTTGGCACTAGGAACAGTCAGTTCACTCACCCTGATTTGAGGGCTGGTTCTTATTTTTCCCGGAAGGGCTGGAGTCTGTGTCCTCCGTGTCTGAGATGTCTTATTCATGCATAAACAAAGGGCAGGCATGATCCAGACAGGATGAGTCCCTGCACCTCACAGACAGGAGAAAAATGTAAAGTCGTGATACTTAAAACATTTCTCAGCCTTAGTTGTCAGAGCTGGTACCCACTTCAGCACATTTGCAGTGTGAACTCGGTTAAGGCTAGGTCAACGACACCATAAAAAAGAATTTTGCAATTAAAAAGGCTTAGAGGGATTACTGGCAAGATGGCCTTTTACTTCTTTTTTCTTCCTTTATTAAAACCATGCCACTTAAAAATGTAAACCCAACACAAGTGTTTCCTTACATCAGTTATGCCTATCTGCTAAAGCAAAGGCAGAAGAGAACCATCATTTAAAAAATAAGTTAAAAAGTCTATTTTGAGGCAGAGTTTTACATAGCTCAGGCTGGACTGCAATATAGCTCAGGCTGGACTGCAATATAGCTCAGGCTGGACGACTGCAAATTGCTCAGTAGTCAAGGATGACCTTGCCCTCTGGCTTCTGGTCTTTATCTTCTGAGTGCTGAGATTACAGTTATGCACCACTGGGCCTGTTTGTGTGTGCTGGGGATCAAACCCAGGGCCTCGAGCATGCTAGGCAAGCACTCTCGCAAACGGACAGTTCTGGGGAATCCTTTCCACAGTGTGTTCCAGGAATCATCAGCCTTGAGCCATCTGGCTGGACACTCCTCTTCCCATTCCCACTCATATGAAGAGCTGTTCCACCCAGCCATATCCCCAGCTTCTCTACTGTCTTACTATAATGTGTGTGTGTGTGTGTGTGTGGTGTATGTATGTGTGTATAGTATATTTGTGTGTGTGGTGTATTGTGTGTGTATGTGTGTGTGGTATATGTATGTGGTGTATGTGTATATGTATGTGTGTATGTTGTATGTGTGTGTATGGTGTATGTGTGTATGTGTGTGTATATGGGTGTATATATGTGTGTGTGTGTATGTGTGTGTATATGGGTGTCTATATGTGTGTGTATGTGTATGTATATATATGTGTATATGTGTATGTATGTGTGTATATATATGTGTATGTATGTGGTTATGTGTGTGTATGTGTGTGTATATGTGTGTGTATGTGTGTGTGTATACGGTGTGTATGGTGTGTGTGTATGAGTGTGCGCACATCAGAGGACTCCTCTGTAGAGTTAGTTTTCTCCTACCTTTATGTGCATTCCAGGGATTGCACTCAGGTCACCTGGCTTGTCCAGCAGGTGCCACTGCCCACACTGGCTATTGTTTGCTATTTCTATAGCCTTAGACATTGCCTTTTGTGAGTTGGCAACATTCAGAATCTTCTGGTTCCTTATAAAACCAGAAGATACTTTATATATACATTTATTCTTTATATAATTTATATTATATATATATATATATATTCTTTATATATTGTGTTGTCATAAACTGTAGATACCCCATTGAGCAAACATCACTATAACTAATTCTTACTGCCAAATTACATGTTCGTGCCAATACCTAGCTTCCTTCTCTTCCTCCCCTTCCCTAGTTCATAGTGACCACTATTCAAATCTATTTCCATGAAGTCAGCATTTTAGGAGACAACCTTGACTGTGGTTCCTTCCTCCTTGCTTTTTCGATAGAGTCTCTCTGACTTGGGCCTTACCAAGCAGGCCAGGCTGGCTGGCATGGAAACCAGGGATCCGCTTGTCTTCGCTTGTCTCTGGCTTCCCAGCACTGGGGTCACAGGCAAGCACCACCACCACACTTGGTGTTTGTTTTAATTTATTTATTATTAAAATGTTTATTATTCTCTAAACATTTTAAGATTTCTCAAGTTTATTTTATAATGTCTTGTATTTATTCTCTGACAGTTTTATAGATGTATACATCATATCTTGGTCATATACACCCCAACTCCCCCTGAACACCTACCTCTTAGGATGTCTCCTTCTTTCTTTATGCTCTTCCCCTTCTTGCTGCCTATTGGCATGTTGGTTGGACTTGCTGAGTTGATCTGTCCTTGTCCCATAGCCATAGCTGTAATGAGGTCATGAATACAGCAGGCATGGATGTCCAGGAGAATGCTCACGGCCTTCCTCCCCATCCTTAGGTTCATAGTTCTTTCTAGCTCTTCTTTCCTGATGTCCCCTGAGCCTTGACCTACACACTCACATCATTTATTCTCTGCATTTTGACTACTTATGAGTCTCTGCATTAACTGCTACCCACTGTGTGGTTCTGGGGCCTTCTTGACCAATACTTGTGGAGTGGTATCCCACACTTGGGTCTGAGATGCTCATGTATTAGCCCATGTCTTCCAGGAAAGCATTGTGCACATATGCAGGGAACTTGTGTTCAAATGTCTCCTTTTTTAAAATTAATTATTTTATTATATTAAAATTTTTAGTTTACAAAGTGGCACACCCTTGGCTCCCTCTACTCTGTCCCACTTCCCTGATTAAGCCTATTCATTGAGACAGTCTTATCATATAGTGCTGGCTGATTTAAAACTCATGATGTAAACCACACAAAGCCCCAGCTTAACCCTTTTAAAATATTTTATTTTTAAATCTCTCTCTCTCTCTCTCTCTCTCTCTCTCTCTCTCTCTCTCTCTCTCTCTCTCTCTCACACACACACACACACACACACACACACACACTCGTGCATGTGGCAGCCAGAAGAGGGTATCCGATCTCCCAAAGCTACCTGAGATGGGTGCTAGGAGTGGAACTTGGGTTCTCTGCAAGAGCAGCAAGCACTCCTAACGGCTGAACCACCATCTGTGCAGCCCCCAGGCAAGTTATTTTGGCTAGGGTTTGACTCATTTTTCAGAGTGTACAATGGTTATGACTGGGCACACACAGAGTGAATGTGACTCTGTGAGGTAACAGACTGAGTTTACAATGTTTGGGTCTTGGGGCTCTGAGAAGACAGACCCTTGTGATGGTTTGTACATGTTGGGCCCAGGGAGTGGCACTATTTGGAGGTGTGGCCTTGTTGGAGTAGGTGTGTCACTGTGGGCCTAGGCTTTAAGACCCTCATCCTAGCTTCATGGAAGCAAATCTTCCACTAGCAGCCTTCAGATAAAGATGTAGAACTCTCAGATCCTCCTGCACCATGCCTGCCTGGATGCTGCCATGCTCCCACCTTGATGATAATGGACTGAACCTCTGAACCTGTAAGCCACCCCCAATTAAATGTTTTTCTTATAAGACTTGCCTTGGTCATGGTGTCTGTTCACAGCAATAAAACCCTAAGTGAGACACCCACCTAGACTCCTTACTTTTTCCAACAAGGAAAATGATGCTAAAGAGATTTAAGTCACCTGCCAGGTGCCACACAGCTAGCTAAGAACTAAGTGTGAGCTTAGAGAGTATGTGGCGACTTTCTTAGCCACGGCCAGCTAGCTCTATGCCCTAGGAAAACACCTGGGTCTGGGTAACTGTATAAAGATCAGAAATTTATTTTCTTACAACCCTGGCAGCTGGAAACTTAGGGTAAGGTGTCAAGAGAATCACTGTCTAATGAGGGCTGTTCTTTGCCTGCAAGATGGAGGTGGTGATGGACTTGTTGCTGTATCCTGTGCAGGAAAGGCTGATACAGGCCTTGTTGTTTACCCAGTTCTTTCATAAGGCACTAATCCACACGTTAGGACAGTGCTCCCATGACCCTAGGGGCTCGTATTCCTTGATATTACTGTATTGGGGATGATGGCAACATATTTTGTAGTTTCATGAGTTTTTAAACTGTGTGTGTGCGCGCACGTGTGTGTAAGTGTATGTAAAATTATAGCTCAGTGGATGGAAGCCAAGGCCTCGATCACTAGGTGATGGCTTAAGTTACCTTAGTTTTTCTAAGTGGGATAGAGAATAAAGCATTAAGGTTTAGGTTATGAAATGTTTTTATCCTGTATTATTTGTTTTTCAAAAAGTATTTTTTGTTGCTTTTACTTAAGTGTACATGCATGGGTCTGTGAAGGCATGTTTTTATTTACTCATGTGTCCATGCATGGGTCCATGTAGGGTTTGTGCATGTATGAGGAGTAACTTGCTGTCAGATCTTCCCGATGCTGGCATTGCAGGTAGTTATGAGCTATTAGATGTGGTTGCTAAGAATCCAGCTCAGGTTCTCTGTAAGAGCAGCATAGGCTCTCAGTGCTGTGCTGTCTCTCCAGCCCCTATATTATTTCTTAGATATGATCTCTGGCTGGTGAGGAGGCCTACATAAAGGAAGGATTTATGTTTCAGTTTGGATGCAGCAACTTGTGCTCTGAGCTTTCTATTTTTTTTTGATGAATTGCTTAACTAAACTACCTTCCTGTTCCCCGATCATTGCAAAGAATATTCTAGCTAGAGATGAACATTAGAGACAACATATGCAAAGGCTGGTATAAGGTAAGTGCTTATAGTAAGGGGAAGGTATTTTCTATTGTTATTAGAGTAACATGAATATTGTTTCCTGGATGACAGAACACATTCTGGACTCTGAGCGATACCCTTCGAATCCTGCTTCTACCATGTCTGAGTCCTCAAAACTCAGTGACATAAGTCCAGGTACTTCACTTGTAAAATAGGATGAGCAAAAGTACCTCTGCCATAGCTGGTGTAGAGATTTAATGACACAATTCATGTAATATGTTTAATAGTGCATTGACCATTATCACAATTACTTAAAAATTTGCCATAGAAAATACAGGGCTGGAGTCAGAAGGCGTGAATAATGAATATTTAACGCTCTACAGACCATGGTAGCTGTGTTTCCGACTACTACTCAACTCTGTCATTGTAGCGGGAAATGCAGCCTCCTGTAAACAAATGAATATGGATGAGTTCCAGTCAAGTTTTTTTTTTTTTTTTTTTTTTTTTTTTAACAAGGATGGGCAGTGGGGCCAATGTGGTTTTTGAATCATAGTTTGCTTTTTCTGGATACAGAGAAATTAGGAACTACTGATCTATGGTTTTTGGAAGAAAGACCTTTTGATGGCTGGGTATGGTAGTGTCCAACTTTAATCCCAGCAACTGAGAGGCAGAGGCAGGTTAATCTCTGTGTTTGAGGCCAGCCTAGTCTACACAGTGAGTGCCAGGCTAGGCAGACCTGTACAATGAGTTCTCTCTCTCTCTCTCTCTCTCTCTCTCTCTCTCTCTCTCTCTCTCTCTGGATAGAAAGATGAGAAGAGAACTCTGTTGCTACAGAAACAGAACCAGCACCAATCTAGAGGAAAAGAATTCTGTCACCTGGCGGCATAGATTCTATCTCCAGATCCTGTTCATGGTGCAGTTTACTTATGCAGGCAAGAGGTTTGTTTTGTATCCTGACCACAGACTGACTTCTCCCAGTAGCAGGCCTAGGGACTCACTGTACAGTCAGGTCCACAGTTCACCCCATATAATGCTGACCTCAGCTTCATTTCATGATGCATGTATGCAACTTAACAGGTGCTCTTTGCAAATGTGGTCTGCTTCTGATAGCAGCAGTTTGCCCAGCTTCCCTTATAAACTCACAGGGGAGCCCCATTCTTCTTCCTGTGTTTAAAATATGAGGTTGGTTATACCCTTGCTTTGATTCATGGGACCCTTCGTAAGAAAAAGGCCTTCAGAGACAAGGTGTTTCGACCTTTGACCCCGCCTGGTGATCTTTTTCCTCTTGTTCATGAACCTAACGAGTGGGAGGCTGGGTGGCCCACGCTGGGAAATGATTAAAGGTGGCACTTTGCTCCGGAGTGGCGATGTAATCTTATTAATCTGCTATCAGAGTACATCTTGCAGGCAGAGAAATTTAATCTTGGTCACTCTCACATACCATATCTAGACAATTTATTTCCTCCTCACTGATCTAGGTTCTGGGACTATGGGAAAAAAAATTCCTGGGCAGCTGCAGAAATTAAGGTGTGAGCTATGATAGGCTCACCCAGTGAGCGGCTCTGTGCTGAGTGTGGCCATTTCGGACAAGCACTTTTGATGGTGTGAGCTAACCATGGGGGAGAGGCTGCAGGACTTTGTTTGCAGCCACTGGTCTGTGTGTTCCCATGGAGCACAAGTACAGGAAAGATGGTTATAAACAGCAATCATGACTCTGTGGGTTCACAGCCAAACAGAGTCCAAACAGAGTTTTTTTTTTCTGGTTGTGTATAAGAGTCGTTAAAAAAGACCGGCAGTATTTAGTAAATTAAGAAAATTATCTTTTACCCAACACCCACCCCCCAACCATTTTGGAGAGTGGAGACTACTGGTGACTGAACACAGGATCTCACACACTCTGCATAAGCACTCCACCCCTGAGCTGTGAACTCACTCTGCAGGTCAGCTTTCTTTGCCTTCAATCCCCCAGCCTCAGCCTTCTGAGTACTTGGGATTACAGGTGTGTATCAACAAGCTCTTTCATATTTCAATAGTATGTGCACCATTGGCATGCCTGATACCTGTGGAGGCCAGAAGAGGATGCTCTGACTCCCCTTGGAAGCGCAGTTACAGGCAGTTGCGAGCTGCCATGCGGGTGCTGGCAACGGAACCTCTGTCTTCAGCAAGAGCAGCCAGTACTCCTAAACCGCTGAGCCATCTCTCCAGCCAGAGGAGTTTTTATTAAAATGATTACTGTCACTAGCTGTTGTGGATTTTGTTAGAGAGAGAATATTATTTCTATTTCCATGAGGCAATGAAATCTTATCCTCCTATTTTCTCTCGGCCCCTATCCCTCCTCCCTCTTCACCCTCTTTTCCCTTTTTCCTAAAATGTTTTGCATATCTAGGGACTAGAATTTATTAATTAACCATATTTCAAATATTTTTAAATATTTATTTTTATCTTACATGTATGAATGTTTCACTTGCATGCTTGTCTGTGCACCACAAGTGTCCCTGGTCCCTTCGGAGGCCAGACGAGATGTTGGATGCACTGGAACTAGAGTTACAGATGGATGGGAGCTGATCCCTGGTCCTCTGCAAGAGCATTACATGCTCCTAACTCTTGAGCCACTTCTTTAGCCCCAACCTTCACACTTTTACCAGACCTGACTTCTGTACAACAAAGGGTATCTCTCAGTAGGATAATACTAATATGAAAAGCCTACCAGGCCTCTTTCCAGGTAACACTGAGAACTCAGTGGACAGCAGGGATATTCTATAACTTTCCCTGCAGTGTTAGATTGGGTTGGCTTGGTAGGAAGTACCATGGGGGAAGACTGTGTGCTTTACATCACCCTAAGAAAAGACACAAACCCTTTCCTTCCGTGCTTCTGGGATGACAAGCCCGTGTGCCTGCTCCATCTGCTCATTTCCATATACGGCATCAGGACAGGGAGAGAAGAGCTAAAAGGATGCTTTTTGTGGATTTGTAATCTTGGGATAAAATGCAGATCCCAGAAACACATCCAAAGCTCCTGTCTATCCAGAGCACAAACATCTCAGGCACTGTAGTTAGTGGTGAGCATTTCTCAGAGTGTGGGCTGGGGCAAGCAAGTCTGAGCGCTGTCACTCAGGGCTGCACCCAGCCCTAAGGTCCTGTTTGGATCCTCAGGAAGACATTCTTTCTTATGCTCGATTTTAGTATTTGATTGATTTCATTTGGTTTTCTAATTTGCTCCCAGCTAATGGAGCCATACCTGGAATGTTTGATCAGTTGGTCCCCTAGTTTTCCTGCCATTTTTTTCTATTGAATTGGATTTACTGGACAAGAAAAAGGAAAAAAAAAAAAAAAGCTCCTTATGTTCTTTCTTGCAGATGCAACGTGGATGAGAAGATAGGAAGCCTTTTCTTTCCAGCTTGTTGTTGTGGAAGGAGGAGGGAAGAAGGGAGGAAGGAGGAAGGAGTGAGGAGAAAGGAGGGAGGAAGGAGAAGGAAGGCATTGTCCTGCCTACTGACTTAGTCCAGGGTTTAACTACCAAAGGACAGAACACTCACAAAATGGTTAATTTCTAGACTCAGCTGCCCCAGGTGAAGGGACTGTCTTACTGGTCTAATTACTCTCTGAAAGCAGGTGGGAATGAGGCTCCAGTCTCTGCAGGAGGCTCCCGCCCTCCCCTCCTGAGTAGTTAGGCTGAGCCTCCTTTTAAATTCCCCCAGCAGCCCTCTCTTCCATTCGTTGTTATTTTCTTCCCTCACCTCTGGACAGTTCCGCACATTCACTTGAAACATCATTGCAGGAGAACTTGGCTTTGGCAGAAGCCTCTCTGAAATTATTTTTTTTCTCCTGTTCTGGCTTGCACTTGAATAATTCTCCATCAACGGCACGTCTGATTGAGTTGGCATCACAAACCCTTTTGTATGCTAGGCTTCTTCTTCTTCTTCTTTTTTTTTTTTCCCTTCAAGAAATATTAAAGTCTGAATAAAATTGGAATAGCTGCCTGGTAATGATCTCATTATGTATAAATACAGAAGTGCTCGCAGGGGAGATAATGACTCCAGGACTCAGGTATGCCGCGAATACCTATTATCTTCCAAGGAGTCAGCTGCATTGAGCACTCAAGCTCCCCCAACATCCCTTTCAGTTTGAGGTTCAAGTCACAGAAAACGAATGGCTGATTGAAGCTGGGAATAGGGCTTCTCCCCTCCCCCGTCATGACATATGTTCTGAGATGAAAGGAACCTGGGCTGTGTGTTTACTCTTCATTTGGGGCTTCACATGTTCTGACTGATCGGAAAGACAAAAAGGCAGAAGGAGAGACATTTGGTGCTGGCTGAAACCCATATCCATTCTCAATGTGAGTTTCCTCGTTTGGTGCAGATAATTGTGATGAGACAGTTCTGGGGATAGACGCTACTAAAGGCTTTTTAAAAATAACAGGCCTGTCACCCAGTTTGAGTTCTTATGCAGCAAAAGAACAAACACAGATGGAGGCAGTAGGAAGGCTGCAGGGTGGGAAAGGCCCCCTGAATGTGGGAGGTGACTGGTTATTAGTCCCAGTCATCTTTCCCAGCAGCCAGGATATAAGGAGATGTGTTCAGCACATTACAGAGAAAAATGTATGGACACGTACATGCACATACAGGCTTCAACTCCCAATATGGGCTAAGCTTCTCTGGAAAAACTCTTTTGTTATTAGCATCAAAGAAAGAAACTGAGTGCAGTTGAGAGTGATAGGATCAGACTCTGTTGTTCTGAATGTCCCTGTTAGATCCTAAAGGGACCATTTATCTAAGGGAGGGGTGGGGGAGGGGAATCACTGCCCATCAGCTTAGACCAGGAAGAGGGGTGGATGGAGAATGAGTTTGGCCATTAGTATTTTCCCCAGATCACACATCTTATGAGTCCCTGAGATTTCCAAATCAGGGACTATCAAAATATAAAATGACATTAATAGGGATTGGAGAGATGGCTTGGTGGGGAAAATACTTGCCACGTAAGCACAAGGACTTGAGTTTGGATCTCCAGCACCCATGGAAAAGGATTACATGATGGCATATGTTTGTAAACCCAGTCTGGGAGAAGCAGGGACAGGAGAACACAAGGACTCACTGGCCACCCAGTCTAGCTAAGTTAGTGAGCCATAGGTTCACTGAAAGACCTATATAGGAAAGTAAGGTGGAGAGTGAAGAGAGATGCATAGCACTGACTTCAGGCTTTCGTGTGCATTAATCTGCACACACATGTACACATGTGCACATACATATACAAACATTCATGCCTCTCCCATATAATCAAACAAAACCATTATACACACAATTCTTTTGCAGAAGACCGGCTGGATGGTAGAAAGATTTTGCTCATCACTGAAAGTCCTCATGCATTGTACACAGAGTGCTGACGAGACGTCCGTCCCTACAAGCAATCCCAACAGACAGTTACAGCTACACACGTAAGAAGCAAAGGTGACTTAGAGCAGATGTGGCCAAAGGGGAAGACCCCAAGGTTGGGTGCCATCATTGTCTATTGTGAGGAGAGTCAGGTGACAGTGTTCTCAGGCCATAGATGCATTCTCCCCTGCTGTGCTGATTGACACACTGCCAGGTTTCCATTTACCACTGATAATGTTGACATTTGTGAGCCGAGGGAAAGAATCTTTTCTTTGTCCTTCCAGTTCCAGGGCCTGGTGCATGGGGAGCACGTGCCCTCTTCATCCTCACTTCCTTGGGTGATGGCACTCAAAGATGGCACTCACTCCTCTGCAGACATTGCATTGGAACTCACCTCGTGTACTGTCCCCATTGATTCTGTGGGACCAAAGACAAATCTGTAGTTGGGCAGATGAGACTCCGTCTTTATGATTGCCCTCATACAACCTCGTCTGTTTCAGTGTTTACTGTGTGTTGGACGCTGTCTCTATACCCCTTGCTTTTTATCCCATCTGACTGTCAGCTCTGTGAGGTGGGTGCTGCTATCATTTTACATATATCATGTATGGCCGTTTGGTGTCTGTCAAGGATTCATTTGTGGTTAGGAGATGGTTTCCATTGAAGTCCTCACATGATTCTTTATTTAACCCCTGTTGTATAGCTAGGTTCTCTTTAGAGACAGTGTTTCACTATGTTGCTCAGACTGGTCTTGAATCCGTAATCCTGCTACAGCCTCCAGAGTCGGAGACTGTAGGCATCTACTACCATGCTCAGCTATTTAACTAGTTTTAATGGGGCCTCCAGTGTTCACTGTGGGGTTCAATATGGATATGGGGCATGATACCTGTCTACACAGCATCTGCAAACTAATAGGCAGATAGAAATAGAACCTGAATATACTGCCTTGTGGAGTGAACTTAGATTTGGCTTCTCACCTATCATTAGTTAGACTTTATGGGTCTAAGATTCTTCCTCAAAACTAGGATTAGACTGTAGGTTACTAACTTTATCCTGTATTAGACCATATAATATATATTCTAGCCTTTGTAATTAATATAATCTTTGTTATAAGTATTCAATTTTGCTGCCATACAGAATCAGAAAAATAACATAACAGAAAGGCACGGCTGCATTCAAATAAAACTTTATTGACAAAGACTTTTTTAATAAAACTTGAGTAGGTAGGGTGTGACCCATTATCAGCCCTGGGACAGATGACTTGGGTAGATACCTCAGTTCAGAAAATGCCATGATTTCTCCAAATGTCACTTGGATCTTAGTGTGGGAGCAAGAAGCCGTTTCTCCCGGCTTTTCTCAGGATGAGTATTGTTTTTTAAACCAACCACTTGGCAATAGATGTTCTCCTGGAGAGGCAGTAGACTTCATCAATATTCAGATTGAAACTGTAATAGGAGCCTTGAAAGAATGTGGGGGATGGGATGGTCTCATTAATCAGAGATGGGCATCACTGTAGCAGTTAGAGATCTGGCCATTAGCTCAGCAGGCCAAGGAAGCTACCATGGGGTAGGCTGGAGACATGGACTTCCCAGGAGCAGAATGCAAAAATAAAAATGTCTTTTTAGAACCAAGTGTTTATATAACTCCTTATGTAAGCCTTAGGATTCAAGATAATGAAACATAATCCTAATGTTCACAACATACCTAATATAGCTATGATAATTCTACCTAACATAATTCTGATAATACCACAAAAATCTAAACATGATAGGTTGCGGTAGGACATTTCGACCACGCGTGACCTGTACCTTGATGTTGTTTCGGCCCTCTGTTACTCTCAGTGATGCTGGCTCTCCAACAGCAGCCTGTTGGTCCTGTTCTCCACACCTCCAAGTCCCCCCTCTACTTTCATGGCTTATTTTATAGATTTGATTTTAATCTCTTTCCCTCTAAATTGTATCTACCCAATCTCCATTTGAATACACTCATTTATTATTTCCATATATTTGAATAAGTCTCCTACGACTTTGAAGGAATGCACAATTTTCAGTCTGTTCCCGCTGAAAGGGACATAGAAAACCTGTTCAGCTGACTTGAGGGGTAGTTGAAGGGCTTGGAGCCTAGATGATCCAAGCAGAGAGTGGACGTCAGGTGGGCAGGTCTGAGCAGGTCTATCAAATAAGGGGCTCATGGGGGTGAGTTTTTGTATTTCTTTCATTTCCACTTCCGTTTGTGTTGCTTCACCATCAAGTTTTTGTTTGTTTTTGAGATAAGTCTTTTTAGCCCAAATACAAGCTCGTATGTGGCTGAGGACCATCTTGAACTTCTGACCATTCTCCACATGCTAGGGTTACAGGTGTGAGCCACCAAGGCCTGCACAGTTCAGCTTCATCTTTTGGCTGACATTTCCCTGGTAGTCAGATGGTACTGCAAGATTCAACTTCTTGTTTGACTAAGATGCAACTAGGGAAAGCAAACATCTTCCCCCAGAAGCCCTGGTGTGATGTCTTTGAGTGTCGCTGGCTGTGCCTGGGTTGGTATGGCAGCTTGGACACTGATGTAGGGATGTTGGGTGGGGCTGAGATTTTGCAGGTGGTGAGGAGTAGAGCGGAGGCTACCCATGGAATGCTGCAGTGGTCGTGGGTTAACAAACAGCAGATGTCCAGCACAATGGCACTTTGTAATGTTCAGAAATGCTTTTATGGAAGTGACTCATTTGATTTTATAATTTTATGGGATGTGTTTGTCAGCTGTTGTTATTTCCATTTTCAGATGAGGACACAAAGCATGAATCACTCGACTTACTTAATTTCATGCATTGATAGCAGAGATTGTATTAACTCTTTTCTCTGAATGGTGTTGACATCTGACCACAATACAGGAAAATATTACTTCTACCCTGGACAAGATCTCTATCAATGCCACTTAAAATTGAGTTGATATGTGATTTATCACAACACACTGACTTGTACTGATTTTACAACTAATTATGACCCTTCTGATCTTTCATGACTTCTAATAAAACATAATATACCTAATTGTTGTAGTAATTATTTTAAAAAGCAGCCTCCAGTGAAGCCAACTATCTAAGCTGCAGCATCTCTGCCTAGATCAGACACCATGTTCCGAGGCCATGAGGCCACGTGCGCGCAGCAGCTAGAAACGGCCAGCCAGAGACACCAACCCTGCACCTACAAGATGCCATTGTGGGAGATGGCTCTGCCAGTCTTCCATGCTGTCTCTGCAAGGCTGGGCATTGCCCAGACTATCCCATCAACCACACGGGCTCGGTACAGATGAGACGCTAATGCTTAGATTATCCAGAGACTTGTATATTTGGTAATGATCAATAACAAGATGCCTTTACAATAAGAGGTGTAACCCAATACACAACCTAGATATACCAACTACCTTTGACTGCTACAGACAAACGAACATCAGCCGCCATGTCCCTCTCTTGTCTCTGTCTCTCTCTTAGCTCCTCCTCTTCCTTTTTCTCTTCCTCTCCTTTTTCTTCCTCTCTTTACTCCTCCCACCTTAGCTCCTCCTACACCTAATTTATTCCCACTTCAATCAAGAAGATGCTTATCTTTGTACTATCTCATATTAAACTCTGTTCATTGCCCTGGACAGGTAAGAAGGCGTAAGTGGTATGGAATTCAGAGCATGAAGTATCTTTTCCAGATATATGCTTTCTCTAAGCTTAACAGTCATGACCTATTTTGTCTTCTAAGTAATTGCTAAGACGATTGAGCAATAAGGTATATGTAATGCTGACTAATGGACAAGTTCAGACTGGAATGATGCCCCAGAGCTAAATCAGAGGGCTCCATCTGCGCTTACTCAACAGCTTGTCAGCTGTACGGACGGAGGCCAGACTGACCTATTCATTGAGTCATTTCACAGATAGACTGTCTTCTCTCCTTCAGCCTCTTTCCTTGTGTTCTAATATAAGCAGCATCTTCACTGAGAACATCGCCTTTAGAAGTGACACCATTGGCCTGAAGTCAAAGGTAGCTATGCCTTTGTGAAATTCCCTCATCATTTGTTCTGGATTAAGTCAGGAAAATTGTGGCTACTGGGTTAGTGTTAAATTCCTGTCACGGCACTAGGAAGACTCTTAAAGCAGTCAGCAAGCCTGACAGTCCGCGGAAATGTGCTATTAAACAAATTCTGCAGCGCACATTCTCTCAACGACTTGATTTTCTTTTTTTAGATTAGAAAAAGTTAAATTTTGTAACTCAGATATAAATAATAAAAGGATCTGTGAATAGTCAAAAATTGTACTCTGGACTGAAAGTCCAGAATACAAAATTTGTCCAAATATAAAATTTGTAATTTTTACTGTTATTTGTGTGTGTGTGTGTGCATGTGAGCATGTGTCTATGTATGCATGCTTGTGGAGGTCACATGTAGAGGTCAAAGGACAGCGTGTGAGCCTGTTCTCCCCCTCCACTACAGTACTGGGGCTCAAACTGAAGTTGTCAGGTCTGGCAGCAAGTACCTTAATGTCCTATTCCTTGTACCTGACTTTTAGTCTCAAAACGCTCAGGGAGCAGAGATGGTAGAAGCTACAGAGAGGCTGTTAAGCCACCACAGGCCCATCACAGCATCACAGAGCTTTGGTTTGTGCTTAGCTCAAATAGTCCCCCAACCCCTTAAACAGGGTTTCTCTGTGAAGCCCTAGCTGTCCCAGAGCTCGCTCTGTAGACTAAGCAGTCCAGCCTTGAACTCAAAAATCTACCTGCCTCTGTCCCCTGAGTGTAAATAGGTTTTAGAGAAAAAAGAAATATGTATGTTAATGGGAGTGGTGGTAGGATACATGTGTGTTCTTGTGTGTGCATGTGTGTGTGCATGCATACATGTGGCCAGTGGTCAGTGTTGGCTGGTTTTACCGATTACTTTCTACCCTATTTCTGGAGAAAGGGTCTCTCAGGAAACATCGAGTTCACAGGTTCAGCTAGGCTGGCTAGGGAATCTGTCTGTCTCTGCTGGGGTTATGGACACATGCTCCCACACTGGTTTTTTTATATGTATGCTGGAGATTTGAACACAGATCCTCATGAGCCAGCCCTCTAGTTACTATCTTAAAAACTCAGGACCACCTGTTATCACAGTATAAAATGTGATTGAGAACTGTAGAACGGAATTTCTCAGAGTTGGGGAGATGCTCAGTGGGTGAGGTTTCTGCACATAAATCTGAGGACCCGGATTTGGACCCCCCCATACCTGCATAAAAGCCTGAGTGTGTAACCCTAGAACTTGGTTGTTGTGGGGTGTCAGAGACGGGCTGGTTCCCAGAGCCTGCTGCTCGCCGCTCTAACCAGATGGTAAAGGGCAGTTCCGATGACAGATTCTGTTTCAAAAGATAAGGCGGAGTGTGTTAGTGGGAAAGACTCAGTATCAGCTCTGGCACACATATGTACACACATAATCATACACACATACACCATGAACACACATAACCATGCATACATACCCTATGCACACACAAACTCATGCACACAATACTATACACACATGCACACCAAGAAAGAAAATCAAAACCCAATCCATCTAGGGTTGTTTTCAGCCATGGTTCCTGCTTTGTTAGCTTCTCTTTAGGAGGGTATACAGAGGAAGAGGTGTTGCTTTCCGCGGCTGGCGGGAGCCATGCATCTCTGATGGACAGAGGTGGCCGCTGCCTTTCACAGTGACCTGAAGGGTGCAATTCTTAGCCTTCACCTTACTTCTCCCATCTCCACTCCCTCTGAGCCTCACCCTCGGATCTTGCAAAGCCTCCACTACGCTGTAGGTATTTCATAGGGAAATTCTACTTTCAAACTGTGCTGAATAGGTTTCAAAGGAAATGAATGAAAGCCATTCTTTTCTTCCCTTTCCCATGAAGCGATTAGCTACGCAGCCTGGAAAATAAACAGTTTTTATTTGAAAGGAGAACTACACAGAGAGCAACATCTTTCCTTTCTTCCAAGCTGCACTCTGAAAACTGCAGCTCCTCTCCTCTGCCTCAGTGCTGGGGCCCGCCCTCCCTTCTGGTGACTCCCCTCCACCCTCCCTTCTTTGTGACACCCCTTCCCAGCTACAAGAACAGGTTATCAAGGTGATAATAAGCGAGAAAATGTAACGGCCTTGTTTTAAGCCTTAGCCATACCACACTGCTTAATCAAGGTTAAATGCCCATGTGAACCTATGTTTTCTACCCCTCTGGCCATGCGGCCCTAAGCCAGGCTGATCCGGCCAGACTTTGCCCTCTCTCCACCAGAGACCAGCTGGTGTGGATGATTGAGGTGGCCTCTCTTCAGGCAGCTGCTGGCTTGCACTTGGAAATTCAGTCCTCTCAAGATAATTCCTCAGCTTATAAAAAACTTAGGCAGTGAATTCTGAATTGGATGCCGCCCACCCCATGATGGATAATGACACGCTCACTGACTTCCACAGACACTGATCCTAGGCTGGGTAGGGAGCATCATACTGTAAAAGGCACTTTATGAAAAAAGTAATTTAAGACAGAGTTTCATGTAGCCCAGGCTGGCTTTGAATTCATTATGTAGCTAGCCAAAGATGACTTTGGGCTTCTGATGTCCCTGCCTCTACTCACTTAGCACTGGGGTTACAAGCATTCACTACTATGTGTGGTTTATATATTGTTGGGGACTAAACCCAGAGCCTCAGTCATGCTAGGCAAATTCTCTACTAGGCTGTATCCTCGGCTCAGAAGCTGTGACCTATAAGATCTCATTAGCAGACTTCTAGCAACTTCCAGAAAACAGCTCTCAATCTTCTCCCTATTCTTCTGAGCTCTTCCAGGTCCTAGGCAAGTGGTTGACCTTGTGATACAGTGGGCACTTGGGCCTACTCTTGGGGTTCTCAGTTTCATAACAAGAGAATCTATGAATGGGCTCACGTGGAAGCTCAAGGAAACATCTGCTCATGTTTAAAAGAAAGCCCCAGGGCAGGTAAACTGTAAACTTCAGCAGTGGCCTGGAGGAGGAAAAGGGTAGAAGAGAGAAGAAGAAGAAAAAAATCATGATTTTTAAAAACTGCATAGAGGTCAGATACAGGGCAGGGAGGGTGCTTTAGGGATAGGGTGAAGAAGTTCTGAATGTTGGAAAAAGAGCACAAAGTGTTAAGGAAAGCATGTCTAGAAAAGAGAGAGGAAGAAGGAAGGGAGAAATTACACTTTAGCAGGCAAGTTTCCATGCTATAGCCCCTTGGCCCTGCAAGTTATGAACTAGGGGTAGGGGAGTCTCATCACAGGACTCATTATTCCACATGTCTTTGTAGCAGGGAGTGAGGTGAACCTGCCTTCCTAGGGGGCAGACCTTGGCCAAGTGAATAATTTTGCCCCAACTGGATGTTAGGTCTCCTTTCAAGCCAGATAGTATTCTTTTGACCAGGAGGGTTTTGATTGTTTGTTGTTTTTGTTTTGTTATTGTTGTTTGCTTAGATTTTTTTCTCTAGCACTTGTTTGTTAGAGGAAGTGAAAACGTCTCTGGAGTCTTGCCTTGGGCGAGGCCACTTTCTTTCCTAGAGTGCCACTTTGTCCCTAAATTTGGATACCAATCTAATGGCAGAAAAGAGATATGGAGTTACTATTGCACCTCCACTGAGCACATCATCCCAAGCAAGAGGGATACTAGGCGCGGAGATGTTCCTCTGTCTTGTTGCCTAGGGATTGAAGCAACCATTGTCATCTTGAAGATGCCTTGTGGCACCAGTTAAGACTTTCCCTACTCCTTAAGCTGGTCCCATCCCTGAAAGCAGAGTCTCAGGGGTGGTGGCTGATGCTGCAATTACTGTCCTGTGTCCCCTCGTGGAGATGAGGGCTTGGACTTGGGAGGACCTGAACGTCCTTCATGTTTCCCTAAGCTTCAGCTCCTACTTGCAGAACGTGTTTTGGCAAGTGCAAAATCCAATAGTCATTGAACCCTTGATAATCTTCTATGCCCTGTAGAAGGGTGTTTTTTATTCATCCGTTTCTTCAGGAGGTAAGAAATAAAGCCGTTCGGTTCTAAGCATAAATTAGCATTTTTAACAATGCTGTGCAAAAAAATTGTAATTTAAATAGAACTGATTAGAATTTTGATAGGGCACCAAGGAACTTCTAAACAAATGCTGATCAGGTAATGAGTGGAACAAGTAATTTATTTCAGCAGCAGTGCTATCTGCTCCGTGATTGGGTCACAGTTTCCCAAACATATATAGTGACTGTTCATTAATTATGTACTTCTCGATTGGTAATTGTCCAATTTAACTACGCACTGTGAGCTTATAGCCAAAGCTGCAGACGAGCACAGGGAAAAGTAACAACCTAGATAAAAGCATATTTCCTTTTTGTAATAACATTCACTAATTCAAGGACTCAGAGAGAGAGGAGAGCTATTGTTAGACTCTGGCCTTGGTCTTGTCTTTGTGCAACGGGCTAAATTGCTCACCATTTGTTAAACAGGGACATTTAAGCTTCAGAGTGCAGAGCTTTGCAAACAAGGCTGTGCTCTGGCATTTAGCCTGCCTTCCTGGGAGCAGCCTCACCTTGCAACAGGAGGTGGTAGATGGGGCAGTCCTGGAATGTTATCTGTTGACTGCATGCTTTTCTTAGGCTGTTGCCAGCCTGGAAAATGTTCTGAGCTAACCCAGGTGAAGTTTCCAGATTTTCGCCTTTGAAATATTGGAGGCTTGTTTTCACTAAAAGAGCTGAAATGTTTTCCTTTTATTTCATGTCTGGGAAATAATAATAATAATAATAATAATAATAATAATAATAATAATAATACAGAGTCACACTTAGCCAAGTCTGGGCTTGAATTTGCTATGTAGTGGAGGGTGATTTGAAACTCCCGATCTTCCTGCCTCCACCTCCAGGATGTTGCTTACATTAGGTCGGTTTCACCCTCACTGCAGATTTGTTGTTCTGTTTTAGTGACTGATTTGTGTGTGTGTGTGTGTGTGCGTGTGTGTGTGTGTGTGTGTGTGTGTGAAGTTGAATGGCGTATGTGTGTGGTGCATGGACATGAGTGTGTGTGCTGGAACTTAGACCCGAACATGTGTGTGCAGAGTAGAGGAGGATGTCAGATGTACGGCTCCTTCACTCTCCATCTTCTTCCCCTGAAACAGGCTTACTAGCTGAATCTGGAGCTAGGCTGGTAGCCAGTAAGCCCCAGTGTTCCTCTGGTGTCCTTACTGCCCACAACACTGGGGCTGTAGGTGTGGCTGGACCCATTTTTTACATGGGTGATGGGGATCAGACTTTTGCAGCAAGTGCTCCTACCCGTAGAGGTAGAGCCATTTTCCCAATTCCTATTGGTCAGTTCTTATCGGCAATTAGAAATCAGACCATCAGCATTGATGCCTCAATGGGATCTTGATATTCATATAGAATGCCATCTTCTGGGATGCATGTTGGAAATTAAGACCCAAGAAAAGAAATCATCATAGCATTTCTCCCAACACAGGATGAAATATTTTATTTTCTTTTTTTTTCTTTTTCTTTTCTTTTTTTTTTTTTTTTTTTTCGAGACAGGGTTTCTCTGTGTAGTCCTGGCTGTCCTGGCACTCACTCTGTAGACCAGGCTGGCCTTGAACTCAGAAATCTGCCTGCCTCTGCCTCCCACGTGCTGGGATTAAAGGCGTGCGTCACCACCGCCCGGCGAAATATTTTCAAAGGGAGAACGATCTCTTTTTTTATGGCTTTAATGCTGCCTTTTTACCCTAAGAGTTTTCATGTGTAAAAGGCTTCCAGGAAAGTTTTCTTTGAAAGACACAGAAGAGAAGAAAGTAGTTAAACTATGCGGTTTAATGCTTGGCATAGTAATTTATGCAGCTAGCACTTATCTTTGCACATCTATTACAAAGGGGAACATGTTTCATCCTTTGGGCCTTTTGGTAATAGCCAAGTACAAAGCAAATGGGTTAGTGACGTTCATGTCCCTATGACAAGAATACCTGACAGAAACAACTTAAGGGAGAAAAGGTTGATTTTGGCTTACGGTTTTAGATGTTTCAGTCCACCGTGGGAAGGCATGGCAGTAGCAGTATTGTGGCAAGAGTGTGGGGACGGGGTGTGTTCATGTCAGTGGAGTGGAAAGCAGGCAGCAGGGACTGGAGCTGGGGGTGGGTATAATCTTCAAAGGTCTGCCCCAAGTGACACACTTCTGAGAGCCAGGTCCCACCTCTTAAAGGCTTCACAGCTTTCAAAATAGCACCACAAGCTGGACACCAACTGTTGAAGACAAGAGCTTGTGGGGGACACTTCACATCTAAACCATAATAACAACCATCCAAGGATGGGCCCAGTGGAGCTGAATAATACATCTGGGGCTTTTACTTTAGTAAACCAGATGCAGGTAGTGGAATGCCGAGGGTGAATGGTGACTTTGCATTTTAAAGAAAGATATTCTCTCTCTCTCTCTCTCTCTCTCTCTCTCTCTCTCTCTCTCTCTCTCTCTCCCTCCCTCTCCCTCTCTCTCTCTCTCCACATTCAAGGAGGTACCTGTAGATGCCAGAAGAAGGTGGTGGATCCCTGGGAGCTGGAATAACAGGCAGTATTGAGTTATCTGATGTGGATTTTGGGGATCTAACTCCAGTCCTCTATGACAGTGGTAGGTGCTCCTAGCTGCTGGTGTAGCCATCTCTCCAGCCCTGGAAAATGTTTCTTGTTAGAAAACAGCAGCCACTCTTTCCCGGAGAATTTCTGTTGCCCATGTTTACTGTGGCAAAGGGGAGAGGTGAAAGGTCATCATTGCTGAAGAATTGCTGGTACCTTCATGTTCATGAAATGTAACCATCATCGGATAAACCACCTCTTCTAGCGGGCCCTTTTACAGCTGAGCAAACTAAGACCAAGGGGGAATGAAGAGAATTTCCATGTTCAAAATAGGTCTAAAGCCCTGGACCAGAGCCACCCTAAACCCCTTTGGCTGTGCAGCTAACTCCGGCTCCCTTTTAAATAAAGTCAAAAGGCGTTAGAAGCCTTAGGGGTTGCTGTTGTTGTTTTCTGCGGTGATGATTTAGCTCTAATGAAATAAACTCTTTGGAAATATGCAAAGAGAAGATTTGCTACCTTGAAGCAAACAAATGGCAAATGGGGGAAACATTGTGTCTGGGCTAATTTATTTTCTCTGGCTCTACTAACTCTTGAGCAATTAGCTAGATTATTTCCCTAATGTGAACAATGACTGTATTCCTACTCAAACAATTAATTGGACAATTGTTCCGGGGTGGGCATTTTACTCTCTTACTTTTCCCTTTGCCTGTCCTTTCCCTCTTCACATATGCCTGGCTGGCTCAGTGAGAGACGCTTCCACAGAGTAATGTGTCTCTCTCTCTGTGTGTGTGTGTGTGTGTGTGTGTGTGTGTGTAAGATTGTAAGCTCTCAAAAATCATCACAGAGAACCATGGCTGCACATATTCTCAGCCCATCTCCACATATCTTTGGATTTTTATGTTTTGCTTTACTTTGCAATCACCGAGCTCCGAGTTATAATGTCTCCATTATTTTGGTGGGCACACTAGAGTTGATTGTTTCTCTCAGCAGCCGTCAGCCGCCCCCTGTGAGACCTCCACGGCTTTACCTTATCATAATATTGGAAAGCAATTTCTCTTGACTGCTGTGAACTGACGCCAGAAACCCAAAACGCTGCCACAGTCATTAAGTGATTTCCAATTAGTTAATTGGTTTCACAGGCTGCTTCTTTCTAAACTGCACCTTAAATGAAAAGCAGAACCATCCATTTTTTTTTGAAGGGAGGAAAAAATCCTGGGGCCTCTGGGCTTTCGAATCCGAAAGCACAGCAGACTTTGGAAGAAACTTCACTAAAAATACCCATCCTGCAGCACGCAGAGGGGCGTGGCATCGCCCTCTGACTCCCTGTTTGGCTGGGTTTGCTTTGCCCACTTTCCCTTGGGAAGCCACGCAGTCTGTCACAGAGCAGGGAGAGTTGAGGTTAGCATGGACTCTTCCCTTAGGGAGAGTCTCCCTTAGCCAGTGTCCTGGCGTCCGGATTGGGGGCTGCACTGCTGTCGGGGCACGTTTGCTGCTGGTGCTCCATTACACTGAACTCAGAAGTAAGGCAAAGACCCTGAGGATGGTTCTCTAAGAGGCTAACTACCCCCTTCTCTCCCTTCCTCCTCCCTTACCTTTCATATTTGCCTTGCATTCAGACAGATCAGGAGTTTAAGGCTAGCCTGGTCTATACAGTGAGACTTTAAATATACAAAACAAAACAAAACAAAACAAAAATCCACCCCAATGGGAATTGTGAGCACCGTGAGCACCGTGGGCACCGTGAGCACCGTGAGCACCGTGAACACCGTGAGCACCGTGAGCACCGTGAGCACCGTGGGCATTGTGAGCACTGTGGGCACCGTGAGCACCGTGAGCACCGTGGGCACCGTGGGCACCGTGGGCATTGTGAGCACCGTGGGCACCGTGAGCACCGTGAGCACCGTGGGCACCGTGAGCACCACCGCTACTTTGGGACCTGAACCTATGGCTAAGTGGGAGAGGACTTGCTTAGCACTAGCCTGGGTTCCCACACTAGGAAAAATAATCTGCTTTTTTTTTTTTTTTTTTTGGGAAAGGGAATGTGATGATTACACATGGGGACTGGCAAAAAGAATGAGCTGAAGGGGATGGGAAAGGGTCTGCAGTAGCATACGTGTTAGCAGCAAGGCTGTAATCTTGATTCTTGGGCATACTTGATTTGCACACTAGGGTAAATTAGGGTATTAATCGATTGACTCATAAATAATCTAGTTTACCTGATAGAGGAAAACTGGCTTTAACAGTGGACAGGATGCATACAGAAGGGGATGCAAGTGTCCCCCAACCCCTTAGCCAAGAAAACTCCTAAGCAGCAGCTAAAAAATGGACTTGGGTTTTCTCTTTCTCCCGCGGGGGGCCCCAGGGATTGAACTCAGGTCATGAGGGAACAAACCATCTGGCTGGCTATGACTTCTGCATGTGTGCTGGGAAGCCACGTGCCTCACCATCACTCAGTAAATCAATTTAAAAACTTGAGAACAGATTCTGAAACCAGACTGTGTGTGGACATCCTGACAGCTGCTTTCCAGTTGTACGGCTTTGGGCATGTTGTCTGACTTGTCTATGCTAGGTCTTCTGGGAAATGGGGAGAATAGGACCCCTTTCATAGGGCTCTTACGAGGAGTAAATGAGTCAGGTTTATAAATCCTTTAAAACCACATCTGGTACATGGCTTGTTAAATAAACTGCATGGTATGATTTGAGAATCTTCTTTGTTCTCCAAGCAGGGGGGGTGGGGATCCTCTCGTTTTATGCTTAGTTACCTGCCAGAATTCAGACTCAAAGGAAGGCCACAGACGAGATGTTCAGCAGGCAGTCTGTCAGGCAGTCTCCTCATCACCTCTTTAAGATGATTTCTTTTAAACTCAGCCAGTGCTGGATATTTTTGTTGGGGGGTGGGGAGGAGAGCTGGGTGTAGTTCAGTCAGTAGAGTGCTTGCATGGCAAGAATGAAGCCCTGGGTGGGACCCTAACACTATATAACTGGGTGTAGTAATGTGTGACAATAGTCCCAGTACTAGGGAAAGGAAGGCAGGAAGGTCAGAGTTCACGGCAGCACAGTGAGTTCTGGTCTACCTGACACTCTGGTTCACAGTTATAATTCTAACAGTTGAAAGACTGAGGCAGGAGGATTGCCAAGAACTTGAGGTTACCTGGACTTTATCACCAGTCAGGGTTTGAGTGAGAGAGACTCTCAAACAAACAGAATGCAGAAAACCAGATCAGCCTGTTTGGGGCTTAGAGACAAATCTCAGTTGGTAGAATACTTGCCAAGCATGCAAGAGGCCCTGGGTTTGATTGTCAGCCCTGCATGAAGTGGACACTGTAGGACACGCTAGTCCTAGCTTTCTGGGATAGGAGCAGGCAACAGGAGGACCAGAAGCTCAAGGTTATCCATGGCTACATAGTGAGTTTGAAACAATCCTGGGCTACATGAGGCCCTGTGTCATTATATTTAAAAAAAAAAAAAAAAAAAGAAGTAATGTTTATGTGTAGAAGTGGATCAAAGTGAATGGTGCATGCACACACACATGCACGCAAGCACAGGAAGCAAATCTTTGGCATGAGGGAAGAACATGCTGAGGGGAGAGTCAGTACTTCTGTGAGGGGACCAGAGAGGAGAAAGCAGTCAAGGGGGCAGAGGGAGTGAGTACAGCAAATCTCACCATGGCTTTCCTTCTGCTGGAGATCCGCCATCACTTCAGTGGCCCGTAGTCCTTTGGTAATGACTTCATGGATCAAAATTTAAAATCAGATTAGACATGTTGATAAAACACAGTCTTTACAGAATGGATGACAAGCACTTTCTGAGCCAGGTGGGTGTTCTGTGGATAACTGCCCCCTTCACCCGGTGTCAGTTTTTTTTTTTTTTTTTTTTTTTTTTTTTTTTTTTTTTTTAAGGTGACTTGCTGGTGAGCACGAGCAGGGAGTTCACTCAGAGGCATGCTTTGCTGGCCTTGACAGTAGCTCTTAGAAACTTGCCTCCTTGTGTGTGTGTGTGTGTTTTTTTCTTTTTAAATTATTTTTAGGTTTCCTTAGACAGCACATTCATTGCAGTAAAAACTGTGGCTTGAGAAATACTAAGTATGAAACTTCATCATTATGCACATTTTTTGACATTGTGTGCTTTGAAAGTGGAATGCTTTTGAGAGAAGTGAGCCTCACGTCCTTCCCACCCCCTGCCTGTCCATCGCTCACCACCTTGTTATTACACACACACACACACACACACACACACACACACACACACACACACACAGAGAGAGAGAGAGAGAGAGAGAGAGAGAGAGAGAGAGAGAGAGAGAGGTGGAGAATTTTCTTTTTGCTCTCATAAAGTAGAACACAGTGCTTTTTACTCCCTGGTTTTTAGAATAGCGATGGTTCAAATTGTTAATCAGCTGCAGCATTTGTCTTTCCTAAAGCAGCAATGTGTCTTTTTTCCCTTGTAATGAAGTCTATTGAAACATTTACTTGTAGGGTCTGTGAAGATGGCCAAGATTTAATATATATAATATTGGCCAACCAGCCATCCTGCCCTGACTTCCAGGAACTTACAAACCACCCCAACAAGGTCAATACCGTGCCCCTTCACTTTTTAAATATTTTATTACCTTCTGTTCGTGGGAAACAAAAATCTCAAGTATTCCCATCCAGGGATGCTGAATTAGACTGGCGTATTAAAGAATTAGATTCTTTATGAGCCAACGAGAAGTTTTTTTGGAGTTCTTGTCTGACTAATGCTAATACCTTTTAGGAAAGAATATTAGTAACCTACTAAAAATAACACCACTGAAGAATTCATGGTTGACAGTGATGGCCCACATGGGTGTCTGGGTGTCCTCTGAGGCTGAGGAGAGGAGGTCCCAGTACACGGGACAGGGCTTTGGTTCCTGTTAGTCACTGGACTTAAGACCACAATTCAATTACATAGGATTCTCTGCTTACACTCCCTCTGTTGAATGGCTTTTCTGCTTCAGAAGGCAGTAGTATGTCCCAACAGTCCATGCGTGTCTAAAAGCCTGATTAAATGTATTGCACTGTGCATGGAATATTCTAGCCCTCCAGATATTATTTATGTTGAGCTAGGGCAAGACTTGTGGGACTAGAGATGCAGTAAACCCCACATATTTAATGAATGATCTTTTTTTTTTTTCCTGGGGATGCTGAATGTGGCTGTCTGGGCTCTGAGGCCTTTAGTACGCTGTTGGCTTCTTCCTGACCTGCACTAAACCCACGTTCCCTGCTTGATATGCATTAGAAGTAAACAGATGCACTAGCTTGAATCAATATCCGCGTTAAGCGGCTCCTGAGCTTTACGTCAGGGTCTCTGGTAGGAGAGGCTATTCTCTGGTTGCAGTGGGTTTGGGTGACAGGAAATTTAAGACTAAATGGGCTGGAAGCTTAATCCTTGGATGCACTTAAGTCTCATGATTTTTACCTCAGTCAATAGGAGGAAGGGGACGCTCTCTGTTAGTACTGGGCTCTTTCCCACTGCTCAGATTCTTCCTGCCCATTGCTTCAGGCTAAAACGGGCTTCCTCCCATCGTGAGACGCTTGCTCAGAAACTCAGGGGACCACTGAGGTTTGCACTCGCACACTATCCTCAGTGTCTTATTTTATTAATCTTGCAATTTATTTTCTACTGAAAGAGAAAGTACCAAGTGACCAAGCACAGGCTGAAGTTTCCAGTAAAAAAAAGCCACATGGTGTTAAAGCTTCCTGAGGGCTGTTCCAATCACTAGGACACCTGTGGCCATGGAGATCTGAGATGTTGTTGGTTTGAGTCAATTACCGATTACCAATTAGCCAGTTACTGGTCTATTTTTAGTAGACATCCATTGTCCACCTCTGCACGTGACCTGGCATCCTTATGACTATCAGGTATAATCCTGTTTGGAATGTACAAACAGACCCTTAGCTCCCACCAATCCGAAGGCTAAGATATCGTCATGAACCATTTGAGACCTATAGCACAGACTTCTCTCTTTTGTTACAATCACCTACCTGGTATTTACATGACTGAATTAAAAAAAAAAAAATCCCCTGACTTATTGTGTTCTCTGCTTGTACTATAAAAAAACCATTACCATATTGGAACATGGATTTTCGGGTAACCGAAATCTCCGTTCTATGGCCATGTCACTCACACTTGGCTCTAGAATAAACTTTCTTATTCCCTCTGAGGTGAGAGGTGTGGTTTTGAGCTAATACTAGCCACTAGGGTTTTAGAATTGGACAGTGTCACCTGTGAGAGCTTCACCCTTCACAGCAGTTACTGTTAACCGGATCATTTATTTGTTTATTTTGTGGCCCTGAGAATTGAAACCTGGGCCTTAGGAAGCACTTTATACTAAGCTGTGCTCTGAGACCCTGTTTAATTTAATTTATGTCTACGAGTGTTTTGTCTGCATGTATGCCTGTGCACCATGTGTGTACCTGGTGCCTGTGGAGGTCAGAACAAGTATTGGTACTGGAGTTACAGACAATCATGAGCTGCTGTATGGGTGCTGGGAATTAACTTGGGTCCCCTGGAAGATCAGATGGTGCTCCTGCTGTTACCAAACCATCTTTTCCCTGTTTTTTTTTTTTTTTTAGACAGGTTCTCACTCTGTAGCCTTGTATAATCTAGAATTCACTATGTAGACAGGTTGATCTGGAACTCACAGCGACCTGTCTGCCTCTGCCTTCCTAATGCTGAGATTAAATGTACAGACCACCATGCTTAGCCACTATGTAGTCCTAGCTGTCCTTGAACTCACAATCTGACTATATCGGAACATGGGTTTTTTGGGTAACCTGAATCTGTGTTCTATGGTTATGTTACTCACACTTGGCCCCAGTATAAACTTTCTTATTATCTTGAGGTGAGAGGTGCAGTTTTGAGTTAATACTAGCTAGCCACTAGGGTTTTAGGAGCTACCAGACCCAGCTACTTAATTGTGACACTTTTTTTGGATCATGGATCTATATGAGAATCTGATAAAACCATGGATCTCATCACAGGAAAAAAAAAGTTAGTATGTGCAAACATTTGCATGCAGTGTCAGGAATGTCTGAGCTCCCTAGAGTTCAAACAGGAGCCCATTAGGAGTGCTGCTTCCTCTTTAAATAACCAGTAGATAGAATATACATGAAAGATCCCTTGTTGCTTAGGAGAGACTGAATAAACACCACATAATCTACTGGCTTTCTAAATTGCAAGCAGAAAAGACTCCATGCCCCAAGGAAATCTATCTGTAACTTCCCCTTATATTTAGTTTTGAGAATCTGTCATGTCCGAATATCTCTGAGAAGAAAACCTCATCCTTGATGGACATGCCTTTCAGGTGGCCTGCTGAACCTTGTTTGGACAAATATGGCCTTTCCAAACAAACACAAACCCACTCTCTCTCCCTCTCTCTCTCTCTCGCCCCCCCTCCCTCCCGACCGCCCTATTTTTTTTTTTTTTTTTTTTGGATCTCACTCTGTAGACAAGGCTGGCCTCGAACTCAGAAATCCACCTGCCTCTGCCTCCCAAGTGCTGGGATTAAAGGCGTGTGCCACCACTGCCCAACAAGCCTTCCCTTTCTTGTTGGACTCTCCCATGCAGTCCTGAGTGCGTTGCTACTTAGCCAGGTGGAGTGTTCTGCTCTCCCCGTCTCTGCTTTCTATATGGGTCTATGGCAGTTATCCTCGGGTCGGTCTCTGTGTCTGTATTTTGGCAAACTGTGTGCTAACTGCTTTACAGTCAGAGCTGGAGATCTGTGTAAGCCTTTTGTCATCCCTTCAGATCCAGGGTTACGAGAACCCTCCTCCCACCTATCTGTGCGTGCAGCCCCCTTTGCTGTATGTTTAAGTGCAAAGTGTGGTGTCAGAGGCTGGCTGAAATCCAATTTATTTGAGCCACATTAGCAGTTAACCTGGAGGATTCAGGTACCTTGGATCGTGTTTTTATAGCCCTGTTACCAGGATTGGTTTGTGTGCTGTGTAAAAGCAAGTAAATGAACTGGATAATCGCCATATTTCTATTCTACTCCGTGCTGTGTAGCCGGTGCCTCTGGAAGCAAAAGTTTTCTCTACCACAAAGTCACTTCTCAAGAACAATTATGCCCCCTGGGGGTGAATATCTCTGTCACTGTGTGCCAAGGATGACTAAACAAATTGGCTCTGAAATCATCTTTCCCTCATTTAACTCTCATTTAATGTTTTTCGATGCAGATCAAAGAAGATGGTGACAGAACTCTCCAAAACAAACAAACAAACAAACAAGCAAAAAACCCAAATAACAACAAAAGTCAAACAAATAGACAACTGCCATGCCAGCTGCACCTTCCCCTCCCCTCAAAACACAGCTAACAAAAACACCTTCCCAATGATGGAAGCAAAATGGCCCAGGCATTATTTAATTATTCTACCTCTGAATTTTAAACATCTGCATCAGTGAGTTTATGTTTCAAATGTTAATGTGGATTAAGATCAACCAGAGGTTGACTAAGAGACTCATCTTTACTCAGGGGTCTGGTGACACCAGAAGTCTACATTTTGGACAAACTCCTAGTCACATGGTTGCTGCTGGGCTGTGAGCAGAACTTGGAGATAAGAGCTATATCTGTTTCTGAGGTTTCTGTGCACATCCACGAGGCCACTCATACATGACACTTATCCCCCAGGGGCTCTTGTAGGTCTCCTCACCACACTGCTTCTTTTTTTTAAAAAAATTATTTTTTTATTGGATATTATATTTACATTTCAAATTTTATTCTCTTACCCCATTCCCCCCTGACCCAAGAACCTCCTATCCCATCCTCCCTCCTCCTGCTTCTATGAGGATGTGCCTCCACCTACTCCCCCCTCCTATTTCCCTACCCTCAAATTCCCCCATACTCGGTGTCCAGCTTTCATGGGACCAAGGATCTCCTCTCCCACCTATGCCTGACAAGGCCATTCTCCCCTACTTATACAGCTGGAGTCATGGGTCCCTCCCTATATGCTCCTTCACTGGTAGTTTAGACCCTGGGGAGCTCTAGTTGGTTGGTATTGTTGTTCTCCTCATGGGGCCACAAACCCTTTCAGCTCCTTCAGTCTTCTCTCTAACTCCTCCACTGGGAACCCCTTGTTCAGTTCAATGGTTAGCTGTGAGCATTGGCCTCTGAATGTATCAGACTCTGGCAGACCTCTAAGGAGACAGCTATATCAGGCTCTTGTCAGCATGAACTTCCTGACATCCACATCAGCGTCTACCTTTGGTGACTGCACATGGGATGGATACCCAGGTGGAATGGTCTTCAGACGACCCCTCCTTCAGTTTCTGTCCCACATTTTGTCTCCATATTTGCTCCCTTGAGTATTTTGTTACTTCTTCTAAGAAGGACCTAAGCACCCACACTTGGTCTTCCTTCTTCATGAGCTTCATGTGGTCTGTGAATTGCTATTATAAATAAGGCTGCTATGACATACATAGTGGAGCCGAATCTTGGCTATTTCAAGCTTTTGGACTAACATCCACTTATCAATGAGTAAATACTATGTGTGTTCTTTTGTGATTGGGTTACCTCACTCAGGATAATATTTTCTAGTTCCATCCATTTACCTAAGAATTTCTCAAATTCATTGTTTTTTAATAGCAGAGTAATACTCCATTGTGTAAATGTACCACATTTTTTGTATCCATTCATCTGTTGAAGGACATCTGGGTTCTTTCCAGCTTCTGGCTATTATAAATAAGGCTGCTATGAACATAGTGGAGCATATGTCCTTGTTATATGCTGGAGCATCTTCTGGGTATATGCCCAGGAGTGGTATAGCTGGATCCTCAGGTATAGGTATAGCTATGTATAGCTATGTCCAATTTTCTGAGGAACTGCCAGACTGATTTCCAGAGTGGTTGTACCAGCTTGCATTCCCACCAACAATGGAGGAGTGTTCCTCTTTCTCCATGTCCTCACAGGCATCTACCATCACTTGAATTTTTGATCTTAGCCATTCTGACTGGTGTGAGATGGAATCTCAGGGTTGTTTTGATTTGCATTTCCCTAATGACTAAGAATGTTGAACATTTCTTAAGGTGCTTCTCAGCCATTGGAGTTTCCTCAGTTGAGAATTCTTTGTTTAGCTCTGTACCCCATTTTTTAATAGCATTATTTGGTTGTCTGGAGTCTATTTTCTTAAGTTCTTTGTATATTTTGGATATTAGCCCTCTTTCGGATGTAGGATTGGTAAAGATCTTTTCCCAAGCTGTTGGTTGCCGTTTTGTCCTATTGACAGTGTCCTTTGCCTTACAAAAGCTTTGCAATTTTATGAGGTCCCATTTGTCAATTCTTGATCTTAGAACATAAGCCATTGGTGTTCTGTTCAGGAGCTTTTCCCCTGTGCCTAGGTATTCGAGGGTCTTCCCCACCTTCTCTTCTATTAGTTTCAGTGTATCTGGTTTTATGCGAAGGTACTTGGGCTTTGTACAAAGGGATAAGAATGGATTGATTTACATTCTTCTACATGCTGACCTTCAGTTGAACCAGCACCATTTGTTGAAAATGCTGTCCTTTTTCCGCTGGATGATTTTAGCTCCTTTGTCAAAGATCAAGTGACCATAGGTGTGTGGGTTCATTTCTGGATCTTCAATTCTATTCAGTTGATCTTCCTGTCTGTCTCTGTACCAATACCATGCAGTTTTTATCACTATTGCTCTGTAGTACAGTGTGAGGTCAAAAATGGTGATTCCTCGAGAAGTTCTTTTATTGTTGAGAATAGTTCTCACTATCCTGTTTTTTTTTTTTGTTATTCCAAATGAATTTGCAAATTGATCTTTCTATCTCTATGAAAAATTGATTTGGAATTTTGATGGGGATTGCATTGAATCTGTAGATTGCTTTTGTCAAGATGGCTATTTTTACTAAATTAATCTTGCCAATTCAGGAGCATGGGAGATCTTTCCATCTTCTGAGATCTTCTATTTCTTTCTTCAGAGACTTGAAGTTCTTGTCATACAGATCTTTCACTTGCTTGGTTAGATTCACTCCTAGATATTTTATATTATTTGTGACTATTGTGAAAGGTGTCATTTCCGTAATTTCTTTCTCAGCCTGTTTATCCTTCGAGTAGAGGAAGGCTACTGATTTGTTTGAGTTGATTTTATATCCAGCCACTTTGCTGAAGTTGTTTATCAGGTTTAGTTCTCTGGTGGAAGTTTTAGGGTCACTTAAGTATACTGTCATATCATCTGCAAATAGTGAAATTTTTACTTCTTTCTTTCTGATTTGTATCCCTTTGACCTCCTTTTGTTGCCTAATTGCTCTGGTGAGGACTTCCAGTACTATATTGAATAGGTAAGGTGAGAGTGGGCAGCCTTGTCTAGTCCCTGATCTTAGTGGGATTGCTTCAAGTTTCTCTCCATTTAGTTTGATGCTGGCTACTGGCTTGCTGTATATTGCTTTTACTATGTTTAGGTATGGGCCTTGAATTCCTGATCTTTCCAAGACTTTTAACATGAAGGAATGTTGAATTTTGTCAAATGCTTTCTCAGCATCTAGTGAGATGATCATGTGTATTTTTTCTTTGAGTTTGTTCATATAGTGGATTACATTGATGGATTTCTGAATATTGAACCATCCCTGCATTCCTGGGAAAAGCCTACTTAATCATGATGGATGATTGCTTTGATGGGTTCTTGGATTCGGTTTTCGAGAATTTTATCGAGTTTGGTTCCTTTTTTGTTTGTTTGTTTTGTTTTTGTTTTTCAAGACAGGGTTTCTCTGTGTAGTCCTGGCTATCCTGGAATTCATTCTGTAGACCAGGCTGGCCTCGAACTCAGAAATCCACCTGCCTCTGCCTCCCAAGTGGTGGGATTAAAGGCGTGAGCCACCACTGCCTGGCTTATTGAGTATTTTTGCATTGATATTCATAAGAGAGATTGGTATAATGTTTTCTTTCTTTGTTGCGTCTTTGTGAGGTTTAGGTATGAGTGTGATTGTAGTTTCATAGAATGAATTGGGTAGTGTTTCTTCTGTTTCTATTCCGTGGAATAGTTTGAAGAGAATTGGTATTAGGTCTTCCTTGAAGGTCTGATAGAATTTTGCACTGAAACCATCTGGTCCCGGACTTTTTTTTGGTGGGAAGACTTTTAATGACTGCTTCTATTTCTTTAGGGGTTATGGGACTGTTCAGATGGTTTATCTGCTTCTGATTTAATTTTGGTACCTGGTATCTGTCTAGAAAATTGCCCATTTCATTCCAGATTTTCTGATTTTGTTGAGTATAGGCCTTTGTAGTAGGATCTGATGATTTTTAAAATTTCCTCAGTTTCTCTTGTTATGTCTTCCTTTTCATTTCTGATTTTAGTAATTTGGATACTGTCTCTGTGCCCTCTGGTTAGTCTGGCTAAGTGTTTATCTATCTTGTTGATTTTCTCAAAGAACCAGCTCCTCGTTTTGTTGATATTTTGTATAGTTCTTTATGTTTCTACTTGGTTGATTTCAGCCCTGAATTTAATTATTTTCTGCCATCTACTCCTCTTGGGTGTATTTGCTTCTTTTTGTTCTAACACTTTTAAGTGTGCTGTCAGGCTGCTAGTGTATGTTCTCTCCTGTTTCTTTTTGTAGGCACTTAGAGATATGAATTTTCCTCTTAGCACTGCTTTCATGGAGTCCCACAAGTTTTGGTATGATATGTTCTCATTTTCATTAAATTCTAAAAAGTCTTTAATCTCTTTCTTTATTTCTTCCTTGACCAAGTCATCATTGAGTAGAGCGTTCTTCAGTTCCACATATATGTGGGCTTTTCATTGTTTTTGTCATTTTTGAAGACCAGCCTTAGTCCATGGTGGTCTGATAAGGTACTAGGGATTATTTCAATCTTTTTTTTTTATCTGTTGAGGCCTGTTTTGTGAACAATTATATGGTCTATTTTGGAGAAGGTACCATGAGGTGCTGAGAAGAAGGTATATTCTTTTGTTTTAGGATGAAATGTTCTGTAGATATCAGTTAAATCCATTTGGTTCATAACTTCTGTTAGTTTCATAGTATCTCTGTTTAGTTTCTGTTTCCATGATCTGTCCATTGCTGAGAGTGAGGTGTTGAAATCCCCCACTATTATTGTGTGAGGTGCAATGTATTCTTTGAGCTTTAGTAAAGTTGTTTTTTCTTTCTTTCTTTCTTTCTTTTTTTTAATGTATGTGAGTGACCTTGCATTTGGAGCATAGTTGTTCAGAACTGAGAGTTTATCTTGATAGTTTTTTCCTTTGATGAGTATGAAATGTCCTTCCTTATCTTTTTTGATTACTTTTGGCTAAAAGTTATTTTTATTTGATATTAGAATTGCTACTCCAGCTTGTTTCTTGGGACCATTTGCTTGGAAGATGGAGAAACCAAGATATTCCACGACGAAACCAAATTTACACAATATCTTCCCACAAATCCAGTACTTCAAAGGATAATTGATGGAAAACTCCAACACAAGGAGGGAAACTACAACCTAGATAAAGCATGGAAGTAATCTTCCAACAACCCCAAAAGAAAATAGTTACACAAACATAATTCTACCTCTAGTAACAAAAGTAACAGGAAGCAACAATCATTTTTCCTTAATATCTCTTAATATCAATGGACTCAACTCTCCAATAAAAAGACATAGACTATCAGACTGGATACATAAACAGGACCCAGAATTTTGCTGCATACTGGAAACGCACCTCAGTGAAAAGGACAGACACTACCTCAGAGTAAAAAGATGGAAAACACTGCTTCTTATAACTCAGCTCTGCTTTCTTTCAGCTGGTGGTAAACGGAAAGGCACTGATCTTGAGAGAAGAGTAAATAGATTTTAGTAGAGTCAAGGAAGATTTCACCTAAACACAAGCTATCACCCACTAAGAAATCCCATTGCCTGCAAGTCTTTATTGACTCTTCAGTAGTTAATGTTCTAAGTGGAAAATCATTCATCACTCAAAATTTAGAGCAGACTAGAAAAGCAAACCAAAGGTAAATTCCCTGAGTCTTATAGTCCTGATTCCGTAAAGCAGTGAGGAGCAGTCTTGTGGGGCTCAGGTTTAAGAGCTGAACGTGCTGGTTACACCCATGTATTCTGTCTTCACCCTACCTTAGCGCCATAGCTTGTCTGCTGTCTCTTAAAAAACCGCCCAAACTCTTTCCTGGAGCCAACTGAGAAGAGATGAACAAAGGACTCATGTAAACATTTATTCTTCCGATCCCAAGTACCTGCTATCTCTGAGAAACTGGTAGTGGCTTTGCCTCTTCAATAATAGAGCAAGCCATTAGCCTTTGTGAGTTCCTCCTTCACAGCTTAGTCACTAGGGCCGAACCTCAAGTTCTCTGCTATTCTGTGGTTCTAAGAACCTGGAGAAGTGGAAACAGTCAACATTGTACCTGTCTGTGGCCTTTTACTCCCGAACACAAAGGCTTTTGTTAGTCCTTTTTGTTTCTTGGCAAGCAGAAATGGGTCTCTCTCTCTCTCTCTCTCTCTCTCTCTCTCTCTCTCTCTCTCTCGTGTGTGTGTGTGTGTGTGTGTGTGTGTGTGTGTGTGTGTGTGTGTGTGATGGTCCTAGGATGGTAAATGAGGAATGTTTCCCTCTACTTCAGGTTGGAACAATGCCTATTTTTTTTCTTTGTGTGTATGTGTGTGTGTTTTATTTTTAAAAGAAAAAAGATAGTTTTAGTGCAGAGAATCCTGCATTGGAGAAATGGCTTGCTTGGTAAAGTGTTCGCTGTGTAAGCAGGAAGACCTGAGTTCCATTTGCAGAATCCTGGAAAGTGAAGCAGGTTGTCTGTGCATGTGCATGTTATCCCCATGTTGGGTAGGCCGAGGCAGCAGACCCCTGGGATTCATGGCTCAGCTGGCCTAGCTTATGTGGAGTCCTCCAGGTCAGTGAAAGACCCTATAAGTGAGAGAGAGAGAGGGAAGGAAGGGATGGGGGAGGGGGAGGGGGAGGGGGAGGGGGAGACGAAGGGAGGGAGGGGGAGGGGGAGAGGGAGGTAGGGAAGGGGGGAGGGGGAGGGGGAGGGAGAGGGAGAGGGTTCATACACACAGGCATGTAACAAAGAGAGGGAGAGGGTTCATACACACAGGCATGTAACAAAGAATTCTCACATTTGAAAGTAAGATGGTGAGAAGGGAAGTCCATCTTGTCACTTTTCTTTGTCTCTGTTTCTCTGAGTATGACATGGAGACCCATCACCCTAACACCAGTTCCCCAAGGTCCAACTTTCAAAGTCGTTACACGTTTCTGTGTAAATGGCCATGTTAGGCAATTGAATTGAGGAAGTATACTGTTTAAGGGTGTGTAAATTGGAGTTGGACCAGGGACACGAGAAATGAATACAGAGAAGCTGTTCCATACTGGGGACAGTGAGGGAAGTAGGTGTGGCCTGAGCAGTGCACACAGCCAGTTTAACCTCACTGCTCTTCCTGTATGGGATCGTGGATTAGCTTCGTAATGAAGACCAAGACTCATTGGCTTATCTTGAAACAAGAATGAGAGGTGGGTGGACAGGAAGGGAGGGAGGGAGGGAGAGAGGGACAGAGAGAGAGAGAGAGAGAGAGAGAGAGAGAGAGAAAGAGAGAGAGAGAGAGAGAGAGAGAGAGAGAGAGAGAGCCCCAGAGCACACCGGTTTTTATTCTTGAGGTCTGGTGGGCAGGAAATGAAGCAGAGCACCGGGAGTGGGTGATGGATGACCGGAGGGGACTCCTCTGTCCTTGTACTGTATCCACTCACATTGGATTGGCATTGGAAGTCCCCATCTGCAAACCACAAGGGCTGGGCTGAGATTCTAAATCAAGTCTTTCTCTGTTCCTTGCCTTGTCTGGGAAGTGCTTTAAGTACTGAGTGAAAGAGCAACCCTAGTTTTTACACTGCTCGGTAGAGCGTAAGTCCTTCAGTGGCTGCTAGGCAAATGGCTTTGTACTTCAACACACACACACACACACACACACACACACACACACACACACGTTTGTATATACAGATATATGTGTATATATATGTATATATGTGTATGTATGAATGTATGTATGGGTGTACATATGTATGTATATTATCTCTCTCTACACACACATATACACGATGCACACATGCGCCCCTCCCCAGTCCCCTTTCCCTTTTCTTACTGAAGACCGAAACTGGGGTGTTTCTTTGCAGAACGTTGTTGTGAAGGCTGCTGTCTAGTTGAGTTGCTTCTGAAGCAGGAACAGTCAGTGTCATTAATTCCCCCCTGTGCTGTGTGGGCTGTGGAACATGACAAATCGCGTTGCCACTTCAAAATGGGAGCCTTCCGAGGCAGGTGGCTGAGTGGGCTGTCGAAAGGCTTGGGAGGGTTAATACGCTTGTGCTGTCAGCTGTAGAACCACCCTTGGGTAGATGGATGGCATTTTGGAACAGAGTGTGAGGGACTGGGGCTGTAATCCAGATGGAGACGTGTGGAGATGCCCCAGCCACACAGCTGAACCTGAGACCTGTTGTGGGCTCCTCCGTTGTGGTCGAACAAGGTCTGATTAGTGTGTGGCTGAAAGACCACCCAGGATGGAGACGGGACCAGAGATTGTAGTGGACATGGAAGAGATCAAAGGTCAAGCTCATTCAGCAGCCGAAGCGCAATCTCTCTCTGGTCTTGTCTCTATCTTATTTATTAACTTCAGTTCTTCCAAGGCTGTTGTAGGGAAGGAATTGGAATGGTTCCATGTGACTTCCAAGGAGGAAAGGGAACCTGTTTTGACTGCATGGGAGAGAACAGTTGAAGTAGAATAGGCAGCTTCCTGGGAAAGGGAATTTCTGTCACTTCAAGGGAAATGTGGAAGCCAGGATGCATTTGGCCCAGGTGACCTCTAGAGGCCGTTAGATGATGTCAGCCAGATTCTATGGCCTTTCTTCTCCACACTCCTCAAATGGCAAGTCACAGGCAGTTTCTGGCCCCGATAAAACTAGATATCCTGCCTGGGACAGACTCTAATTTCCTGTGGAAATGGAGCCATAAATGGATTGTTTTTATTTATTTATTTTTTTTTATTTTTTCCCCTTTCAGAAATTAGAGAATCAAAAAGATCCATAGTTTCTGTGTAGCCATAGTTTAGATGAGAGAACATAGTGTTTAGAATTGGATTCTATCTCGAACATGTACTTTTTATGGGTTTTATGCAAACACCAGACCTTTAGTGAGTAAATTGTGTCTGTTGACGTTCCCTTTATGTTCTTCTAAGCATTAGCTGAGGGGGTAGGGATGGAGTGTGTGACAGGGCCTGGTACCAAGCTCACTCAACAGGTGGAAGATATGTCATGACAATGGAAAGTAACAGTGCTGGGGGGGTAGGAATGGCTCAGAAACAAGGCTAGCTCACAAAGCACAGGAAACCTTTGTCTGGGGCTAGAAATGACTCAAAGACAAGGCTAGCTCACATCCCCTTGTATTAATAAAAGGAAACCTTTGTATTAGTTGCTGCTATGAGTAATGATAACAAGTTTGGTGGCTTAAAGCAGTAGAAATTTGCTCTCCCAGCCCTAGGACCCCAGAAGCAATGGGTCCCTGAGCTGTGGTCCCTTCTAAAGAACCATGTGAAGATCTCTTCTTGCCTCTCTCAGCTTCTGGGGGTTACAGGTGGCCCTTAGCTGTGGCCCTGTGACTCCCATCTGTGCCTCTGTTCTGACACGGTTCTTCCCATGGTATATGGGTTCTTTCTTCTTTTTTAAGGACAGAATTGGTTCATAAACATGAGAATTCTTTGTATTGGTTTCCAAGTCCAGTTAGACAGAAGATGTTTGCTTGTGGGCTTCATCGGGGAAGGAGATGAAGGAGGAACTGTGATATGGCTCCACGTTACATCTGCAACTTTCTGGGATAGAATTGGAACTGACAGTCTTTTAAACAGTGGCCACTAAACCCAGTGGTCCGTACCACAAAGTTAGCCTGTGATTCTCCACACACAGAATGCCATGCAGTCTGAACTCAATTCTGAAGGGAGCTGAAGATCTCTTGGTTGCAAGTCTAACCTATATCCTTTCCTGGGGCTAATACATGAGGGTGTGAGGCACCGATATAGAGCATAAAAAGGGAAGAGGGCTTCTAGAAGGTCTATTTGCATAAAGGATCCAGAGAATCAGAATGGAGCATAGCCCAGGGACCTCTTGCTTCTGGAGTCTGTCCTGTAGGGCTGGGAGAGTAAACCTCTACTGCTTTAGGCCACCAGGCTTGTGGTCATTTGTCACAGCAGCAGCTAATACAAAGGTTTCCTGTGTTTGTGAGCTAGAAGATCTCACTCCAGTGGAAGAAAGGAGGTGGATGACAAGCATGACCTTTCAACTCAGCGTTTTGGTCTTGGGTGGTATGCTACTCAAAGCCTGCCTGTGGTCTCAGGCAGAAGGTGAATTGAGAATTAATGCTAGGGTACCAGGAGTCATCACACTCTGATGATGCGTGAGATGGTGCGGCATAGCCTGTGCAGGTTTTCTCGGGCTAAAAAAGTGTATGTGTATATGCACATGTGCATATATATTTGTATATATATGTATAGGTGTATGCACCTGTTGGTGCACATGTAGAGGAAAGTTTCAGGACCTTCCTGGAACTCCCCCATCTTTTTTTCTCTTGTGGCTTGATCTTTTCCTGTGCCTAAAGCTCGCTGTTTCAGCTAGGCAGGCTTGCTGCTGAACTCCTGCAACTCAGCCTGCCTGTCTCTCCTCCCTTCCCAAATGCTTGTGTTACAAGCTTGTGTGGCTATGTCTGGCTTTTACATGGATGCTAGGGTTTCAAACCTGGCACTTGTGCTTGCACAGTAAGCACACTTATCCACTGAGCCATATAGTCCCCCCTCCATCTCTGCAGTTTTTATACCTTTCAGCCAAGGAAAGTTAGAACATTTGGAGAAGTTCAGCTGTGTCCCTCCAGTGGTGCCACGGGAGATGCCCAGGGCCCAGCCAAATATCTTTCTGCCTATTAGGATGTGACAGCGTTTCGACAGACATGGTTCTAGTCAATGAAATTGACAACTGTGCTCAGTGACATGGCATCACAAGGTGACTGGGAAACTTCCAACAGAAACAATAGAGCAGATGTCACTGAGTTGGGGTGGAGTTTAAACGTCCACTTAACAGATGTCTGGGACCCACCATATGACAGGTAACTGGGATACAAGGTAGGTTTGTATGATGTGGACAAAAATGCATCATGATGTGCACTTTGGGAAGCTCTTCAGGGACTGGGACTTGGTTTGAACAGAAACAAAGTGGTACAGAATTTCATTCTACAGTTAGATTTGGAGGCTGGGGCTCTATATAGCATAGGTATGCAGATGTGTGAGGCTTCAAGTGTAGCCCAGGAGTCTGCAAAGAAGGACTTCACACTTGAACACTTTCTTATTCTTGTTTTAATTAGAAAAATTTGATTGAAAAAACGAATAGGCTTTTTATGTATTATGTATATTATTTTGAAATATATATGTATGCATATATATACACAATCTGTATATATATATTTGTGCATATAATATTATATGGTTGTATATTTATAGATGGATAGTATATGTCACTTTTTTAAAATCTATCCAGTGATGGACATCTGTGTAAATACCATTTCTTGGCAACTGTGAACAAGACTGCAGTAAACATGGGAATGCATAGATCTCTTTGATGTAGTAACTTCAGTTTCTCTATGTCTGTCTGAGAAAGAGCTTGTTAAATCATATATAGTCTCTCTCTCCCTTCCCCCACCGACATGGGGAATGGCTAAGTTGAGTCTATTCACATAAGAATAATACGGCATCCCCTATCTTATCAATTTTCAAGAATATATACAGAAACCACAAAAGTCTCCCCAATAACCACCAAAGCAACCCTGGCCAAAAGAAATAAGGTTGGAGGCATTATAATGTTAAAATTCAAAACATACTGAGAAGTTATAGGGACAGCAAACTTATGACAAAAAGCCTGTCACATGGGCCAATAGGACAGACTACAGAACCCAGAAAGAAGTCTACACATTGCTTTTCAGCAATGTCAGCAGGAATATGTTCTAGGGGAAGGACATCGTCATCAGTAAGTGGCACTGAGGTAACCAGATCCCCCTATATGCAGAGGAAAGAAACTATATAACACACCCATCTCACACACTAAAATGTGAGACACCCCTCTCCCCCAACTGAGTAGTTACTAGAAAACTCCTTTGAACATTGGTTTGGCCAAGGATTTTTTGGACTCTGACCCCTAAATCATAGACAACAACAACAAAAAAAATCAATAAATAAAATTCCATCAAAGTCCAAATCTGTGCTACAAGGAAAGTTGTCTACAGAGGGGAGGAAAAGCCTACAGAGAGGAAGAAGACATTCATAGGCAGTCATTTGGCAAAAGATTGGTTTCCAGAACCTTCAAGGAACCCGGATCAACAACACATTAACAAGGAACAAACAGAACCAAATAATCTGATGAGAAAAATGGGAAAATGACCCAGATAGACATTTCTCAAAAAAAAAAGAAATGAGCTCTATGGGAAAAATTTCAACTTCGCCAATCATCAGAGAAAAGCAAATAAAACACTCAGTGTGATCTCTCATGCAAGTTAGAATGGTTATGAACAAAATGGCGAAAATAATCAATACGGGCATAGGGTCCAGAGAAAGGAGAGCTCTCATGTACTAAGAATGTAAAGGAGTTAGGTGCTATAGAAAAGAGAATGGAAGTTCCTGAAAATGCTAGAAGCAGAGTGTCCAGGTGGTTTAGCAAGCTCCCTACTGGATTTACCCTTAGGAACTGAAGTCAGTATGTCAAAGAAATAGTGAAACTCCCAATTTTATTGCAGTCCTGTTCATAGAAGGCAAGAAATGGAATGATCCTAGATGCCCATCACTGGGCAAATGGATAAAGAATTTGGGGGATAATACCCAACGGCATATATTTCAGCCACAAAGAGTGAAATTCAGTTATGTGTGGCAATAGGGATGGAATTTGAGGATATTAGGTTCAGGGATGTGAGTCACGCAGAGAAAGACACTGTATGCTTTCAGAGATAAAGTTGGAAAGCTGACCTCAAAGAAATAGGAGATGGGATAGTAGTCAGATCCTGGGGAGGGTCAAGAGAAGAAAGGGATGGAGGACGGGTCATTAGGGGGTACAGCTGGCTGCAAGGAGCTTCTTACATCCTGGAGTAGTGGGATGCTGTTGGTGATAGCCATTAGCTGAGTATTCCAAAATAGCCAGCAGAGAGGATTTTGCATGTATAGCACAGAGAGATGCTACACAGACATACCAATTACTCAAATCTGACGCATTATTTTCATGTATTGAAAGTGACAGTGCGACACTGGTTCCTTCCGGTCTGGGCCAGAGCACTGAGCAGATCTTGGGTGGCAGCTCTGCCCCCAACATCCAAGAACCCAGAGGAAGCAGGGATCCCAGGCACTGGAACTCAGGCAGTATCCTAGGTAAGCAGACAGCAGGGCCCGCCCTAAACAGGGAGTAACTGGGAACCAAAAGGACCCAGGAAGTTACTCCCGGCCTGGAACACTGGTTCCTTCCGGTCTGGGACAGAGCACTGAGCAGATCTTGGGTGGCAGCTCTGCCCCCAACCTCCAAGAACCCAGAGGAGGCAGGGATCCCAGGCGCTCTAACTTGGACAGTGTCTTAGAAACTAGTTCTCAGATCTGAGGCCTAGATCAGACCTCTGCCAGGTCTGCTGTTGTGTGGACCCCGGATTCCACCTGAGACATACTGGAAGGTCCACTCAATCCAGATCCACAGAGGAACAAATGAACTCAGAGCTTCAGACAACATATCCTGAGATATTCTAGAGGAGACACTGCACCCAGAACAGCAGACACCTAGCTGGACTACTACCTTGGAGGCACCATATCCTGAGGCATCCTAGAGGTACCACTGTAATCAGTGCAGCTGGAAAAGATCACAGAGACATCTGGACCCCTAGGAGATCAGACACAAGCTAGATAACTAGAAAGACAGGCTTCAGTCAGAGACAGCAAGTACAGGCAGCACTAGAGTTAACCAGATGGCAAAAGGCAAGAGCAAGAATGTAAGCAACAGAAACCAAAGTTACATGGCATCATCAGAACCCAGCTTCCCCATCAGAGCAAGCCCTGAACACCTCATTACACCAGAAAAGCAGGAATCAGAATTAAAATCACTTCTCATGATGATGATAGAGGGCTTTAAGAAAGACATAAATAACACTCTCAAAGAACTTAAGGAGAGCACTGGTAGACAGATAGAAACCCTTAAAGAGGAAACACAAAAATCTCTTAAGGAATTTCAAGAAAATGCAACCAAACGGGAAAAGGAATTAAACAGAACCATGCAGGATCTAAAAATGGAAGTAGAAACAATAAAGAAATCACAAAGGGACAATACCCTGGAGATAGAAAACCTAAAAAAAGATCAGGAGTCATAGACACAAGTATCACCAACAGAATACAAGAGATGGAAGAGAGAATCTCATGTGCAGAAGATACCATGGAAAACATTGACACAACTGTCAAAGAAAATGCAAAATACAAAAAGCTACTAACCCAAAGTATACAAGAAATCCAAGACACAATGAGAAAGCCAAACCTAAGGATAATAGGTATAGATGAGGGGGAAGACTCCCAACTAAAAGGACCAGTAAATATCCTCAACAAAATTATAGAGGAAAGCTTCCCTAACCTAAAGAAAGAGATGTCCATAAATATACAAGAAGCTTACAGAACTCCAAATAGTTTAGACCAGAAAAGAAATACTTCCCGCCATATAATAGTCAAAACATCAAATGTACAAAACAAAGAAAAAATACTAAAAGTAAGGGAAAAAGGCAAAGTAACATATAAAGGCAGACCTATAAGAATCACACCAGACTTCTCACCAGAGACCATAAAAGCCAGAAGATCCTGGACCGATATCATACAGACCCTAAGAGAACACAAATGCCAGCCCAGACTACTCTACCCAGCAAAACTGTCAATCATTATTGATGGAGAAACTAAAATATTCCATGACAAATCCAAATTTACACAGTATCTCAACACAAATCCAGCACTTCAAAGAATAATTGGTGGAAAACTCCAACACAAGGAGGGAAACTACAACCTAGAAAAAGCAAGAAAGTAATCTTCCAAAAACCCCAAAAGAAGATAGTTACACAAACATATCTCCACGGATGTTAGCCCAAAAGCTTGGATTAGCGAAGACTCAACCCACAGACCACATGAAGCTCATGAAGAAGGACGACCAAGAGGGGATGCCTCAGTTCTACTTAGAACGAGAAATAAAAATGATCAAGGGAGCAAATAGGGAAACAAAACATGGAACAGAAACTGAAGGAGGGGCCATCAGGAGACCATTCCACCTGGGTATTCACCCCATGTACAGCCACCTAATCTGTTATTGACCCCAGGTGGAAAGCAACAATACCAAACAACCAGAGCCCCCCAGGGTCTAAACCACCAGCCTCGGAACACATAGGGAGGGACCCAAGACTCCAGAGGTATATGTAGGGGAGGATGGCCCTGTCCCATTAAAAAAATGAATGAAAAATGAATGAATGAACACACAGTGGGGGGGATGTGAGGGCGGGGAGGGGATAGTGAGGGGGGTAGGTGTGGTCACTGCCTCATAGAAGCATGAGGAGGGGGATGGGATAGGTTTCTGGGTGGTGGGAGGAAGTAGGCTAAGGGGATAAAATCTGAAACGTAAATACTACAACCAATTTTAACAAGCGGGGGAAAAAAAGTCTTCAGAACCATCATCTTTAAAAAATGTCAGCCCCCTGGGGGTGGGAAATTTTTTTTTCTTGATACTAAAACTTGTTCTGAGAATTGTATATTGCAGAATACACAGCCTTGGTGTATCTACTCATCAAGCATACTGAGCAGACCTGCCCAAACCTCTGATGTCCTGGAATTCCTTCTGGATTCAGTGAAGACACAGCATCAGAGGCTTATCAACTTACTCTCCCCCCCACCCCTCTTCTAAAATCTCAACGCCCTTAATCAGCTTGAAGAAGTTAAAGAAGAGTCAGCGCCCCTATTCCCTGAGCTTGGGGACTAATGTGATTAATAATGGTCTGTCTTTCTAGGGACAAGTAGTGGTTTTGTTGGAACAGGGAGGATTAGCTAGGACTTATTGCATAGCCATAACCTACTGGTAGAAATCTGTATAATTATAATCAAGATGAAGTTATAATTTCTTAAATGGTACAAAATTTACTTTGATCTCAAATTTAAGGTTTTCATTGGTACGAGCCTCTTATTAATATAAAAATGAGATGAATATTGATACACTCATGGGCATTGTGCCTGTATAACACATTTAGGAATACAATGCCTAGACCCAGCCCTTTTTTAACTTTTTTAACTGATTTGGGACGGTTAACCTATGAGTTAAGGGACTATAGCAAATTCATATTTTTGAGTTTATTGTTAGGGTGTTTTCCATATTTTACTTAGAAATAGCTGAGAGGAGTTAACGGAAAACAGTCCAGGTTACCTTACATGGATAGTTGGTTTTCAAACCATCAGAAGTCCATAGAACTGATGCTACAAATATTTATATATTAATGTTCATATTGATTAGAGACCTGTCTGCTCCTGACAGCTTCCTGTGGTGGATTCTAAGAAGAAATTGAGCATCCTTGGAGTTACTCCAGTTGTGTGGTAACAGCCACTAGGCAAGAATTGCCTCTCTCCATCTACAGACAAATTACTGTCCAGAAAAGGACACACATGCAGAATAGTCGACTGATTATATCTGCCTAGACAGAGTAATCAGTCCTTAATAATCCTGCATCACCAAGGTCTGTCAGATGATTCTGGGCCAGAAGGCTGAAGATTTGATGCTCCAACATTCGGTAGTATAGGGGCTTTTCAGGTGTTCAGAGGTCTCTATAAATTGGCTAAGTTTTAGAAGCTATGCTTTGTGCTTCCCACAATTATAGTTAACTCAGTCATTCTGGATTTCTGACGGGGTTGAAAACTTATAGCTATTTACCTTAAGAGAAAAGATTTGAGTGGATGGTTGTCAGCTGACATTCATCCTAAAGCCAGGTTCAGAACTAAATGTTTTAGTTAGGATAGATGACAGAGGTGCTGGTTAGTCAACAAAATGATGGACTGGGTATTAGGACTATCTTGTACCTCACTGGTACAAATTGGCATAATTATGCTCTAATTGTATTTTGAGAGAAAAGTTTCATTTTAACAGGAAGGGTGATGTGTAGGAGGAGCTAAGGTAGGAGGAGTACTGAGAGGAAGAAAAGGAGTAAGAAGAGGAGGAGAAGAAGGATAGGAGAAGCTAGGTGATGAAAGAGAGAAAGAGGGGGGAGACAGGGAGGCAGATATTCATGTATCTCCACCAGTCAAAGATAGTTGTTATATCTAGGTTGGTCAGTGGGTTACACCTCTGATTGAACAATTCCAAACTTATAACGCTTATGATTAACATTATTTAAAAAAATGTATAAATGCAAAAAGGAAAAGGGGGCATGGGATAGGGGTTTTCTAAGGGGGGGGAATGGGGAAAGGGGATGGCATCTGAAGTGTAAATAAAATATCTAATAAAAAATATAAAAATAAAAATAAAAATAATTCAAAAAAATAAGAAAAGAATAAAAAAAATAAATAAAATAAAATGAAAGCTCAGAATAGTAAAAAAAAAAAAAAAAAAAAGAAAGTGACAGTGCACTGCAGAAATAGGTACAATTACGGCATGTCAATTAAAAAACACTCTTTTAAAAGACCGCCATAGGAGCTGGAGGAACAGCTCAGAGGTGAAGAGTGTGCGTTGCTTCAGCAGAGGACCCAAATTTCCAGCACTCACGTGAGATGGCTCACAATCATCTGTAGCTCCAGCTCCAGGGGCTCTGATGACCCTCTTCTTCAGGTACCTGTACCCGCACGCACGAACACGCCCTCCCATACACACACGGTTAAAAATAAAATCTTAAGAAGGATGCAATCCATTCTTACTAACTCCTGCTTACTCTGTACTGCAACGACCTTCTGCTGATGTCACCGGAAACTGTACTCTCAACCATCCCTTCAACCCCTAACTCCCTGCTGCCTCTCAACATTCTACTCTCCTCTTGTATGAGTTAGGGTCACAGACTCAGCACATAATACCCTCGGGGTTTGTCCACTCTATCTCAACTAACAGATTTTATTTTTCCATTTTAAGGATGAATAATGTTTCATTGTGTGAATAGTCCATGTTTTCCTTTTTCATTTCATCCACTGACAACTTCTTTATTTAATCTTATGAACTGACTATTGTGAGTAGTGCTGCATGAACATGAGGGTGTAGCTGTCTCCTTGACACACTGACCTTATTCTCATTTGCCTGGTGATAACCATTATTATTATTATTAATTTTTTTTAGCCCCTGATGTTTACTTGTGGTGAATCCAGTCATGAATTCAACCCTCAGGGAAGCTGAGATGAGTGGCCATTGAAGGGACAAACTGGTGATGTCAGTCGGAGGCCAGTCTTCATAATTCTAAGTGCCCTGGATCAGTGTTTGCACACATGGGTCCTCTCTTCCCACTTCTCTTAGGCACAAGCTAGGCCGATCACTGCATCATATCCTGTGGCCTAGTTTTTGCCAAACTCCAATAGTTTACATGGCAAAATGTAGATGGATCCATGTATCTGTGGAGAGGCCTGAGATACTGTACTTCTCACAAGCCCCTGCAACCCCTAGCTGAGTAGAGTCTGAAGACACTGTGTGCACATAACCTGTGGAGTTGTTTGTCCTTGGGAGATGACTTCAGCAGGTCCTCCATTTGCTAGGCCGCATTGGGGATGTTTCCTTATCAATTTACCGCAAAGGCCCATCATTTACAAATGCTATGTATTTTTTTTTGTTGTTGTTCTTTAAAGATGAAGTCTACCCGCACTCTGTAAAGTTCATATTTGGACTTCCTGTAGCACAAACTTTTTTTTTCCTGATAGGGCTAACAACACCATCGGTGGTGAAGCCCCCAAGTACAAACCTGTTGGAAGCAAGAAATCCATCTTTTTGGATGGAGCTGGGCTACTTACAAGGCAGATAACGTTCTGCAGCTTGCTGAATTGATGGAGAGAGGCACCGGGATTCAGACTCACCTATTTTTCATTCTTTGAATGAAGTCTATCTTCTGAATTACATGAGCCGTGTGAAGCAGGGAAAGAGAGCAATGGTTCTGGAAACAAAAACAGAGTTCTTATCTTTTAATACAGAAGAGAGTGCCTCAGGATATTATTATTTGTGATTTATGGGGTGCATAGCAATATGACCAGTGTTTCACCATAGCCGACAGAGGACTCTGACCCTCTGCCTTTGATGAACTCTTGTAGTTTCCCAGGGGCAATTTTCCACTGAAGGATAGCTACTGTATCACAAAATTCTGGCTTAAAAAAATCATACCAAATGAGCTACTAGTAAATTTAGCTTCTGTCCTATCCCGATCATAGATTTAGTCTGTGACCATCCAAAATGCTTAAAACTTCTTTCCACTAACAGGTTAGAATTATCATACTGGTTCTCAAGATTTATTTATCTACACTATAACTTTGAGTGTGTCTATTAGTTAATTTTGACTGGGGCTACGGACATGACTTAGCTGTATACATTTAATTCCAGCATTTGGGAAGCAGAGACAGGTGGATCTTTGAGCTTGAGACCAGGCTGATCTACAGAGAGTATCCTGGGACAGGTAAGACTACACAGAGAAACCCAATCTCAAAAAACCTTTAAAATAATTACTTGCCACACCATGAGGTGTGGGTCCTCTGCACCCACATAAAGACAGTGGGGTGCAGCAGTGAGGTGAGCACCCATGATCCTGGTGCTGAGGAGGTGGAGACAGACACCTTTCTGGAACTTTCTGGCCAGCCAGTCTAGTTGAATTGGTGAATGCAGATCCTTGTCTCAATAAATATGGTGGAGAAGGATGGAGGAGAAAAACCTGATGTTAACCTTTAGCTTCCACGTGTCTATAGACACACATGTGTGCACACATGCACACACATGCACATATATGCACCCACTTACATGTGAAGACATATATACACACATATATACAACATGCACCTTCCCATGAATACATAGACACACATTACACACAAAATATTATTGGGAACTCAACTTTCTTTCTGAATATATATCAGGTTTTATTATCAAGAGCAACTATGCAAATACATGAAATCAACTAAACAAACAAAACAGAAGATGGATTGCTGCCTTTAGAGACAGTAGCAGAAGGGAGGCAGGCTCCTTTGTTTCCTTCCTTCCTGTCTTCCTAATTTTTCAAAACTTTATCTTGATATAATTTCAGACTCACAGACAATTTGCAAGAACAGACCAAACAATTCTAAGTTTAATCCTGAATTTAACCATATTTGCTTCTTCTTTCTCTTTGTGTATGCATCTATGTTTAAGTGTTATTTTCTGACCCGCTTAAGAAACAAACATATCCCTTTATGCATAAATGCTCTCATAAATATTCTTAGGAGTAAGACAGTTTTTGGCATAACCACGGTGCAGTTATCAAAATCAGCAAACTAAAAAAATGATACTATTAAATCTATAGATACATCAAAATTTGTCAATTATTTTGGTACAGCCCTATAAACACAATAAAACATACTTTTCTTTGGCTCAGGGTCCAGGCATGGCTCAGCCATTGTATATGGATGCCCTGTTTCTTTTTGCTTTCTTAACCCCAATCATCAAGCCAGTCACTCTCTGTTTCACAGAGAGGGTAAATTCTTGACCTTTGGAGATTTCATGGAAGCTGAACAGACAAATGTTATTTTAACAAGCAACTGTAAAAGTCAGTGTGGGAGTCCCAAGGTTGAATTCTGAGAATACTAAAGTTATAAAAATATGGCAATTATTATGAAAGTTGTAAAAAAAATACAGTTAGTATAAAAAAGACACAGAAATGAATCCAGCAAAAGTTAAAGTTTTCCCTCCAGTCCTTGATTTCATCTGAATAAGGAGTTAAAGATTTTGGTACATTGTTTCAGATATTTATCTCTGTCCATAAAATATATAAAATTATAGCATGTCCTTCTTAAAGCAAAAATGGGGCCATACTATAAATATTACTCTGTAATTTTCTTTTTGAAAATACACTAGCATGCTGTACAGCCGTTTCAGAGTGGAGTTTTGCTATCCATTTGCAGACCCCTGGTCTGAGTCAAGCTCTTTTGCCTTGGTGCCAGCTCTGATTTATTGAGAACACTTGGAAACAGCCTTGTTCTTAGCTAGGTGTTCAAGCACCAAGGAGAATTTGGGATGCAAAGCCTTTCCGGTGTTTGGACTCTTTCTGCCTCCTCGTTAGTGGCACAAAGAGAACCTTCCCTTAATTTATGTCTATTTGTGGAAAACTTTCTGTGGGTGGCTAACTTGGGTAACCTTGAACGTACCTGGGTTATGTACCCTTGACACCAACCCATTTTCCAGGTTGAGAACTAAGTATAAAAAAATGCTCAAAATAACACTTTCATTCCCTGACATCTGTTTCTTGACAGTACTGGACACACATACACACACACACACACACACACACACACACACACACACACACAACTTTGTAAAGTTTCTATGAGCACATCCCTCCACCTCCGGTGTTGATTCCTAGCTATTTGGATAGTCTTTGATCTGTATCCCATATTAGAAGCACAGCTGTTCTCCAGATCTTGGAGGACTTTACTGGGTTCCTGCAACCATCGGCTGAGCCTCTTTAGGAAGCTAAGTGTTGGTGTGGGCTGCCTTTTCTGTGGTCCCTGTCTGTCTTCCTCTGGCCCTTTCTGACCTTCAACTTTATTTGTTCTTTATTCACCCTGACCCGACGGTGCATTTAAACACAGAGGGTACGAGCTGGTGAAGAATCCAGGTTACATGTGCATTTGATGGTCATGTTAGTGGCTTTCCCATTTCGCTTCTTTTTTGGCCTTGAAAGCTCTTTGGAGCAGGGTCTGTGTTCCTGTAACTGTCTTCCAGCTCTTGTTGGGCAAAATTGGAGCAGTGATTGAGTCCTCCCCACCCTCATGGCCCTGCAGAGTAATAACATTTATCACACTCCTTGTTTAAGCCCTCTAGAGAACGACATTTCACAGTGTAATTTTTGCGCCACTGATGGTCCCCCGTGAGTTTTAACTTTCCCTCGTATGGGTTCACCTTTTTTTTTTTTCCTTTCTTTCCTGTTTTGTGTATCTATGAGAAGTTGCACAAGTCAGGCATAGCAAATGGAATCAGGTCACGCTCCCAAGTGCCCTTCACCTCAAGATTCCTGATTGTTTTTTCCTTATGAGTCGTGAGCAGGCCCAAATTACCTCACCTCCAGCTGCCCTTTCCACTTTATGAAGCAAGGCACCAAGAGCAACGCTGCTCTAAAAATCCCCGGATGACCTGCATTTGCTCCTTTTTTATTATCCCTTAAACAATGTCTCAGTAATTGAAATCTCGAGTAGCAGAGTTTTGTGATCTTGTCACTTAGCATTTAGTTATGTTTGGTTTATTTATATTGTGTCTTTAAACCCCAGAGAGGTCAGAGTCTGCCTCTGAGACCTGAGGGACCTAAACCAAGAATATCGTCATTCACTCAACAGTAAGAAGTTAAACAGGGGTCTAAGTGACCACGCTTATTTGAGAGTCAGAAGGAAGAAAAGATGGAGGGGTCTCCAGGAACCTCGGGTCATTTCAGAAGGAGCCACAGGGGAGGTGAGCCACAGGCAATGAGATTTATACTGCATGATACATTTTATTTATTTATGGGGACCTGGTATCTATTCCCCAAACCCCCGTATGGTAATTTATCAGTGAGTTCATCCTGATTTAGTAGTGCATGGAGGACACCTGCTGCTAATTCCCCTTTATTTCATATATTTCTTCTACCTTAGCTCATAAAGCGTCAACACTGCCATTTCCTTTATCATCCATCTGTATTTCCTTGCAAGTCCCACTTTCGCTGATCTATAGCTCAAGCCCTCCTTTCCCACCCCTTTGTCCTCTCCTCACAGATTGCATTCCTCAGTATTGACATTTCACTCACTTGATTTATCCCAACAGCTTCCCTGATGCCAACCAGCTCATAATTCCCTTCTGGTAGCATCACTTCAAGGCCTTCTTGGTTATTTCCCTCGGCTCCTCGTATTTGTGGATGGATGCCTGAAGAGATTTACTGGTGATTTGCCCTCTCTTTTAGTTTTCTGTTTGCTTAGATCCAAAGCACAGGTGCTAAGTTGTGAGGGTCCCAAGGGTATCTGGAATTCTGAGTTGTCAGCTTTGCTCTTGGTGGGGAGTGCCGGAGGGCTCCATCTCAAGCATCTTGGCAGAAGGACCATCCTGGATTTGCTTCAAGGCGAACACTCACCCTTCTGCATTCTGCTAAGCCTTGTTAATCTGGTGCTCCTTAACAGAATTCCACGGAGCTTCTAGAAGGCAAGAGCTGGATAATGGGTTTCAGAGGGAATTATCTTTGAAAAAAGGGAACACACCTGTAAGAAATGTATATGAAATTTTGGTTCTTTTTTATTTCAGAACTGTATTTGTGTGGTCTGACCATACTATCGTCACAGATAGATGTGGTGAGGAGGGACACAGGAGAAAGAAAAGATTTTCTTTCTCTGAATTCTTATGTTAATGACATCAACATATTGAACGCTACACGGTACAGTTCTTCTGCACTGATTTGCATAAGCTTTCTTGTAACAGTCTTACGGTGTTTCCCTCAGAGATTCTGTGACATGGATATGATTAGAGATGGTCTGTAGATAAACTACATGTGTTTCAAGGCCCTGCCCATCCCTTAAAATTACATTGCCACAGAGAACCCTTCATCCTCTTGCTGTGCTTCATGAGTAGGGCTGGGATCTCTCAGGGCTGTTAGCTGGGGACCATGATATTGATCAGGCTTATTTCCTGATAGCAGATAAAAGATCTTTCAACCGTGAGTGGTATGGTTTAGATTAGTAGTGTCCCTCAAAAGGCTTATTTGTTGAAAACGTAATCCTTATCTGGTGACTTCCTTGTTGAGTGGAGATTGGATCACAAAGACTGCCACTTACTCAGTGGACTAATTCATTGATGAATGGGCTGTTAGAAGGTGGGTCCTAGCTGGAGACATGTGTCACATCCTTGAGGTAGTATATCATATCCCCGGTTCCTTCTGTCTGTCTTTGTTTCCTGGCCACTGTGAGGTGAACAGCTGTGTTCTACTACCCGCTCTCTGTCATGATGCTCTGCTTTGCCACTGGCCCACAGTGACCACAGATTGAAACATCCAATTATGCTTGGTTTAATGTCTACTTGCCACAAATTTGAATCCTTGGAGTAGCAGACTCAATGGAAGGACTGTTTTATTTGCTTAGGTGACGTGGGAAGACCCATCCTGATTGGGGGAGGCACCTTCTGCTAGCAGCCCAGACAAAAAGGGCACAGTGGAAGGAAAGATATTTGCTGTTTGCTTGCTTGGCTTTCCCTCCAGTCTCTCTGATGGATTTACCCTGTTGCTACTGCTGCTGATTCCTTCACTGATATCAAGGACCAGGGTCTCTGGGCTTCCATTGTAGACTAAGGACTGGCAGCTCTCCAGGAAATCTTCAGGCTTTTCTGCTCCAGCTTGAGACTGGTGAGCACCCAGCCTTGTAAGACTAAATAACCATAAGGATGTCAGTCTCCTTAGTGTGAGGCAGTCACTGTAAGGCTACTCTGGCGACTCAACTAGTGGGTTTTCAGCCTCAGATGTGAGGCAGCTATTGATATTTTAATGCTTGTTGACCTACTGCATTCTTTCCTTCATCCTGTTGGTTTTGGTCCTCTAGAGAACCCTGAGACACCTCTGAAAAGATGAGCTTAAACCTACCTTCCTCTAAATTGGTTTGGCCAGGTCTTAATCACCATGATAATAGCTGACAGGCACACTGAGTAAGGGACAGTGGTCAACAAGCCATTTGCTGGCTCCATATTTCTGAGGAAATACTGATGGTAAAGGCCCGCAGTACCTTTTTCTCACTAACGTCCCTCTATTAGAGGAATAAAAGAGACCAGTGGACCTCCACATCTTAAAAGCAAATTTAAATGGGCTTCTGTTGTAGCTGGAGAAATGTGGGTACCTGTAAGAAAAAAAATTTCCTGGTCAAATTGCTCACACTGTTGTATAATCCCATTCCCCACAGTGCTTCCAAAGTGCTTTTCCCGTGCAGGGAAGACCACAACAGGTAATGTCAACTTGTGTTTTCTGATAGCAATATCTGGATTTCTGCCCTGTACTAACGTTCTGCTGATTACCGTGTTCCCAGGAACCTGTGAAATGAGGCAGGCTCATTGGTAGAATGACCAAGTATAGAAAAACAAAGCCATGACCACAGATGTCAAGGGAAAAAGAAACCAGACAGGGACATTAGACAAGGAGTTATTTCCTTAGCATAAGAGGCAACAGAAGATCAAATGATTTACCCCAAACTCTACTTTTGAAAAAGAACAAAGATTATAAAAAGAAGAGATGGCGTCTCTTTTTAGAGCAGTATTGCCAATATTAAATTAATCAACAGTTAAAGTCAGAAATATGACTCGTGTAGCCAAAGGGTATGTCTGTTTTACTCATCCAGCACCAGAGTTGAACCTACTACGTGCATGCCTACGAGGACTAGGAATAGCCAAGAGAATTAAAATAGCATCCACTACCGTGCTTTAGCAATTACAATCAGGTTTACGAATTCAGCCAATCCTCAACAACCGAATTTCTAGAGTTCTGTGAAAAATTTAATTATCCCATCGTAAGAGGATATAGTCTCTATAGGGATATGCTTCAGGTGTTGACTAAACTGCACAGACTAATGCCATTTAGCGAGACTGGATGACAGGATTTGAAACAGAGCAGACACCCAAGTGCTGGGCTGTGGCTTTTCTTCAAATGGCTTCTTGAAGACTTCCCTTTTAAAAGTCAGTGAGAAGTACTGACTTACCATTTATTATGGGGCATAATTTATCTGCATCGATTAAAATGATCAAGTGTGCAGTGACAGCTCTTTCTATTCCAGGTAAATGCCTCCTTTGTGCTTTGCAGGCGAGAGTTTCTGACGTGTCTCGGGAAACGCCGGAGAAGTCACTCTTCGGGGTGCGCTTTCATCCGGGAGGTGGTGTGGGATGGATTAATGGCAACTCACAATAAATTATTTATCAGATAATAAGTGTGATAATTGTCCTTATTTATCATCGCTATAACTTGCCTTGTTCTCCTGTCATGTGTTCCATCAAGCCCTCTCCACAGATTTGTTGGTTAAAATAGACAGCCAGAAGGTCATTCCAACAGTTTTTACTCATAATGACACCCTGATTATCTCTTAATTGAGAAATGTAAACTAGAGGCTCTGGGAGTAATGTGAGTGACCCTTGAATTTCTAGCACAGTGAAGAGAGTCATTCTGAACCTTATTCATTCTGCTACCAAGCACAATGTGCAGTCTTTTTTGATGTGCTTCTAAATTAATTGGAAATAACTTTTTTTTTTTTTATGTGAAGGAGGAGAAAATCAAAACCCACACCAACCCACATGCCTAAATTTGCTGCAAAAGAAAAAGTAGAGCTGGAACATACCTTTCACTCTCTACTGTCCTTCTGGCAGCTAATCCATTGAAGCTTAATTGTAATTATCCACCAGGTCCGGGCCTGGAGAGAACTACTGATTACTGCTACGTGCCTTTCCAGGGGCAAGACTGTGTATTGAGTCTGTTGCAAAGTTTCAAGTAAATTTATTTCTATTGGCAGCTGTAATGGATCATTGGTCGTGGGCTATTTCTGGATTTGGTGCAATGGGATAAAGTAATTCCAACTTCCTTGTACAGAGTTTTTTAAAGATTGTCATCGTAAATGAAAATATTATAAAAGTAGGTTGGTGCACGTTTATGCCCCTGTGCTTTTGGGTCAGATCTACGGTCCCAAAAGACTTGGCTTATTTTTCTTCAGGCTTACATTTCCTTCCAGAAATCTATATTCAACTGTGTAGACATATGTTTTCTAAAGGTCCTTACTGGGGATTGTGCTTTAGTTTGCATACCCACTCTTCAAGCCTATGTGTTAAAAGCTTGGTCCTTAGGGTGGTGCTATGAGGGGATAGTGGAACCGTTTTACTCAACCATGTCCTACTACCATGATCTAATTTCTGCCTTGGTATAGGCTTAAAGCAAAAAGGCCAATCAACCATGGACCGGTGCCTCCAAAATGGTGAGTCTTTTTTTTTTTTTTAATAAGTTAATTATCAGGTATTTTGTTAGAGTGATGGAAAACCAACTAGTGAATTGTTTTACAGGCAAAAAGAACCCCATATGGCACTCTCTTTTCTCTCCTTCCTCTTCTACCCACCCTCCAAATTCAGAGCTCGGATATAACACTCTGTTACGCGCATCAGTCAATTCTCTCCCCTAGTTTGTAGTCTTTTTGGATAGTGATGTTCTCACGAGACCTACGGACAAATTCATTTAGCATGTCTTAAAATAGTAAGCATGCACTATCTTATGTAGTTTTCGTGAGTCAGGAATTTTGGAGCGTTTGTGGTGGCCTTGGCACAGGGTCTGGGGCTGCAGTCACGATGCTGGCGGAGCTGTCGTTAATCTGAAGACTTCACGCGATGTTTCCAAGAAGACTCACGAGAATATCTGCAAGTACTGCATTCATTATTGTACACATCCCTCCGCGGGTTGCTGGGTGGTCTCACAACGCGGCAGCTGGCTCTCCCCAGAGCAAGCCATCCAACACAGCAAGGTAGAAGCTTCAATGCTGCTCGTGACCCTGGCAGTCACTTTCTGTCAGGTCCACAGATTAGGTCTATTTATTGTGGAGGAATGTATCCCAGGAAAACCAGGTGACAGGAATCAAGGGGGACCATCCAGGAAGCTGGCTACCGCAGATGTGTAGACTCATTTATTTTACATTACTTTACTTTCCTGCTCCTCAGTGCTTAGCAGGTGAGGGAGTCAGAAGAGAGGAGTTGGGACTTGCTCAGCTGATGGGAACAGCAAGGTTCAGCATTTTGTTACAAGGGTTACACTGGAGAAACAACTCTCCAAACTACCATAGTTGAGGCAGTTTAGAAGTTCAGTTCAGCCTCTTGGCACATCAACGTCGTGATTTCCACTGTGAGTATCCTAGAAAAGTCCTGTGAAGAGCTTCTTTGAACTGTTCTGTGATTCAACTTAGAGAATGACAACTTTGATGGCCCACCCAATACCTCTCACAACCCCTGCATTAGAGATCCTTCTGTTTGTTATTATTATCTCTTATTAGATAATTTCACACATTTCCACACACTGGCTACTCTCACCCCCAGTCTCCGTGCTCTTCCATCTCTTACTACCCTTTTCATCCTCTTCTCCTCACAAATCCCTCTCATGTTCTTGTCTGTTGATTTTGTTTGGTCACTGTGGTGGTTTGAATGAGAATGGCCTCCTAAGGCACGTATATTTGAATGCTTGGTGGAATTCTTTTGGGAAGGATGAAGAGGTGTAGCCTTGTCAGATGAGGTGGGCCACTGGTTTTAACATTTCAAAAGCTGACTCCAGGCTCAGCATCTTACTCTTTGCTTCCAACATGTGTGAGTTCTCAGCTCCTGCTTCAGCACCACGCCTGCTTGCTGACATGCTCCCCACCGAGATGGTCAAGGACTCATTCTCTGACACTAAGTTATCCATCAATTAGATGCTTTCTTTAATAAGTAGTCTTGGTATGGTATCTCTTCACAGCAATAGAAAAGTAACTAAGGTGGTGACCCATTGGGTATTTTTTAGGACTGTCTGACTGTGGGAATGGTTTGATGGAGCCTTGTTTGATCAACAATGACTACACAACTAAAGACAGTGACTCTTCCTCTCCTAGAATCTGTCAATATCTAATAGTTTAGTAGTAAAACAAAGGACCTTGTGAGCCCTGACCCCTTCCATGACTGGTTGGTGAGGGGGCTGACTTTGTGTGGGCCCAGAGCAGGTGAGCACAGTTGTGAGTTAATGACTGTAAGGACTGTATCTCTCCAAAAGACATCTTTACAGCCCTTCACCCTATCTTCCAGTTCTTAAAAAAAAATCCCACTCCCTCTTTTGCAATGTTCTCTGAGCCTTAGAAGGCGTGGTATAAATGTCCTGTCTTTGGTTGAACTCACAACTGTCATTTATACTCAGCATCTCAGCCTTCATTGGCCACTGTTCATTTTAAACAGTCTCTGAGGAAGGCTGAAAGCAGCTTTTGTCTATGTGTACAAGCATAGCTCTTTGGAAGGCAATTTGATGGGGTGTTGGTTTAGTTAAATATCAATCATAAGTTCCCTACTCGAGACCTTTTTTAACAGTAATTTTCAAACTCATTTGTCCACAAATATGATTTTGTTTTTGTCAAACTAATAATATCCCCCAAAGCAAGTGCTCGGGGAGGTACGCACTTTGAAGTGCCAGTTTAAACTGTTAAATGTTCTCATTCTGTATTATTTCTGAAAGGGTTTAACCTGCTTCAAGGCTAAAGTAACTCTGTTTTATCTAGCTTGGATCATAGATGTTTTGACCTTGTAGGGTCATCTTATAATTCATCTTATAACTACAACACTGAACCCAGTACCACGCTTGCTTGCTTGCTGGAGATCCTCCATCACCCACCATCTTCTCAGTGCTTTCAGAGCACCCACTTTTGGGTTTCTCTACCCTTATCTGAAATCTTTATTGGAACTGGACTCAAAGACTTTCAAAGTCCATTAACCTCCTTCCCTGAGAATGAGGAGATTTTCTCCACCTACATATAAACCCGGAGAAGCATTGCTCTGTTGAGAGTAAGCATTCCTTAGCTGGTGTGTTTTATGGCTGAAGTGTTTGTCTTGGTATGTTAGCCTCCGGGGCATAGCCATTTCTTCTGATGAGGCTGGTGTAGCACTCAGTACACTGTCAGCACTCAACCCAAAATAAATCATCATCATAATAGTTATAAACATAGATCAAGGGAGCACAGTTCCACTTATTTATAGCCTTACAGGAGAAGCACAATGGAAAAAGCACAGTTACTTATCATGAGATTATCCTACATCATTTCCAAGCAAATGTCACGCTGCCCACTAGCCTGTAACCAGGTAATGAAGGATCGGGTGTAACCCCCACAATTCCATGGCGCCGGAGGCAAGAAGTGTGAGGCTAGGAGCTCATGTTTTCTAAGTTTGTATAATTAAAACCTGAATTTCTAGGGCTTATTAAGATAATATTTAACATATAATTATCTTGACATTTTAAAAAGGAAATGCATTTAAGACAAATTATGTGGTAATGTTTAATCACAAAAACCTCCTGGCTCTGCTCATTTCTTCAAAGGTCTGCTCTGTCTGATTTCCAAGGTGAGCCTACAGCTTAACAAAGAGTTTTAAACTAACGTTTCATCTATTAGTGGGTTAGTTAGTGGGTTGGTACTTGGAATATAGAAAATGATTTTATGCCTGGAGTACTCTTGCCTCTCTGAAGTCAGACATCCTTAGGTCGGGCTTGCCTCTCCCCTATGACTGAATAACAGGCTATAATAGTCACTTTTGCTATGATGATGATGATGATGACAACAATGATGATGCTTCAATAATTTGGAAAATACACTTCTATCTATCTATCTATCTATCTATCTATCTATCTATCTATCTATCTATCATCATCATCTACAAAATAACTCCAAATATATACACTACTCACCACTCATGAAAACCTCTTAAGCATCCCCCAAACTCTGGTGCTGGGAATTGAACCTAGGCCCTTGTGCATGATAAGCAAGGCCTCTATCACCGAACTATGTACCCAGTCCACTTGAACATTTGGAAAGACATGTTTTTAGCCAGATTTTTGCTAAACATATATTCTGTTTAAAACATTTAAGTTTTTTTTAATTTTAAAAATGGACTTTCAAAATTACATGTATGCATTAATCTTGCAGAACATGATGTTTTGAAACATGTATGTCTTGTGGAGTGGCTGTGTGTGTTGTGTCGTGTGGACACCAACTCTGTGGTGAGGACACATAACATCTGCTCTCGACAGTCTTCAAGAATATGTTATTGTCATTAGCTATAGTCATCATCTATTCATTAAACATAATTAAACTATGTACTTTAAAAAATTTTAAAGTATTTTGTATTTCAGGAAGAGTTCAAATCTCCATCAATTCCACCTTTATCTCTTTTGTGTTTGAGACAGAATCTCACTAAAGATCACCAACTGGTCTTGAACTGGTGATTCTGCCTCAGCTTCCTAAGTACGGGATTGTAGATCTGAGTCATCATATCTGGTTTCCTAACTAAATTTTACTCTTTCCCTGCCTCAGTTTTCAATGACATTCATACTCTTAGCTTGGTGTATATCCAAATGATTGAATTTATATATATTCATTTTATCAAATGTATGCTATTGTTTAGTAACACAAAAAGCATTATATTGTGCTTAGTCATATTAAATATAAATTAATTTAAACCAAAACCATACAATATACAGTGTGCATTCATTACCTTAATTTACTATATAATATTCCCCCTAGAGTAGCCAATGTTGTATTTAATAATCCCCCATTTTATATAATATTTCAGCAAAGACTCATGTATGCTGCAGTTTTTCTACATGAGTAGATATTAGAGGTATGGGAAGTCTGGGTCAGATCTGAACAGTGTTTGCTTGAACAGGTGGTGAGAAATGAATGCTGTAATTCTCTGGCCCTCACTGATGGCTCACTCTCTAAAACCTTGACGCATGGCATTTTCAAATGTCAATTTTCTGTCTGGTGAAAAACAACTAGTGATTTAATTTGCATTTCTCTGATTATTTCTATGGGTGATCTTATATTCAGATATTTTTGTTTTGATTTTGGCTATTTGTATTTCTTCTCCAATGAACTGCATCCCTGTCTTAGTTTTGCTTTTTGAGACAAAGTCTTACTATGTAGTTCTACCCTGGAACTCATTAGGTATCCAGGGTAGCCTTGAACTTGCACCTTCCTGATTGCTAGAATGAAGTGAGGCACCATGCCCAGCCCTTGGTGTATAGCTAATGACTTGTTGGATAGTCCCTTTTCACTTTAATTTAAAAGATTAAAAAAATATTTTTTGATATGATTTTTTTTGCAGTCTATTCCCCAGCCCCCCCCCTTTTTTTTCTTGGCAGAGTTTTACTGTGTAGCCTGGTTGAGTTCACTAGATAGACCAGACTGGGCTGAACTTGGACTCAGTGCTCTCTCCACCTTTGAGATTGATTACTGGGCTTAAAGTCATGTGCTACCCAATCAGCTTTCCAGTTTGCTTTTCAATTCAGATTTGTCTTGTCTTTTGCTGATGAGCAGTTTAAGAGTTTTCAGGAAATCAAATTATGTTTTTTTTCCCTCATTTGCTTTTCTAATTTTAGAAAGCTAGAGTCCTCTCTTCTTTCTGTCCTCTGGTTGCAGTGAGCTGGTGCTAGTGCCCCATGTTAATTTGATCAGATCTGTATAGAGCTGACACCCAACAGTCACTAAGTGGTCCTGATGGAGGTAACCCATGGAGAATCATAGAGAGCCCCTCTATATGTGCACTAACAAAACACTTATAACACTTATTCTAACAAAGAAGGCACAGTGACTGGATGTCTGTGTGTTATAGTTAGTAGTTAAGTAAGTTCCCTTTCTTTGTTATCCAACTCCATCTAGTTAGACATATGACAATCTTGATTGAACGACTTTCTCATCTAACACTAATACTCTAAGAGCAGTTGGTAGGTAAAATACGAGAGAGCATGCTCACCAAGATATGTCCAGTGCCAGAGAAACAAGGGCCTCAGAATGGGATCAACAGTATGTCTGTCCATCTATCTGCAACTTTCCCTCCTCACACACACCTGGCCACACTTCCTTTTTGCACTACTATTGCCTACTTCCAAGACAGTCTTTGGGTAATTCTTACTTTAGTAGGATGTCCAGAGTAAGATGATATCAGACTGAAAGGCAATTGGAGGTCTTAAGCAACAACTCTTTTTGGTGGATATGGAGTAGGAATTCTAGGGAGACTGGGAGAGCCCTGAGGTGTACTGACTCCAAGGGACACCTCTAGAGTTGTCACACAGGATAACTGAAAGCTACCCATCGTGTGATGACAAACTCTCATTTTGACAGCTTTCTCATGATCCCAAGATTGTAAGATTATATTGGGTATAGAGTAGAATTGAAAATGTCTTTTTTGAGGAGAATGTAAACATAATTACATGACTGCTATCATACAGGATATTTATACTATATAATATATAATTTTTTTGCATACATTTTGTGTTTTTTTTTTCCTTCAAAATTTTTGTCTATTTCCTTGAAAATGAAATTGCCATGACAAGAAGTCTGGGATTTACAAGGCAATAGTGCTGTAATATTGTGCCACAGGGATAAGCCAAACCCCCTTCCCTGGTCTCATCCCCACAGTAAACCTGATTGCTATTTATTATTGTTAATTATTATTATTAGGCATTGTAATTACAGCTTTATCAGGATATAAATTACATGCTATATACTTCATCTATTTAAAAACATTCAACTCAGTGGTATTTGGGTCAGGCTAGACTGTTGTAGCTAAGACTCAGAACCAGAAGATGTAGATATTTATCTCTCACTGTTCTGGAGCGTAGAAAGGCCAAGATTCAGGTGCGGGAGGATGTGGTTCTTTGAATCTTCTTCGTCCCCTTCCTCTTCTTCTTCTTCCTCTCCTTCTTCTTCCTTCTTGTTCTTCTTGTTCTTGTTGTTGTTGTTGTTGTTCTTCCTCCTCCTCCTCCTCCTCCTCCTCCTCCTCCTCCTCCTCCTCCTCCTCCTCCTTCTTCTTCTTCTCTCTCTCTCTCTCTCTCTCTCTCTCTCTCTCTCTCTCTCTCTCTCTCCCCGTTCTTTTGAACCTTTGGGTATAGAAGCCAGCACCTCTAACATGTTAAGTAAATGTTTCACCATTGAGCTTCTTATATCTCCAGCAGTTTTAACATTTTTATTTTGGGACTGGGTGTTAATGAGTTGTCTAGGCTGGCCTTCTCCTTACTCTGTAGCCCAGACAAGCCTTGCTCCTGCTGCCTCAGCTTCCTGAGGAGCTAGGATTACAGGCCTGTACCACTAGGCCAGTTGAGGTTCCTCTCTTAGTGAGGACACTGTTCAGCTTGCAGATGGTGGCTTTGCACAGTATCCTTTAACAGCACAGTGGCAGCTCTCATCTCCCTTCACTGTCATCGTGCTATACCGAAAACTTCTGACACCTTGGTAGGTGATGGAATCGAGCAAATTTCTGGCTGACATGCTAGTTATGATTTGAAAGCATGGGGGCGGGGCAGTAAGATGTCTTGAAATCTGTCCTGGTTCCAAATCTGCCAGGACTAAGCATGTTGCTTTCAATTTGTTAACTGTGGACATTGTTTCCAATGCAGAGCAAACACAATGGCGATGGTGAATTCCAAAGCTTGTGATGACCCACAACTTATTTCAGGATTACCTTGTACCTGATACTAAGCACAGCTGTAATGGACCTCTTGAGGTTGAGTTTGGACAATGCGAGGGAAATCTCTCATATGTGGAAGAGAACACCAATCAATTTAAATGACTCCCCTGAGGGCTTACTGATGACCACTCTGCGCCACTCACAACATTAACAGTCAGATGAATGGGCCAAACATCCTGTATTCAGCAATTTATGACTTGAAACTACTGATTTCACCTGTCTGGCGTACAAGGTCTTTGTGTATTTTGTACTGCTGTAACAATACACGATGCAGGGTAATTTATGGACAGATACTGATTTCTCATGGCTCTGGAAACTGGAAGGGATGTTCAGGATCATGGCAGTGTTACATTTAGTGTTCCGTAAAGGCAAAGGCTCCACTGCTAATAGCACCTTTGATGCTGCTTACTCCCAAGAGGAGGAACACTTGCTGGCATGGAAGAAGAGTGGAGGAGGGGAGAGGGGGGAGGGAGGGGAAGGGAGGGAGAGAGAGAAAGAGAGAGAGAGAGAGAGAGAGAGAGAGAGAGAGAGAGAGAGAGAGAGGGATTTATTCCTGGATAGCAGCATTAATTCTGCAGGCAAAGGCAGAGCCCACAGGACTTTCACCAACTCTTAAGGCCCCACCCACTGATCCTTTTAAGGAGGCAGTTGAAGCTCAGCATGGACTTTGGAGGGGTAGATGGATCAAAAGGCAGCACAGATAAACCAATGAAGCTGGATTCAGTGTGGCATATGGGAGGGAGTTCATGTATCAGTTGATTTTCAAGTGTCCTGTTTTATAGTTGAGAGAAGAGAGTCCCATGAAGTTACAATCTTATTAAAGCCATAAAGTGAAGGTTAGTCTCTTTAGGCTTCATCTGACCCATTGTCCTCAAGACTCAGCAGGTGCCTCTGGCAGGACCCATTCTTCTTCAGAGTTCCTCCATTTCAGCCACTTTCCAAGGTTATTATCACTATTATGGGGAAGCTGACTGACTTTGGGTCTGGCCATGGTGTGCTTCCCAGTGCCTTCCTGGTGGGTGGCATAAGCAGGCACAAAATGAGTACCCTGTAAATACTTGCTGGATGAATGAAGCCCATGCTCTCTGATACTACACCCAATTTTCTTTTAGGCTTATGTTCTGGCTGGAGTAACTATGTTTTTCTCAGTGAGACAGTTTCTTTCTTTTTCAGTAACATGAATACTTTTGGGGCAGGGGTTTGGTTGAAGCCCAAGTCAAGAAGCCAGAAACCCCATCTTTTGGTCTTGCTTTGGGGGTTGGGAGAAGATTCATCTAAGATTAACACCCTGGCTCCACGGCTCACATTCTAGACTTTTAAAGAGATGGGAACTGATACTGAAAGCAAGACTAGTTATTATATGTTCAACAGTATATGTCCTGCTGTGGAACGGAACAGCAATCATTCGCCAGCTAACAGGAGGCTTGCAAGAAGCTGCGTGTTTATTTGGTCCTTCCAACGGTCATGAGTGAGAACCTATATTTACTAAGTTACGTCTTAATAGGTAGGAACACAAAATAGACAGAGAGGATCACAGTATTTTATTTCATGGATACTATAGTGTGTGAGAGAGAGCATGTGTGTGCGTGTCTGTGTATGAGCATGTATGTGTGAGCATGTGTATGTGGGCATGGGTGTGTGAGCATGTGTATGGAAAATTTTATTGATAATAATGGAAAGTTTCACACAGGAATGACAGTTTTAGACAGCCCTGAAGGAAGTGAGAGAATTAGCTAAAGACTCTGTTAAGATTGAGTTCTTTCCTCCCATCTTCCTCCAAGAGCTTGCTTACGATAAAGGAAGCCGTGGTATGATCCTGATGAAGGGAATCATTTGGCTGGAGTTCCGTAGTTCAGATCTCGTAAATAGGCAATAAACAGGAAAGTACTTTCATTATCAGTGATCACCATGGAATGTGGCTTCGCTTGGCTTAATTATGTTGAATCCTGATTTGAGGCATACACAGGTTGCCCTCCCTCCCTCTCTCTATTCCTGTGAAGGAAAAAGAGTTAAAAAGTTTTCCGAAGAGGACCTTAAAAAATAGGTTATAGTCTCAACTAGGGTAGCTTAGGAAAGGCCTGGCCTGAAGACAGAGAAATCTCACAAGCCTCATTTCAGCCCAGAGTCTCTGTAATAGGCTGAGCCTCTCCCGGCAATCTCAGATTCTTTTTATTAACCAAGGAGAAAGTTCTTTAGCCCTGCCACCTCTCCAGTTCTCCATGAATCAAGTGCAGAGAAAATCCCAGGCATCGTATACCTGAGATGTGCCAGAGAGCCTTTGTCCATCACTTAGACCACAAGCAGCATCATTAGAGCAATGCCAGAGGAGACAAGTCCCGAGGGGTGCCTGCGTGAGTCTGATGGCCACATCGCTACAGACCCTATTTTCTGAAATGCCTCCCTCGTTTCTTTCCAGGGAGGTTGTTATCTGTTTCTCTAAACAACTCGTTCTGTAACCGTGTCACTTGTGGGAAGGACAAGTTATGAGGTTCCGAATAGGGCTGCTGACGGGAGAGACAGAACTGAAACCAAGGGCCTTTAAGTGCTACTTGCACATTGGCTTTCCTTTGGAGCCCAGGCTGAGCTCCATGGAGTATGGTGTTTATGTTTTATTTAATGACTGCCTGACACTGAAAAATGGCTGCTATATAGCTTTCTAGTAGACGGCCCGGGAGAGTGAGTCAGAACAGTACAGAGGGATCTTGAAGGGCAGGAGATAGACTCTGCTCTATCATTACTAAGTTCATACCCTTCGATTGTTTTCATCTGTTTAAATGCCACATCCCGTGGCTCCTCGGAGGACCAGCACTGTTTCATATGGAGTAAATACTTGATCACTGTTGTGGAGTTGTTAGTAAGTGGTCTTGGTGGATAGGAAGAGGGTGGAGGAGACAAGAAGGAACATTTTTGATGGTTCCATGCTTGTACCAAGTTACGGAATTTCATGTAACAGTAGCGTATCTTCTGAGTCTCATTCTGATTATGGTAACTGGATTTTCATGGCGTACATGGAATGGATGCAAAGCTCATCATAGGCCACCTTGGAAGCCATCTTTTATGCTCACCGTAGGGATGTTAGAAGCATTAGCTTTCAGGACCTGGGGACGTAGCTCAACTGGTAAAGTGTTTACCTCATAAGCATGAGGATCAGAGTTTGGGAGGCAGAGAATGGGGGATTCCCAGGGCTTGTTGGCTAGTTAGTCAAGCTTAATTAATGAGTTCCAGGCCAGTGAAAGACTGCCTCAGAAGACATGGTTGTGTCTTCTGAGCATGTGAGTAATGATGGCAGAGGTTGGCCTCTAGTCACCACACACACCTGCACACACATGAACACATGTGTGCTGTGTAGCTTTAGACACTGGGGAAGTCAGGCTCTGAGCATTTGCAGGCTCTCTGGCTGTGGATAAATCACTTAAGTTCTGAGTCTCCGGTTGATTCATGAGTAGAAATGGAGGTAATGATTCTTCTCACAGTGGACTGTTGTGACAGAAAGTCTTTGGCACAGGGTAGAAGCTCAGCAGACGTCAGTCCTTCCCCTCCTTTCTCTTCTCTCAGTGCATCAGCACACCAGGCTGAAGTGCAAGCATCATCGTAGCATATTCGAGAAGCTAGCCAGCTCTGATGAGGAACCAAGCCATCCCTCACGCCGTCTCATCAGGGTCTGATGACTCGCCCACTGATCTAAAGGTGCCTAAGAATTGCCCAAGTCTGTCTCTTGCAATGGCTTCAAGGACTTCTCTCATTTGGGCCTTAGAAGCAGCCAATGCATCTGCTCATCTCCTTGCTAACTGCCAACTTACCTTGGATTATGGATTTCCTCTGGGGGCTGCGATTCAACATTTTAAAATGTTTTTTCTCTTTTCTTTCTTTCTTTTTTTCTTTATTTTTGTGACTCAACATTTTATGCTGTTTCTTCCTATTTTGGGAAATAGGAAAGAAAACCGAATCAAAATTCCATTTTTAAAAAAATGCCACTGGAGTGACCATTTTTTGAGGATCTCCAACAAACGGTAGAGGCCTGTAATAAAAACACTGGTATCTGGCCCAGAGTCTACAGGACAACTTGGAATTCCTTGTCCTGACACTGAGGTTGAGGTAGAGTTACTGGATACTTCCTCCTTATCGGATGCCTGTTTATGGTTCTGTCCCTGGCCAGCTTCTTTACAGAAGCAAAGACTGAATAGCTTTTGGAAAGACAGTTATTCTTTTGAGATGGAGGTTCCTTTGTCTTCTCTTAAATTAGTGTTGCTCTCTTGTGGAGACAGTGGCTTTGGTGTTATTGATTTCCCAGAGAAGCCACCTAGGCCATGAGCATAAAGGTTGTGGTGTATTAAGGTAAATTTCTGTTCTCTAAGCATCTGAACATACACATGTTCATATATCCCCATTGGGAAAATGATAGCATAATGCTAAGTGTTTTTCAGGAACTTTGGTGGCCTGGAATGTCTACTGCTCTTGCCTTTCTCTTAGTGAGAATTCTCCCTTGGTTAGTTGCAACCAGATTGATAGATTTCTCAGCCTGTTCTCCTGGGGGCAGTGAGGGATTTGTCAAGCTTTTCCTCTCTAGATTTGAACAAACCAAATTATTGCATCAAGCTAAGGAATCTACCACAGTCCAATTGGTTGGAGCAGTGAGCTCACTCGTGTTCAGAGGAGCATGAGGTAGGAGTTACTTTCTAAAGGCAGCTGCAGGGCAGGAGAGATGGCTCTGCATATAAGCATGCTTGTCCTTAAGTCTGACAACCTGAGTTTGATCCCTGGGACCTATGTGGTAGAAGGAGAGACCCACCTCTTGGAAGTTGTCATGGCAGATGTGTCTCTGCCTCTATGTGCAAAATGAATAAATATAATTTAGGGGCAGCTGCCTGGCTTAAAAGCATTAAATGCCTGGGTTGCATTCCTGGAGCTACCTCCCCTCCGCCATCATTGGTGGCATCTTGACTGGTGATAGTTTCCCACAGGCAGCACCACCTGTTGGAGACCTTGGAGGTTTTAGCTTGTCCTGTACTTGTGACTTTCATTTACTTCTAGAGCCTCCAGAACCTTCCTCCTGCTTCTGGAGGGAGTGTTTCAATTCCCAACAGAGGCTAGTCTCTGCACCAGCAGTAGGCCAGCTTCACTGTGGAGGGATGATTGATTTCTGAATTACTGCTCTTGAACTCCACACTCTGCAATTAACATCAACCTTCCCAAAAGTTCCCTGGGAAGTAAAAGCTAACTTCTGTTATACCACATAACACTGTTGAACTATTTCGGGATGGAGTGGAGGAGTCTTCCTTTGGTACCACTTTCGGATGCAAAACACTAGCCTCAAAGGCTTGAAAACCTAACAGCAGCTGCTGGCTATCTTTGAAGACTAACACTGTTTAAATAAAAGCAGTACTTTTTAATGTTTGTTTGTTTGTTTTTTTTCAATCAGTCAGGCTAAAGTAATCAGCCTGATTACTTTATGGCCGAAGCTGAGATGCATGGAGAGGCAGACTTATAAGCACATCTGGTGTGGCCCCAGTGACAGCTGATGCTGGGGGTTCCCTGATCTCCACCACCACATTTTTCTCCAGTCATTATGGAACTTATTGGTGCTAGTCTTATTTTCTCCATCAAATAACTTTTAAAACTTTATTGTTTTAATTTTCTTGCTTGTGCACATACCTTATGTACAATAAAGGGACCATGGAAATGAAAGCATAGTCAGGATGTGGGGGCCAATCGCTGCCGTCTACCGGAGGGCAGTCATGGGCTTTCTATTCAATATTTTCAAATTTATTTATTTATTTATTTAGATATCTTGCCCACATGTGCACACAGATATGCACACCCCACGTCTATCTGTCTGTCTGTCTATCTATCTATCTATCTATCTATCTATCCATCCATCCATCCATCCATCCATCCATCTATGTATGCATTAAGTGTTTTCAGAGGCCAGAGGAAGGCATCAGATCCCTTGGAACTGAAGTTACGGATGGTTGTGTGGGTGCTGGGGATTGATCCTGGGTCCTCTGGGAGATCAGTCAGTGTTCTTAACCACGGAGCTGCCTCTCCAGCCTCTGTTTTATCCAACTCTATTTTTTTGTTCAGGCCTTTTCCTGACACCTGAACTGGCAACTTTCTCTGTGTAAGGGAAGCTTTTGACACCCAGTTCCGGGCTAAGACTTTGTTCCCTCCTCTCTTGCTAAGGCTGTCTTATTGCTTCCTGCGCTGTATTTGGGTCTCTTGATGGGTGGAAACTGCCAAACACTTCTTTGTCATTTCCTAAATTTCATCTGCTTTGTTCCAATTTTTGAAACGCCGCTTTAAAATCTGAACTCATAGTAAGAAAGGATAGGCTTAATAAGGTATGGGTATTTTAGCAACCGTTTCCATCTCTCATTGGGCATATATGTGCACATGCCCCGCCCCCTTCCCCTTTCTGGGTTCTTGTCTTTTTATGACCTGTTCTGTTTGTACCATTTGGGTCAATAGGATGGGTCAGAGGATGGGGGGTTGCCACCAAGCCTGATAACCAGAGCACTCTCCCAATGGGAGTATCTACACAATGGGAAAGTAAGGACTGTCTTTTGCAAGTTGTCTACTGATCTCCACAAGGGTAGCTTGGCTACATGTACTCATATACTTGTGCATGCACACTCAGGCACGGACACAGGTACACATACCTGCAAGCATGCATGCACGGATACACACACAGGATACACGGATACACACACAGGTACACAGACATGAGTTTCTACTAATTATACAGCTTTCTCTTAAGAAGGAGAACCTAGTGCAGCATTTTTACAGTTTGGTAGCATACAGAAATTGGGAGAGTATTAGGCAAATCCGATGAGTGACCCAGTCACCACAACTTCCTGGTCACCACACTCACATTTTGCTTTAGTAAGCTCTGCTTCAAAGCAATCTCAGTCCTTCATCAAAGAATTTTCCAGAACCCTCCCAATGGGTTAACATAAACCTCTCTGTTTTCACTCCTCCTTTTCCTTTCCAGTTGCTTTAAAAAAAAAAAAAGCAGTCCTTGGTTTTTCTTTAAATCTTTTATCCCCTGACTGCTACCTCTGGCTGTATGGATTACATATCAGCGGTTAAGAAAATTCCACAAAAAGTCCCGGCTTGTTCTCACCCTGCAGAGCTTATGGTCACCATCTCGATGAAAGGACTTTGAAAGGCACAGCCAGGCCGATCCTGAACCGGCTCAGCACATTCCCTCTCCGCGGCTTATCGTGCCATGGATGTTCTTTTGACTAGCCATCAATCATGTCTGAAAGTTTCCCGTGATTCCCGAGATATGAACCTCTTTGATACAAGTTAACAATACAGCACACGCAGCGTGGGCTGAGGAAAATTCTTTTGAATGTGAGTTAAAGAACCACTTTGTTCCAGCTCGGATTTGTACACTTTCTGGGGTGGGGGTGGGAGGGATTGTTCCGTTTCGCTTGGGCGGCTTCAGGGGCCCCCTATCATGAAGTACCCAGGGATGCTTAAGTGGCTGCCGAGGCAGAGAAGAAAAGGGCCTGGAGGACGGTGGAGAGGAACAAAGAGCTACAGAGGAAGAGATGGAGTGGGGAGCCAGAAGAGGGTGAAAAAAGAAGAGATGAGCGCATGGAGCCTAAGAAGCCCAAGATAGTTCTGTGAAAAAGCTGAGCACCAAAGGAGCTGTCAGAGCAGACAAGACTGCTGAAGGGGCGGCGCGTCTCAAACAGGAACCCCTGCACTCCGCCTTGCCATTAACGCTCTGGGGAAGAGCCATTTTTGAAAGTGTTCTTGGGAACTCAAAAGTTCACTCATTACTCATACTGTACCTTGTGTGATTCATTTGTTGAAACTGAGGTAGGCTTCACATGAACGATTTTGAAATTGTATGCCTCATGCAGGACAACATGGTAGATATCTCTGGTTTGCTGCTGAGAGGCAGGCTCAGAGTTCCCACGCCAATACTTAAATATCACCGGGGCCCAAGAAGCCCTCAGAACAATCAGGCCTGGCTTCATTTTCAGTGAGTTTTAGCTGGAAGAGAAGACGGAAGCTATCTGCAAAATTAGCAGGCTCGGCAAGCTCACAGAGTGCACTATTTTGAATGGACAGGGCATTGGTTACTCAGTGCTGTTCATTAACTAAACCATGTAACAAACAAGTGCAGTCCACATTCCTGTGTCCTGGCCAGGATACTGGAATTAAAACGTGACCTTTTCTTTTATCTCCAGATGCAAACTGGAGGTGCTTCCCTGGAGAGATGATTTCTCCTCTTTTTCATGAGGCTGGGATAATTCCACTTGCCTTTTGGTTACTCAAGCAAAACACTCAAGTGGCGTTTAACAAACCTGTTGGCTCGTCTTCATTATTCTGATCTATTGATCTGTGTTTCCGGAGAAATTCTGGAGATGTCCATGAAGTCTTTTGGAGTTTAAAATACAATTCCCCAGTGATTAACTTGGATAAAAGACTAACCACACAAATCCTTTCTTTGAATTCCTGGTGCCAGCTCTTCCTTCATGCCCATCCATTCTTAGCTCTCAGGGGCTCCGGGAATGATGGAGTCTATTTATCACCAATAGACGGCAAAGCAATGGAGCCATTCATATTTGTTAGCCAGAGATGAGGCTTTGAAGAAAAAGTAGAAGACACAAGTTGATTGTAGGAAATAGGAAAGGAAGAACTTGATACAGAGACTGTGGAGGGATGAACTTCATTTTGCCAGAAGCCACAGAATTAAATTTCTCCTCCCTTCACTAAATTCTTTGAGGCTGGAGCCAAATAACCTGCTATTGGCAATGGGGAGAAAAAATGGAAGCAGGTTTCTTTGCACTTCATTTGGAAACACAATGATTGGCTTTTGATTTCTTGGAGCACTCGGAGTGAAAATGTTAGTGAGATTTTTTTCCCCCCAGGGCTGACTTTTCCTGTAGAGAAGACAGCAGAAAAATGAATGATGGTCTTGTAATTCATAGCGATGGCGTTATCTAGCTCAGATGTTACATTAGAAGATCGGTTCTTCCCACCAGCATCCTGATTGCTTTTTAAAGATGAAGAGCTAGGAGTAGGTATCGCTGGGTCTTCAGGTTGAACTATTTCTAATTTTCTGAGAAACTGCCAGATTGATTTCCAGAATGGTTATACAAGTTTGCAATCTCACCAGCAATGGACATCCTCACCCGCACATGGTGTTACTTGAGTTTTTGATCTTAGCCATTCTGATTGGTGTAAGGTGGAATCTCAGGGTTGTTTTGAATTGCATTTCCTTGTGTTTCTTTTTTTTTATTGGATATTTTATTTACATTTCAGATATCATTCCCTTTCCCCACTCTGTCCCCCCCCCCCCAAAAAATTACATTTTCTTAATGACTAAGGACATCGAAAACTTCTTTAAGTGCTTCTTGGCTACTCGAGGATTCTTTGTTTAGCTCTGTATGCCATTTTAAAAAATTGGATCCTTTGTTTTCTTTGGAGTCTAGCTTCTTGAGTTCTTTATATATTTTAGATATTAGCCCTCTGTCTGGTGTATATCTTTTCCTAACCTGTAGGCTGCCATTGTGTCCTATTGGCAGTGTCCTTTGCCTTACAGAAGCTTTTCAGTTTTGTGAGGTCCCATTTATCAATTGTTGATCTTAGAGCCTGAGCCATTGGTGTTCTGTTCGGAAATCGACTCCTGTACCAATGCATTCAAGGCTTTCTGTTCTATTGGATTTAGTGTATCCAGTTTTATGTTGAGGTCTTTGATCCACTTGGACTTGAGTTTTGTGCAGGGTGATAAATATGGATCTATTTGCATTCTTCTACATGCAGACATCCAGTTAGACCAGCACCTGGGCATGTACCCAGAATGCGCTCCACCATACCACAAGGACATGTGCTCTACTATGTTTATAGCACCTTTATTCATAATATCCAGAAACTGGAAACAACTCAGATGTCTCTCCCCCAACTCTTCCATAAGGGTCCCAACCTCCTTCCAATGTATGGCTGTGGGTATCTGTGTCTGTTTCAGTCAGCTGCTGGGTAGAGCTTCTCAGAGGACAGTTATGCTAGGCTTCTGTCTGCAAGCATAATGGAGTATCATTAATAGTGTCAGGGATTAATAGTTCAGGGATTTCCTGAACCAAGGAATGGGTACAGAAAATGTGGTTCATTTACACAATGGAATACTATTCAGCTATTAAAGATGAGGACATCATGAATTTTACAGGCAAATAGATGGAACTAGAAAATATCATCCTGAGCAAGGTAACCCAGACCCAAAAGGACATGCATGGTTATGTACTCACTGATAAGTGGATAATAGTGCAAAGCACAGAATACCCAGGATACATCTTCCAGACCCAAAGAAGTTAAACAAGAAAGAAGGCCCAAGCAAGGATGTTTGAATCACACTTAAAAGGGGAAAATAGTCATAGGAGGCAGAGGGAGAAAGGGAAGTAGGTGGGAGAGGGGATGGGAAGGTGGAGGGGAATGGGGGTCAGGCTCAGGCATTCAGAAAGACAGGAGAGAGACCTGGGGCCAGGAGAATAAATGGAATTCTGTTACTGCTGCTGCCAGGGTTGGGATGGGGAAGTTCTTCAGGAAGTCCCAAAGACCTGAGATGGGGGAGGCTCCCAGTAGTCATTGTGGGTGACCTTAGTGAGATGCCTAACAGTGGGGACATGGAACCTGAAGAGGCCACCTCCTATAGCCAGGCGGGACCCCAGTGGAGTGATACGGAGATCAACCCAGAGGATCCCACCCAGTGGAGGGATACGGAGATCAACCCAGATCAAACAAGATGTTTGACCCAAAATTTATCCTGTCTAAAAAAAATGCAGGGACAAAGATGGAGCAGAGTCTGAAAGAATGACCAATCAATAACCAACTCATCCCATGGGCAAACACCAATCCCTGACACTATTAATGATACTCCATTATGCTTGCAGACAGAAGCCTAGCATAACTGTCCTCTGAGAAGCTCTACCCAGCAGCTGACTGAAACAGACACAGATACCCACAGTCATACATTGGAAGGAGGTTGGGACCCTTATGGAAGAGTTGGGGGAAAGATTGAAGGCCCTGAAGGAGATGGGAACCCTTCCACAGGAGAACCAACAGTCTACTAACCTGGACCTCTGGGAGTTCTTAGACACTGAGCCCCCAACCAAAGAATACACATGCTGAACCAAGACCCCTGACATATGCAGCAGACATGCAGCTCACTTTCCATGTGTACCCCTTCAACAACAGGAGGGGAGGCGCTCCCTAAAGCTATAGTCTGGCTGTGATATCCATTCCCCAACAGGGCTGCCATGGCTGGCCTCTCAGTGGGAGATGATATACCTACTCTGGCAGAGACTTGATGTGCCAGGGAGCTGGTATATCCAAGGGCCTTTCAGAGGAGAAAGGGATGGGGGATGGGGGATGGCGGATGGGGGATGGGGGATGGAGGATGGGGGAAGATCTCTGTGAGGGGACCTCAAGGGGTGGTAGTTTTTGGGATGTAAATTAATTAATTAATCAATTAATTAAAAATAAGCCAAGAGAAGCAAAAATTTCACACCTACATTACAGGGTTGCCGTTCTCACACTACTTTTGATTTAAGAGTATTTGACTTTTAGTGTGTTTTTTAATTTGTCCTCCGTTTTCTCTGGCTTTGTAGCTTAAACAATAAACACTGATAAACAAACCCGGGTGATTCACATCTCTTCTTGTTCATGCTCCAGTCTTGATATTTGGATCACCTTTTTCCAGCTAGGTTATTTTGACTGTAGCTAGTGTCTTGCTTTAATAGAAGATGCCAATTGCCAATCCCCAACCAAAAGGCTGCAAATGTGCATCCCTCCCATATAACAGAAGGATATATATATATATATATATATATATATATATATATATATAATATAAAGCATATGGTGCCTACATGTCTTAGGGGACTGAAGTGAACCCTCCTTTTGTGCTCATTCTTGGATTAGGCACTTGAGAAAATTACACCCATAGTTAAGTGTTCTGAAAGTCTGACCAACTTCCATTCATATGTATGTAAAAGGAAAATTGAAAATGCTCCCCCAAAGAAACAGTTATGTCGTGTGCTGCTGTTCTTGGAACAACAACTTGTACTTCAGCAAAAAGCAAGGACAAAATCCACGTCTTGACGCCACCATTGCCCTTTTCCCAAGTCTAAGAAAACCACCTCTCTTCCTTCAGTATCTTCTTTAACTCTTGCTGCTTTTTTTTTTTTTTTTTTTTTTTTAACCAAGAACACTGAAAATAGGGGCAGAAGTCAGAATATAAGTAAGGAGGCCCATGGGCTAGCTCTGTGCATCCTTTGGGAGCCAGTACCACATTTTAATTTTATTCCTAAAAATAATTTATTCTTGGAAACTTTCACACATGTATATATAATGCATCTTGTTCATATCTAAGCCCACTTCCTCCATTCTCCCCTCTGAAGAGTTATTTGTTTATTATTGTTGTTTGTGTGTATGTATATGTGTACGGTGTGTGTATACGAGCGCACAAGCAGGAGCAGGTGTGGAGGTCAGAGGGCAATTTTTGCAAGCAAGCACTTTTATCTCCTTGGCTGTCTCATGATATTCTTTTCTTGTCTTAGTCTCATCCTTTGTTTTGTTGCCTAGGCTGGCCTTGAAGCAGCCATGTTGTGGAGGTGACTTTGAACTTATTTTCTTTGTTCTTCTACCTCTCAAGTGGGAGGATGGCAGACACACATATCACCTCTGGTTTTATGTGGTATTGGGAATTGAACTCAGGTCTTCCTACATCATAGGCAAGCACTACACTCACTGAGCAGAGCTCCTCACCCCCTCCCCCCATTTTTCTTTACTATTTATTCTATCCTCAGACTGTCTTGGTCTGCCAAAATACTTAGACCATATCTTTGTGATCACTTGAGTGAATGGGAATGTGGGATTTGTCTAGACTACATGTTTCTAAAGTATGGTTCTTTGTAACCTCAGGGTATATGTATATTGCACAAAAATATTATATGTAGAAGAAAATAGATTTAAAATATTATGGTATTAAAAGTAATATATTTACTTTCAGAGCATAAAAATGTACACTAGTATGTTAGAAGGAATATGGGTAAATGGCACCTGTTAGACTTGATTAGCACAGGTTTCCTCATTTGATCATGAAACTTTTAGTTCAAAACATGTTTCCTGGCTGAAGACCTTGCTTAACTGTGTAGACGATTTGCATATATTTACAAAACCCTGCCTTTAACCCCCAGTAACACACAGAGACAAGAACATAGACAGACAGATGCACACACACACACACACACACACACACACACACACACACAGACTTAGAGAGAGAAATAGAGAGAGAAAGAGAGAGACACACACAGAGAGAGACAGAGAGAGAAGAGAGAACTTCTTTATGCCTTACAGAACCAGCCTTCTGATTGACATCCTGGGTTAAGATGGATTGGGTTAGACAAACTTGTCTTCTTTAGGCATTAAATTCAAGATGCACTTGGGCATTCTCCATGTCTTTAAATATCATGAGAAGTCCCATTAAGAAGAAAAAGAAGACAATGAAGTAAAAGTCATAATTTTTCACTAGGTTAGAAAAAAAATGAGTTGAAACAAAATCTTGATCTTTTTAGGAAAGAACCAAATGCTACTTCAACAATAAAATGTCTATAATAGAAAGCAATGGCTTAACATACTTAACCATTTGCTAGTGTGGGGCCATAAGTCTAACACAGAGACAGTACACTCTCTTAAAATAGATAATGATTTGGGCTGGGAAGGCTGAGGCTGTTGATTTTATGTGCTTTTCATTTTTTTGTTTTGCTACAATAATAGTGGATTGAAAAAAAATAAGTTGCTAAATATTCTTGTATTTGTAAGTCTTGGGAAGAACTTTACCATGCCAAAGCCGATGTTTGGCCTTCCCAGCTAGCTTCATTGAGAATCCTTCTGTTCCACATATCATTAGAATCCTTGTAGGAGAGAAAAGGGCTCCATCATTTCTTCTCCATTCAAACCTGCAGGAGGAAGACAGCAGTGATGTGAGAAGCTTCTGCATAGCAGTCACCTTCTCTTTATTTCTGCTCTCCTTTCTTTCTGGGTAATGAATCGGGGTGTCGTTAGCTGCCTGCCTCGTGTTCATCACTGTCAGCACTGGCAGGGTAACAGATAACGGCAGAGATTCAAGGCCACCCAGGGAATGAAGCCTGACAGGACCTCATTCATCACTCCCCTTTTAGGGGGTCTCTGTGGTTGCACCAGCTTCGAGGCTATAATCGAAGCTCACCAGGTCGCGTGGGGGCCGGGCACAACTGCTCCGCCAAGAAGCAACTTGAGCTGTCAAATCTACTTTGTAAATGAACTGTTTTCCTAGAGACAGTGTGTTTATAATTGTCATCCTCCATGTAGCCCCTCAGTATCCAAGATCTGCTCTCTATGTGGTCCCTTCTCGTTTCTTTCACACACATCCAACTTCTATCGTAGAGAGAAAAAGACTTGCCAGAAAACGTGTTCCTTTGACCTTGGGCATATCTAAACACGCTCTCAATCTGAGGTTTGTGTTTTTGCCTTAAAGTGTTGAAGTTTAATTTTCTTGGCCCAGTTAGGAATTGTCTGACTTGGGAGTTGTCTCATCTTGTTCTTTATCCTGGATGGGTCCATTTTTGCGGGCCACCTCTCTCCATCTAGGTCAGTGCCTCCTGGGTCCACTTCTCAGTTTCTCAAGTGCACTAATGAGCTGCATGTCCGTTCTGCATTTGGACAGGCCACAGACATCTCTGGCTAGTTCATATGCTAAGTAGCAGGCGTCATCCTTACACCAAATTTGTTCCTCATCTATGTTCTCGGTCTCAGCAAGTGCACTGCAGGAAGAGAAGAGGCATTCCTTACAAATAGTCAACCTTCTCTAACTTGAGTCAAAGCTGAGTTCTGTTGCAACCAACTTTTAAATGTCTCCAGTGATGATCCCTCCCCCAAATCCTTGAGTTTTTCCCATGCTTCCTAAATGCTTGCCCTCTCCTTACCATATGGAATTGTTCTCAAGGTTCATCAGTGATACCCCATTGGTTGATGGGAGTTCTCCAAAAAACTCCTTTCAGCATTCCAGGTTTTCATAATTTGGTCACTTTCATCTCCTGGACTCTCTTGCCTTGAACTTTATAGTCTACAATAACAAATTCCCTGCTTGTCATAGAGCACGCCACTTCCTTTGATATCTCTGTACCTCTTCGTATTGTTCTCTCTTTTACGAATATTCTCCTAACTCATGCCCACTTTGCAAATCCCATTCTGTATATGCCACAGTGCAGAACCTCATCAGACTCCCAGTGATTTTCTCTATGTTACCAGACTATGGTTTATGCCCATTTCCCATGATAATTCAAGTGACACTTATTGAAGGCCTCCAGGTGCCAGGTACCAGTTTGGTTTCTCTATAGACTGGTATTGAGTCTTCAAACTGGACCATAAGGTCAGTATCACCCAAATGAAACTGAGATGCAGAGTAGTAAGTCATGTTGAAAGTGATGCAAGCTTCCATTTGTGACTCCAAACCATTGCTCTATTCGATAAATTAAAAATTAATGAGTTAGTGGATGAGTGCCGTAGTGTTTGTGTGGCAGCCAGAGGACAACCTGAAGCAGTCCTCTTATCCTTTCCACCGTCAGTGACTTCCAGGGATCCAGCTCAGGTATGAGGCTGGGTGGCAAGCACCTTTACCCACTGAGCGTCTTGCTGGCTTGTTTGTTCATTCGGAGCATGTCTGCTGATGTCTTCAGAGGAAACACTGGGCATTTTTTGCTTCTTTTTTTGTGCTGAACTCAGCTTCTTCTATATAGTGGAGATTCAGCTGATAGTTGAGTAAAACTAGTTGAGATGAGACCAACAAAGGCTTCTATCGATCTGCACTTCTATATATAGCTCTCATTTTCATAGCAGTCCCAAACTATCAACACCAGCATATATATGTATATATAACTGTGAAGGGATACCTAAGCATCAAGGTGACTGCTGAGGTAAGACATGATACAGAATCATTTTCTAGAATCACAGTGGAAATACGTCACTGGCTGTGTGCATGAGAATGTTTCCAGAAAGGCTTAAGAGAGCAGAGAAGATTCACTCACTATGTGGTGGCATCATACTATAGGTTGGCGTCCCAGACCTGATACAGAGAGGGAGGCTGAGCTGATAACCAGCATGCATCACTGCCTGCTTCCTGACTGTGTACAACTGCCATTGTTGCTGCTTGCCATTCCTTCCCTGTCATGGTAGACTGTACCTTTTAAAGTGCGAGTAGAGGGAAATCTTCTCTTCTTTAAGGTGCTGGGCTTTTGTCAAGACAGTGAGAAAAATAACTGAGAGTGAACCCATGGTCTCCACTTTTCCTATTGGCTTGCAATGATTGACAGTGACAGAACACCAAGCAAAGAGAGAGAGGGGGAGGGGGAGGGGGAGGGGAGGGGGGGGGGACAGGGGGAGGGGGAGAGGAAGAAGAGGGAGAGAAGGAGAGCGAAAGGAGGGAGAGGGAGAGAGAGAGGAGGGAGAGGGAGAGAACATAGAGGGAGAGGAGGAGAGGGAGAGGGAGAGGAGGGAGAGGGAGAAGAAGAGGGGGAGAGGGAGAAGAAGCGGGGAGAGGGAGAGAGAGAGGGAGAGGGAGAGAACAGAGAGGGAGAGGAGGAAAGGGAGAGGAGGAGAGGAGAGAGAGAGGAGGGAGAGGGAGAGAACAGAGAGGGGGAGGGAGAGGGAGAGGGAGAGGGAGAGGGAGAGGGAGAGGGAGAGGGAGAGGGAGAGGGAGAGGGAGAGGGAGAGGGAGAGGGAGAGGGAGAGGGAGAGGGAGAGGGAGAGGGAGAGGGAGAGGGATATTACAGTCTCAAGTCTTTCCCTGGTCATTATGTATTTTCTCCGTCCTGCTTTTTCTAAGAAAACTCTGAGATATCCACCCTCTCTCCCTTCTCTTTATCCAGACTGGCTATTCACATTTCTTCTTAACATACCATGGTTACTGTCCCTGCTCTCTGATTTCACCCACATTCTTTCCAGGGCCCGAAGTGACCTTGTTGGCTGCTATACCCAGCACAACCCGTATATCTCTCAAGGACAGGCTGGAGTTTCATCTTCTCCACAAATTATTCCCTGTAGCTCTATTCTTCTTGGTCTGGCCAAATGGAATGTTGAATCTCCCTCACATTTTGGTTCTGGTTACATAACTCTATTGCATCGCGCTGTGCTATTTTGCATCCTGTAATTACATCAGCATCCAACTTTTATTCCCAAGAACATTGCAAACCCTTTGACCAGAGGGCCTGTGCTATACATTTCTTTTATTTTCCACACAGGGCATAGCACAATTCTGGGTGGGCACTCAATAAATATTTACTGAATTAAATTGAATATGGCACAGACTACATCTAAAGCTTTGAAAAATTCCTTTTCATAAATTATATGGATCTTGACAAGAGGATTATTGGAGGGAGCCACTTGAATATATTCATTCTGGGCGAGTACACATGAGATTTGCAGGGTCATAATACAGGTTCTTGGACAAAGAAATGGCTAAGCTGGGATTTGCAGGCAGCCTGGGAGGAGGAAGGTGTCTGGATGAGGGAGGACTGAGTTGTGGCTGCAGCCACAGCAGGGACTGAGATTCATAATCTAGGGACGTGCTGCCTCAGAAAAGAGTCTGTAGAGAACTTTTGCTTTGTAAAGTTATAAACAAGTTAAATAATTTGACAATTGGGTTCTCATGAGTCAGGAGGTTTCCAGAATACATTCCTGCTAGCTCAGCAAAAATTGCTGTTTTTAATAATTTCTGCACAGGTAGAATGCAATGTTTTATGAGTTTTATTCATAAAAATGCCTATTTCTTTATACTGTTCCCCTTTCCCAGGCCTTTCTGTCTCTTTCCAGATTTATGTCTCTTACACATACATCAACATACCTGCATACTCTCTCCTTCAGTATGTCCTAAGTATTTGGAAATCATTGCAAATCACCTCTTACAAGTAGACGCTTGAAGATGCTGTGATTTCTTTTACCTTGACTTGGATCTACTTGGTCTATGAAGGATGTTGTGTCTGGAACTTAACTCATTATCAATGACATTGGCTTAAACGTACCATTTGAATGAGAGATGACATTGCATTAAATGACCCTCAGTGGTTAGCACAGTTCTGGGAAAATTTCAGTAATCTTTGTGATTATGTTTCAAAACTGAGCATCTTCTGTCATTTTTATGTTGGAACCTCTGGATTATTCCAGAAACACATTCCTAAAAGGTTGTAAGAAGTTAGAAACCGTATATTCCAAAAAGCTATCCTGACCATATCTTTGCTACAAGTCACATGACACCTCTATCCATTTGATTGTAGTGAAAACTCCTTTAAGTCTCCAGGATAAAATAGATACTCACTCATTTCACTAGGAAATAGTTTCTGGTATGTCATAAATGATATCTAATATTGCAAAGTGTGTTTTCTACCAGGAAAGATTTTCCTCTCTTCTTTTCCTCCTTCTCACTGCTTGATCTGAAGCAGTGAATGGCTTTCACTTGAAAGCTGCTCTCTTGCCACGGAGGAAACACTTTTACAGGAAGGGACAGACACTGTCAGCTGGCTGACCCATCTCAGACCCAGGCACTTCAGCCCACAGCTCAGCATGACCACAGGACAAGGTTATGGCCCACAGTGTAAACAGAGGGAGATGAGTGAAGCTTTCTTTGTAAGCCAAAAGAGGACAGATTTGGCCAACCAGGCTGCTGGCTTTCCTTTCTTCTCCTCTCCCTCCCTTCCTCCCTCCTCCCACTTCTCTCTCCCTCTCCCTCTTCCCCTCCTCCATTCCTCCCCCCTCTCTTTCTCTCTCTCAATAAGACTCTCTCGAGTCTTACATAATCTAGGATGATCTCAGAGCCTCAAAACAGCTATGTTGCAAGGATGACCTTGACCTTCTGATCTTGGCTCCTTCTGAATCCTAGGATTATAGGCATATGAAAACAAAACTGTTTTTATGGAGTGTTGGGGATTGAATCCAGAGACTTGTGCAAGCCAGACAAGCACTTTACAATGAAGTAACATTCCCTAGATCCCCCTTGACATTTTCCCCAGTCCTTTCTTCTTGGAATGTGGAGGTGGGGGTGGGGTTAGAAAAGCCGGTGTCCATCTGGTAGTGATCATGGGGTTAAAAGCGTGAAGAAAGAGTATGTGCTAAAGACAGTGAGTTCCAAAAGATAGAGAGGCTGGGTGCCAGCTGAGGCGCTGTGGCAGATCTGCACCTCCTACCCTTGGGTAAGGTCTGAGTAAAACCTAGCCCTTCCTGTTGTGCAATCATTATTTTTCACGTTTCTGTCAGGATCAGCCCAGCTCAGTCCTAACCGATCTCAGGGGTCTTTGCCTCATTGTGGTTACAGGAAAAGCCAGTGATTCTCCCTGAGCTTCTGGAAGGGACACATTCCCACTTGCAAACGTGGAGGGAAATGACTGTGTTGTTTCAAGACACCAGGCATGTGGCAAGTCTTCCTGAGCAAGGAGGAAACCAATCCTTGGATTCCTTGTTTGCTTGCTAAGCTATTTCTCTCACTTAGCTCCCTCCGCGCCTCCTGGCTCCCCTAGCTCCCACCAAGGGACTTAGTCTTATTAATCCCTGGAATTTTAGACAACAAAATAGAGATAGTCACTTACTAAGTTCCTGTTCCCTCGTGTCATTGCTCTCGGGTGTCTAGTAAATATATTCAACGCCACATGGAGGACGGTGCTGCTGAGCCCACTTGGGCAAGCCAGACAAGCACTTTACACTGAAGCAACAGTCCCTAGATCCCCCTTGGCATTTCCCCAGTCCTTTCTTCTTAGGCTGTGGAGGTGGGCCCTCCTTGACTACCTTGACCCTGGCTTAGTGTGGAAACCTCTGGGTTCTCCACAGTGTAGTGAAAGTGCTCACACCATTCCGTCCCTCAGCTAGACCAAAACTGGTCTTTCTATCATACCATCTCTGGCTTCCTCTCCAAGGGGCCATACTGTTCCCTAGCAAATGGAGTCTGCACTAGGATTCTGCTCTAGGTCCCTATCAGAAACTGAGACATTCTGTTTGATTGGGTTTCTTTCTTCTTTGTCTTTGCTTCTCTTCCTGCAACAGATTCTCTCCCTTTCCCTTCTTTCCTTTCTTCCTGTCCCTGATTGGTCACCTAGTATTCTCCTGGTGATCTCTCCTCTCCTGGTCTGTGAAGTGTAGTTGATGTCACTGCTGTGATTTTGCTTGTGGGTTGGAGGACGTGTTGTTGAGGTCACTTTGGCTATAGGGTAGGGTTCCACACCTGGTAATAATGTGAATGAAATGATATGGAGTCAACTCTATTCTCTCCTGGACTTCTGAACCCGTCCCTCAAGACTATGTTACCCGTACCACAGATTCCCTAAAGAGCTAGCTGTGGGTGGCAGGAGGGTAAGTAGATGAGATGCCCCAGAAGCTGATCATGGAGTCAGACAGGAAACTTGGAAGCAGCTGGTTCCAAATCATCTCCTCATTCAATCCCTGGTACTGCATAAAAACTAAGTAAGCTGTCCTTGGGAGAGCTTGGCAAATAAGACAGTTTCATCCCACAGACTGAATGTCTTTTTAGAATATTCCCATAGCCTTTGCACTCCTGTCTTTGTGTGCATGTGTGTGTGTGTGTGTTTGAGTATTTTGTAGAGATGTAGCCTATATGCTAGATGTGAAATTTCCAGGTTGCTTGAGGTCATTTGTCTTTGGTATGTAAGTAAAATTTCCTGTATGCCCTCATTTCTGTGCAATTTCTGTCAGCATTTCTTCCATCATTTCTGGACATCCAGGGAAGTAGCATGCTTTGGTACTGGGTGCTGACGGAGCTCCTAGTGTGACTCTGATTTTGATTTTCAGACTGCATTTTCCCCTTTAAGATGCAACCTCTTTCCCTTCAGTATGCTTTCCTGCTACATCTATGATTACCCAGTGTCTCCTCTTGCAGACTCAGTAATTTATAACACCGTGTCCTGTACAATGATATACTAAAGATTTGGGGGTCAGCAGTAGGCTGGCCTGGAGATCAATAGGGTCTGTGTTTATTACTTTTACCGAAAGTCTGTTAGTCTTGTCTCTATGTCAGACATGTTTGCCTTATGAGTTCCTGGCCCTCTCTTCTGCGTAAACACTAGGCTTCTGCTATTCTTGTTTACAGGTCTCTCATAGACTCCACACCCAGATGGTGATTCCTTCGGCGTTCTGAGTCACAGACCCCCTAGCTCTGTCTTCGATGGTATCTGGCTCTAAATTTATTATCAAACATATCTGTTTAGTAGTGTTTCGAGATAAAGATGATATTTTCTTCTGTTACTAATGCAGTAACCTTTTCTCATTTACCAGGAATAGGGGGTGGCAAATAATAATTACTCATGAAAACTAAAAATAATATATTTTTTACTTTGTATGCTTATATGTTGGAATTGGAGGTGACTAGGCTTTCTTTTAGAGTGTTTTTATTTTCACTTTTTTCCCCTATGATAACCAAGTATTAGTTTGCTCTCGAATAGAGTGCACCACATTGGAAAAAAATGAACAAAAGGGAAATTATTGAACCTCATCAATATTTATGTACTGGCTGTTTATGTTTTTGAAATATTAACGTATGTATTAGATTTAGAATTCAAGTTCCTAAAGGGCATGGATGATTTAGTAAGTTCTTGAAGGACCTGAGGCAGTGTGGCTCATGGTAAGTGTGAAATAATGTCTACTTGATTCACTTTCTTTAGCTGACATATTGGCACTGTTTCAAGACATTAAACTATTTTATGGGGCAACTTGATGGGTACAAGTTATTGCCCCATTATCAGTGTAAGACACAAAATAAAATAGCCGTAAGTTGGGCCCGTGGGAATAAGACCTGTAAAGTCAGAATAACTTAGAAGAGACAGAAGTAAGGAGGTTGAAACAGATGCCAAGACATTGAAGATACACAAATATTGGAGAATGATATAATAAACACGGGCCCAGTTTGGACCCATTTTTTCCCCCTTACTTCATCTGTTCTGCCATCACTTTGCTAAACCCACGGTTCAGTTTGGGCCAGCTGCCCTAGTGACAAAGCTTTAAATAAGGAAGGAGAAATAACGGAGAAAAACGATGGAGTCATCTTTTACCATAATATATTTTCACGGTGCCTAACAGTTCTCCATTTAATCAGGAGATTGGCAGGACAGGGAACAAGTTGGTAATTTGCAGTTGGGATGTAATAAAAATGTTATAATTCATGGATGAGACATCCTGACTACATTATGTATTATGAGTTTAACTTGACTTATAAGTCTTTCTGGAATTTAAACTGTCATATCCGACCATATGCATTGACTTTTATAGTGATTTAATGAGTTGTTTGGTGAAAATAAATGTTGACAAAGTTAGGAAATTTTCTGACTCTATTCTTTTTTTCCTCCTTGTTCCTTTTGGATACACAGCTGGTTGTCTTACAGTAACTCAAGGGTTCCCCTTCTCACATTAACTATGGCTTTCCATAGTCTTTTCATGGTCTTCCCACAGAGAGTGCTCATTTCTTACACTTGGCCTTTGTAGATAGACCACGATAAAAAGAGCCCAATGACAACATATGGGTCAATCTCCCATGGCATCGATATAATATTATAAACCCTGGGAATGTGTTTTCCAAAGCTCTTCCATGTGAGGTTTCAGTTGATGCACCTGAGAGGTAGTTCATCTTCAGGATGTCCACTCAGACTATCCAGAAAGGCTGTAGCAATTCAGATGGATGGTCTTTGTGGCTATTTGCGTTAATTGTCAGATTATAAGAATCTAGGATCACCTGGGAGAGATGGCCTCTGAGCATACCTGTGAGAGATTGTCTAGATTAAGGTCAACTGTGAGCATGAGGGTGGGGGTTATATTGATTACTTTAATGGATGTGAAAAGGTCCATCTTATTTGTGAGTGGGACTATTCCCTGAGCAGGGAGCCTCAATTATATAAAACGGAGAACGTGGGCTGAGCACTCTCTCATCCCGCTCTGTTTTTCCTGACTGTGGATGCAACTGACCAGCTGCTTTAAGCTCCTGCCATCTTGACTTCTGCACTATGGTGGACTGGACCTGAAGTGTGAAATAGGACCTCCTTTCCCCTTAAGTGGCTTTCGTAAGAGCGTGTTATCACAGCAACAGAAAAAGGACAAAGACGGTCAGGAGGTGGGTTTCAGGGGTGAATAATTATTTTTAAGAAGCATTGCAGTTCCTGCAGAAGCTTATAGGAGCCCGAGTTCCTATGATTGATGCCATAGAAATAAAAATTTAAAAAAGGAAATAATGCCAAATTGTAGTAGTCACAGAGCAAAGAATCTTGTCAGATGAGCCGTAATTTGAGCAGACACACATTTTACACTCATTAAGAAAAGTAAGGAACAACTAATTGGCTTATTATGTATTCTCTAATTGGCTCATCTCACTTTCAGTCATGGGATAAAGGAATAGACAGAAGACTAGTCTTGGTGGATTTGGCCAGACCAGAGAGACCTCATGGGATTTCCTTACATGATTAAAATGGTTATATGCACCACCACTTAGCGAACGTCACAAGGGAAGAACTCACATTCTATGAGAAGCTGCCTGTTCTGGCTGTGTAGTCAGTGAGACAATAGGAGCAAAACTCAACAGAATAAAGTGATCCGACTTGTAGGAGCGCTGACCTCCTCACAGTCTTTACCTCACAGGAGTGACAACATACTTCTGACCCATGAGTTTTAGCCCAGCTACCCTTGTTAGCTGTCACTGTACAGGGAAAGGGAAATTCACTGGTAATTGCCTAGAATTTAAACCAAATGGTACCTTCCCCCCCACAATATACTAATTGTCTTGACTGTGCTTTTCACTTTTGGAATATGGACCAGATTGTGCCATAGAAGCTATGAAAGAAAGAAGTGTTCAGAAGTGTTTCCGAGACAGTCCGCAGTGGTATGTGTTAGTGATGTTCCCCATTGCTGTGACAAAATGCCCGGTGGGAGCAGATGTGGAGGAAGACTGTTGCCTCTGGTCCGAGGTCAGAGGGGTTCTTGGGGGAGCAGGTGGTGGCCGGAGTGTGAGGTTGTTGTTACACTGCATCCTGGACAGGAAGCTGAGAGAGACGAATTTGGGCTTGCTGTTTCCTGTCTCCTTTTTCTTCCGTCTCAGATCTCAGCACGTCGAACGGTGCTGCCCATATCCGGGGGGGGGGGGTCTAACTATCTCAGTTAAATTTTTCTGGAAACTTCCTCACAGACACACCCAGAGAGGTTAGTCTCAAAGATGGTTGTAAATCCACCAAGTTGACAAGCGAGATCAACTGTAATCTGCTGGTGATAGACAGCCCAGAGACATTCCATACAGATCTTCTCACTCTTGTATTTCTTTGAGAAATATTTCTCTATGCAGTTAGTTCACATACTGAATGAATGGTATGTTATTGAATGGTGTTTAGCTTTTCCAAGTTTTTATGTTTTCTACCTTAAGCCCCCTGTTGGATATGCACTTGGCAAGGGGTTTCCCTCCCGTCCTGTAGCCCATCTCTTCATTCTGGTGATTGAGTCCTTTGTTATACAGAAATTTTTTGTTTGTTTGGTTTTTCTTTTGAGGCAGGGTTTCTCTGTGTAATCTGTCTGCTTTAAACAAAACAAAACAAAACAAAACAACCCCAAACAACCAAAAGACAAAAAACCAGAATCTTTCTCTATGGACCTGGCTGTCCTGGAGCTTAGTAGAGCAGACTAAGCTCCACCTTGTTGAGACAGATCCTCTAGTCTCTGCCTTCAGAGTGCTGGAGTTAAAGGCTTCCACTACGCCCAGAATGCAGAGACCTTTTTACTCATCTAAATCCATTTGTCATCTCTTGGGACTATTTCCTGTACAGTACAGTTCCTTTCAGAATCCTTTTCTCTTGGAAGTTTCCCTTTCATTTTCTTCCAGGAGTTTCAAGCGCCGTGTTAGGGCTTCTTATTCATTTGGAGTTGGCTTTTGTGTAGGCTGAGACTTACTGTCCACTCTCACTCGTCACATGTGGAAGTTCAGTTTTTCCAGTGTCTTTGTTAAAATGGCTGACTCTTCTCCTACGTATGCTTTGGACAGCTTTGACAAAACTTAGGTGGTTGTACCTGTGAGAGTTTAGTTCTGAGCTTGATAGTCTATTCTGCCAGTCTACACGTCTGTTTCTGTGCAGGACCATGAGTTTTGCTACTCTTGTTCTGTGATACAGTTTGAGACTGACTATTGTGATGCCTCAGGCTTGTTCTTTTTGCTCAGGATGACGTTGTCTTTTGTCCTTCCATGTGAAGTTTCACATTTTTTTTTTTTTTTTTTTTTTTTTAGCTCTGTGATGAATGTCACTGGGATTTTGATGGGGACTGCATTAAGTCTGTAGTCTTTTGATAACAAAGTCATGTTTAGGCTATTACTTTTGCTAGTCCATGAACACAGGAGTCTTTCCATCTTTGTCTTCTTCAACCTTTCTCTAGTGTCTTACGCTGCCACTGAAGGGGTCTTCCACCTCCACGACTGGCCTATTCCATGTCATTATAGCTCTTTAAGGTAACTGTGAAGGGCATTTCCCTTGGTTTCTTTCTCTGTGCGCATTCGTTATTGGCATAAAGAAAATTATGGATTTTATGTGTTGATTTTGCATTCTGAATTTAGCTGAAAGTGTTTATCAGATCTAAGAGTTTTGGGTGGTGTCTTTGAGGTCTCTTAAGTATAGAGTTAAGCCATCTGAAAATCAAAATAATTCTCTCTTTTTTAAAAAAATAAATTATTTCCTAATTTTAGCTTATTAGTATTGTGTATATGCAGTTCACATGTCAGGGCTTGTGTATATGGGCTCTAGGATTGAACTCAAGACACCAGGCATGTGTGTTAAGCGCCTTTACCTACTGAGTCATCTCACTGGCTCAGATAATCTATTTTATCTTCTTCTTTTCTTTTTTTTTAATTTACATTCCTTTGTCTTAGTTTGGGTTTTATTGGGTTTGTTGGGTGAAGAGACACCATGACCATGGCAATTCTTCTTATAAAGAAAAACATTTAATTGGGGCTGGCTGGCCTATAGGTCAGAAGTTTAGTTCCATTATCATCATGGTGGGAAGCATGGTGGCAGTCAGGCAGCCATGTTGGAGAGGCAGCTGAGATTTGGATCAGCAGGCAGCAGGAAGTGACAGTGAGACACTGGTCAAGATTGAGCTTTTGAGACCTCAAAGCCCACCCCCTAATGACACATTTCCTCCACCAAAGTCACACCTACTCCAATAAGCCTACACTTCCTAATAGTGCCACTCCCTATGGGCCTATGGAGGCCCTTTTTATTCAACCCCACCCGCCCACCATTTTTTTGTATTATTGCTCTAACAAAAACATATATATATATTGAATATATATATTGAATGAGACAGCATTTATCACATTACTGAAAGTTTTCTGGTAAATTGACTTAATTTGGAGGATATGGGAAAGGGAAACCCTTATTTAGCTCTGATGGGAATATGACTTTGTAGAACTACTGTAAAAATCATTATGGAATCTTCCTCAGAAAACTGAAAATAGAATTAGTATAATGTCCAGCTATTCCACTCTTGAGTATATAGTGAAGGACTCTCTCTGCTTATGCACTTATGAGCTTATCCCAGTCTCCTACCATCTCCTCCACATCCTTGGCTCAGCAGCACCAGGCCTGCTGTTCTCCACACTTGTCTCTCTGGAATTGCCCTTGCCCAGGGGCTCTGGCAGGCTGAACTGAGGCTCCCTGACCCATGGATGTTCCATGATTTCAGGCCCTTGGGGCAGCCCAGCTTTTAATAACAGGCTGCTCTAAGGATGACTCCAGGTTGTTGTCCTCTGTGTTATATGGCTTGCCAAAATGGGATTTCTCTTTGCCTCTAAGTTGCCTTCCAGGGGGAATGCTTGTCTCAGAACACCTGAAACTGTATTTGGGGTTTGTGATGGCTGAGGGCTTGTCCTGAGGATAAAGAAAGGCCAGGGAACAGTCTAATTGACACTGTGTTTGACTGGGTCACACAGAAACAGCCTCAAGCCTGTCATCTTACCTAGAAGTCAAGCTGGTCTTGTGTTATTAAAATACAAATTAATTTTGCTATTGTCCTGCTAAGGTCCATCCGGTGGCATCCAATCTTACTTACAGAAAAATTTCTGTTGCTTCCTTAGTCTAAAACAAGATACACTGATAAACTAAGGGCTGTGGTCCAAAGTCCCAAGAGGTTGGCCCCTTACCTTTGCACCTCCTTCTTATTCTATTCTATTCGATTTTATTTTTTAATTTACTTTACATCCCGATCACATCCTTCCCTCCCTCTCAAAGGACCCTTTGTTTCTGTGCCACCACACTGGCTTCCTAATCATTCTCTGACCACATGCAGGGCTCTCTGCCCTCATGACCTCTTAGTCTGCTGTTTTTTCCTGCTGTGATGTTGTTCCCTAATTATCAACAGGGCTCAGTTCCTTCACAAACTCTGCTCAAATGGTCCCTAATCAAAGAAATCTTCCACAGCCACGATAGATATATAAAAGGCTGTATTTATGACTTCCTCTACATCCTTTCCATTCCCTTATAGATTTCTTCATAGATGCTATCATCACTGGACATTTCCCGTACCTCTCTCTCCTGATCTGTTTCTTGTCAGGTTTCCCTTGCCCCAAGAATATATATATATAGGGTAAAACCCTCCTGCTTTTTGCTAACTTGTCATGACAAGTTGAATCCCCCCCCCAACCATTTTTTTTTCTTGGATAATTTGAGACTATAACTGGTTGTCCTGGGATTCAGTATCTTTCCCCTCGGCCTCCTGCGTGCTGGGAACAGATGTGTGCCTCCAAGCCCACTTTAGGTGGAGTTTTCTAAGTTCTCACTGTAAGGTGTCAGTCACACTTTACCTTGTCTTGTTAGAATGTGACATTGACATTCTTCTTATCAAAGGTGGAGTGTGCCTTGTCATCCCCCTCCTTGGTCCTCATCCTGGCAGGTTAGTGACTATTGCAAAGAGATTTGGAAGAATAAGTCCTAAAAGGCTATGTGGCTTACAGATAGTCCTCTTGACACCATCTGTCTTGGAACCCAGCTGGCATGCTGTGAAAAAAACCCAGGCTGCCCTAGGAGGCTGTTTAGATGCTGCAGTTGAGGTCTTCAAGGACAGCTAGCATCACCTGTCAAATGTGTGAGGAAGCTTTTAGGATGACTGCAGGCTGCTGTTGCTGTCTGGTTGGAGCCATGTCAGATACTCTGGAGTTCAGGTAACCCTAGAAGTCAGACTGCAGAACCACGAGGCATAATAATCAAAATTTCCCCCTGCCCCCACCGCCTTAGAATCTTTTTTCCCCCACAGTGTTAAGAATAGAACCCGAGACACCAAGTTACATCTGTATATCTTGACTGTTATTTTTTGAGCCGCTACGTTTTGGGCTTTTTATTTAGCATCAGCAGATACTGAGAAGGCTGCTATGTTCCCTAGAGCCTAGGAGAATTCCTAGAACATACTTCTTCAGTAAACATGGTTGAGCACAAATGTTGCTCTGCTCTGGAGGCAAAAGCATGCTTTTTTTTCCCCATTTTTTTCCTATGTGAATATATAAATCTTTAACTTATTTTGTAGATTAACTTATTCGTTCACTCCACAGCTCTGTGTAAGTGGAAACTTCATGGTCATCGTTCCTTTGATGTTTCTGAGTATGCACATGTGACAGGAGACTGTCCACAAGGCCTGAGTAAAGACCGCTGAGTTTAAGATATGAATCGCCAGGTGTGGTGGTGCATGGAAGCGGAGGCAGGAGGGTCAGGAGGTCAAGGTCATCAACCGTCATCAAGGTCATCATCTGCTGCGCTGCACAGCCGAGTTCCCGGGCAGCTTGGGTCATAGGAGACTGTGTTCGCCATTTTTTTCTTTGGTCACAAATGCTCAACAAAAGCAAGTTGAGGAAAAGAGACTTTATTTAGGTTTATGGGTCAAAGGGACACAGTCTATCATGGCAGGGAAGTCTCTCTCAGTGGGAGGAACGGGTAGATGGTTCATCATGTTGGTTTGGCAATCAGGAAGCAGTGGAGTGTGATCATTGTTGGTGCTCAGCTTACTGTTTTCTCCTTTGTATCCAAGTCAGGAACCCATCCCCTGGAGCAGCGCCACCCACACCCTGGTGGCTCTTCTCACCTCAATTAACCTACTCTAGATATGCACTCATGCACATGTGCCCAGGGTCTTATTTCTGTGCTTATTCTAGGTCTGATCAAGCTGATGGTTGAGATCACAGGGACTTTGTTACAAAACAATACACAAACAAGGTGGGAGTTAACCATTTGTGGTTTTTATTTGGTCATTTTCATATACACAAACATCTTCAACAGAGATTGAACCAGACAATTCTTTGGCATGGGCAAGGCTGAGGCCCTGGTGCACCCTATTCACCGCTTTCATTTTTGCTACATTTTCCCCAGGCATAACTGCTAATCATTCCTGATGGACAGCTAGACCTGTTCTAGCTTAGACTCTGGGTTTTACTATCATCACAGCAGACTTTCAGATAAAGAAAGCAATGCAAAGCCCCCATCAAAGAAAAGAGAGAGAAAAAGAAACCAGTTTTCAATGTCACCCTGACCCACAAGAAGTGAAATTGCTTTAAAATGGGCTTTCTTTCTCTCAGTTGGAAAGGCCTTTTACAACTGGGGTTGTGTTGTTAGCCACCCCTCTAGCTGATGTCAAAACAATGGGGAGTTTTAGGGCAGAAGCCTCAAAAATTGTCACCTGTCTTCCAACTTTCAAACTCAACCAACTCTATTTGGTTAATTGGCTTTAGATGTGAAAGAGTCAAACATCTGTCTTGGGTCTTGGGATAGTTTCAAAGAGATGAGGGAATGACATATCTTTATGCTTTGATCTAGAGTGGCTTGTCTTTTTGCCAGCCATCTATATTCTGACAGGCAGCCTTGGGGTACCTGCTTGACTGTCAAAGCCTTAAACTCAAGTCTGGTAGAGATGTTTGGTGTAAGGCCGGGATGGCTGTGGTTTCTTGGCTTTGAAAACATGCTGGAGCTCTGTAGGAAATGGTCGTTTATCTTAGTTATTGTCCTGAGATGTCTAAATCGCCCATCTGTGCTGGCTCTGAAAGGGACTCTGAGAGCTGAATGACATCGTTGGGTAGGTGAGCCACTTCATAACCAACACCTTTCCATTTCCCCACCATTCTTTGGACCTCAGCCTCAGGGAGAGTAGAGACCTCTGTGGGTGAGGGCTCTGTCTATACTCTGTGCCCCATAGTCTCTAATCTTCATCAGTTTTTGCTGTTTCCAGGGGCTGGGAATAAGTTTGCAAATCAGCATGGTGATTTAGGATGCATTAGGAGTTTGGAATGCGCTAGAGGCAGAGGCTGAATATAGAAGCCAGATTTTAAGATGTGGAGCCCACAGACTGTACAGCAACGGCACAAGGTTTCTCCCACTCATCAGCGCTAAGACCTACTATGTGCTTCCAGGTGGAGCAGAGCCAATCGCTTCTTCTCAAGCCATGCACTGATTAATTAAAACACTCTCTGAAAGTCAGGGGATAGCGTTTCCTAGGTGTGTTAGTTACATCTCTCATCACTGTGACCGAATACCAGACAGGAAGCAACTTAAGGAGGAAGGGCCCCTATTGTCTTACACCTTGAGGGGTGCAGTCTATCAGGTGGGGAAGTGTGGAACCAGTGTGTTATGCAGTTGGCTACTGTGCACAGTCAGGGAGTAGAAGCATGCTCTCGGCACACGTTCTCTGTTCATCCAGTCCTGCATCCGTCCAGTGGGATGGTGCCACCCACATCCAGGGTGGGTTTCCCTTTGTGCAAACACTCTCACAGATATAGCTCAAGGTATATGTGGTGATTCTAACTCTCATCACTTTGGCAACAAAGATTAACAATCAGTGATGGGTTGTAATGTAGGAAGGGCTATAGGAGATGTCCCAGTCCTACCTGTGAGGGAGAACTTTATCTGTTTCTAGTTTTCGTATCATCTTCTGGCTCCCGACATGGAGAACTCGTTTCTGTTGAGTGACTTATTCATTGAAGACTCTGCATACTGATTTCACCCTATGGTAGACAAATCTTAAGGTTTATTTTAACCAAGTTGTTTTCTGATACAAAACTGATAACAAGGGGCATGGAAAGAGCCCTCGCTGAACTGTCTCTCTGCACTTAATTTCTGCTCCCAAATATAAACACTTTCTGTTTCATTAGCTGCTGTCCTCATATTAACTTTAAATTCTTCAAAAACCTATTTACACTTTATAAAAAAAAACTTTGCCTTTTAGACATTATCTGTTGACTTACTAACTCTAAATGATGCATTTCAGGCTGAAGGGATGGCTCAGCGGCTAAAGTGGTTTTGATTTTGCCTCTATTTTGTTGAGAACTGAGGTCTGCCTTCTAGCACCCATGTAGAAACCGGGTATAATAGTGTATACTTCTATTTCTAGAACTTGGAGAGTGGAGACATGTATTCCGGGAGTTCTATGGCTAGTCAGTCTAGCTGATATTGTGAGCTGCAGGTTCAGCGGGAGACCCTGTCTCAAAAAATAAAGAATGATGAAGGAAGACACCCCGAGATAGTCTCAGGTTTCAACACCCCCAAATGAATGAGTGCACACATACACGCACGTGCACACACACACACACACACACACACACACACACACATGCACACACACACAAACACAACATGAAGAAGAAAAGAAAAAGAAAAGAAAGGAAAGATATACGTCAGTCTTCTTAATTGTCCATTTTATCACCCTCTATAACACACATGATTATTTCCTAGCATTTACAGCACAAACATCAGAACTTTGAGGGTAAGTCAGTGTTTACTATCTTTGTTGCTATAACGATGTAAACTTGATGTGGGCATGCATTGTTTACTTTCCTGAACACATTTCCCCCTTAGAGTTAATAATTATTTTCCCTCTTGCTTCACTTTGTGCATAATTTTTTAGCACTTTAGTCTGAAACCATAATTTGTGAATATAATAAAATGCACATTCATTTTGAAGTGAAATGATGCAACTTCTGCCTACTATAAAAATAAATAAGATGTATCCGTTGTGCTTTTGGGGGAGGCTTCCTGCTTTTCGATAGACTGTGTGCTCGCTAGGAGGACCACACAGCTGTGCCCTGAGTTTCTTTATCTTGGATTTCCTTCACTTATGTTCTGGATTTCCTGTGAGTTGGTTTCCTTGTGCTGTGTAACAAATCACCCTAGCATTTAGCAGCACAAAAGGACCGGTTGTTGCTTTTTCTTACAGTTTCTGTAGGTAGTGAATGCAGGGACATCTCAGATGCATGGCTCTCCTTCAGTTTTCTCCCTGAATTCTTCAGTCTCTTTGGAAAAAAATTATGCAGTATTTTGCTGTGTGTGTGTGTGTGTGTGTGTGTGTGTGTGTGTGTGTGTGTGTGTATGTGTGTATTGAGGGATGATTAACAAACCAGGCTATCTGGACTCTTGAAGCCAGCTAGGGTGAGAGGAAAATAAGATCTCATCACATCTTATATGTGACTCCACCAAATCTTTCTGTTTTAGACTTCAGAGACTGAAGTCCTCTGAAGCTTGGATTTGGCTGGAGAATCTGCTTCTAAGCTCCATATTACTTCACCTCTCACCCCTCCTACCTTTCCCTTCTTCCTCTTTCCTCCTTCTCCCTCCTCCTCTGGTTCCCCCACCCCCAACCCCACCCCCCATTGTCACTCTTGTTCTGTAGCCCAGGCTGGTGTCAAACTCAGTTTGTAGTGAGGATTGATCCTGAAGTTTGGTTTTTGTGTTCCTGAATGCTGGGATTATGGTGAGCCACCATAATCTGGCTTGCTCTGCTGGGGCGGAACCTAAAGTTTTGTGTGTGCCTGGCACATAGTCTTCTACTAAGTGGGCTGCATCCTCAACCAGGGTTCATTTCTTCGAATTGCATTTTGGGAAAGGTTACCCGGGATGCAATCTTTTTAGAGCCTACATTTGTGTACATGTCCACACTCTCATCTCAGCCCTCAGGGATGACCTCTTCATGGATTCACTTTTCTTGAGGATTTTGAAGGCTTTGCTTCATTGTCATGGTTTCCAGAGTAGCTAGGCAGGTTTGATGCCAGACTGAGTCTCTTTGTCATGTGTCTATTTTTGTATTTCTGAACTTTTAGGATCTTTTCTTTTTCTCTTGCATTCTGGAGTTTTATATTTATGATTTCCTCTTTCTATATTTGTGTATTTTTCTGAGATCTCTCAAGTTTGAAACCTAAGCTCTTGCATTCTACATTTTTCTTATGTATTTATTGAAATAGAGAAATGTCTTAAATCTTTAAGTGGCCTCTTTCTGGGTCATATTTGCTCTATATTTAAGTTGTATTGATTCCTGATTTTCTAAGCAATTTTTTTCCCATAATTTCCCCCCTTATTTTCTAAAAGCCTTTTGAAGTGGTATCCTTCAAAAACATGTATTGAATTTTAAATATCTGATTTTGTGGTTTTAACTTCCTGTGGTACCTAATGAACGCTCCTTCTTTTTGTTTACTCACACTTTGCCCTTCTGTTTTCTTTCTGAGAGTGTCTGGTTGAGTTATTCTGAACTATTAGCACATAAGAATGTAGCTAAAAATGTGTGTTTAGGGATAAAGCTTGTCAAGACTAGAGCAATAATTTAGAGTAGTTGATTGGAGCTATTTCATTGATGGATATAGTAACACAGCATTTTTCCCCTGAATTCTTCAGTCTCTTTGGAGAAAAATTACGCAGTATTTTGCTCTCTTTCTCTCTCTCTCTCTCTCTCTCTCTCTCTCTCTCTCTCTCTCTCTCTCTCTCTCTGTATGTGTGTATTGAGGGATGATTAACAAACCAGGCTATCTGGACTCTCGAAGCCAGCTAGGGTGAGAGGGAAATAAGATCTCATCATATCTTATATGTGACTCCACCAAATCTTTCTGTTTTAGGGAATGTCTTTCAATTCTGCCTAGCATCCCTGTGTCTGGAGACTGTCGGAGTTTATCCTCTCAGTAAGTTGCTAGTATGGAGAGAGATTGTTGTTCAACTATGTCAGCTAAGACAGAGGTCCCAGGGTATGGGTTCATCCTTCTTGTTGGCTCCTGTTAGGGCAGCATTGACCTTGTAATTTCTGCATGTAGAGGAGCATTTGTTAGAATGGCAGGTTTTAAGATGTGGTCCTGGAATGTTTGGGGTTTGAAAGGTCAAAATATTTTTTATCATAGTAATAAGCTACTATTTATCCATCCATTTTATTTTTATGTTCCTATGAGCACACTAGAGCATTTTCCCAAGGCAACATGACCTGTGCTATCACAACAGATTGGATGCGGAAGCACAGATGAGACCCTAGCTGGCTTCTGTTAAAGAAGAGATTTGAAAAAAAATTGTTTATCAAGGCCATTTCTTTTTTCAAGTATTTTCTTTTTGGAGAAAAGAAATTTTTTTAAAAAATATGTTATGTTAGTCTATACTATAATTACTAGTACTGTTGAAATAAATGAATACATAGGTAATAAAAGTATGCTTTATGGTTAATTGTTGACTGTTATTGTGGGCATTAATTAGCCCCCAAAGGCATGTGTATACAAGGCTCAGTCTTCTTCCTGCAGTGCCGTTAGTGAGTGGTGGCCCCTTGGGAGGTGGGGTCTGGTGGCAGGAAGTTAAGTCACTGGGGGTGTGCCATGAAGGGAATAGCGGGATCTTTGACTCTTCTCCCTCTTTCTGCGTTCTGGCCACTATGAAGTTTTGCTTCACCATGTACTCACAGCCAAGATGGTTTGCCTGGTGTCAGTCCAAAACCATGGGGCCGACTGCCTTTGGAATTTCACATTTTCCTGATAATGTGAGGCACAGTAAATATCTCCTGTCATTATCTCAGGCATTTCCCTACAGAAATAGTAAGGTGATCGCACCAACAAAAACAAAAGCTCAAGGGGCCTTGACTCAACCTGAGTAGCACAGGTCAACCCTTCTTTCCCTCACCTTTCTTTTGGGAAACCCCAAGACCCCAGCTGTGGAGATTATGCTGTCTGCAAGAAAGAGTGTGTTGGGCTGAGCACGTAGCTCAGTCGATAGAGCCCTTTCTTTTTATGACTGACACCCTAGATTGATCCCTAACTGGGAATGGTGGCACCCACCTATAATGTCAGCACCCTAGATTAATCCCTAACTAGGAATGGTGGCACCCACCTATAACTCCAGAACTCTGGAGTTAAAATCAGGAGGATCAGAAGTTCAAGTTCATCCTTGGCTACCTAGTGAGTTCAAGACCAGCCTGAGTGAGATACATGAGATTCTCCAAAAACGTGGGGAGGGAGAATGCAAAAGCAAAATCAGAAGCAAGCATGTGCTATCCTCAGCCTTCCACCAGGGGGCAGATAAGACAGCCTCCGGCTCTGTGCAATGGTGCCACTTGATTTGTTCTTCTCTACTTGCAATCGTGATTAGGAAAATTGGTCTAGTTGACGGGAGGTAAAGTGGGTACAGTTTTCAAATTCAGAATAAGCTGTTTCTTAATATCAGCTTTCTTAGTAATCAAGGAGACATTTCACTTTAATAAATGTTTTAGTTTGAAGTCATTTTGGATTCATAGAAAAGTTGCAAAAATTGTATGCAGAGAGAGGTCTTATATATCCTTTATCCCGCTTCCCCCAGCAGTGACATCTGACTGAGTACAGACTGAGACAGAAAGTAGGATTGTAACTTTATTTTTCTCAAAGTCTACTTTTAATGATGGTTCCTAAATGCTTTAACCTCCCTTATAGCCCAACACCCACCAGAAGTAGCAGAAAAGAAAGGATACTGGGGAAGTAGACCTGTTTAGAAAGGGTTCTTAGGAGCAAATCCTGTCTGTGTTGTCAGGAAATTGGCAGTTCAATTCACAGGAGTCAGCAGTGGCAGCTCGATCCACTCACAAACACTTCATTGGACACACCAGCAGTCTAGTTTGGTATTGTCGGGATAGCAAACATGAATCAGCAGCGGTGGCATGACCTAGCAGAGACAGCCAGGCCTTATCCTCAGCAGGAGTCTGCAGAGGAGACCAAGGCCAGGAAAAGTTCTCAGTTATACCTCTCTCAGCAAAGCAAAGATGTGAGATCAATAAGCATTTGCACAGCTAGCTCTGTAAGCAAGCCAAGTTCAGCCTCTGTCACTGTCTGTCCGGTCCTTTTTATACTCCCTCCAAACATCGTGTGTCCTCCATGGGTCTTGCTTCAGCGTGTGTGTCTGTCTCAGTTGACATACGTAACTGACAATCAGCCCAACTCCAGTCCTGACAAATGCAGCTCAATTATGCAATGTAAGGTAGACCAATACGTGTGTCATGTGTGTCTTTAGCAAAGAATCCTTCATCATGTGTTCTTTCACATGCTTGCTTTAGCAGAACATCCTGTCTCCTGTGTCTGCTTCAGTCAAATGTTCCTTCAGGAGTCTGCCTTAGTCTTTTACCTGAGTCCATTTCAGGAAAACACTCCTTCATGTGTTTGCCCCAGCAAAACACCATCCAATACAATGGACTCTCCAAATAACCCTTAAGTTTCCACTTCATAAAATATTCAGAATATATTAAAACTATCACACAGCTTTAATCTCAGAACTCAGGAGGCAGAGGCAGGCAGATCTCTGTGAGTTCTAGGCTAGTCAGAGCTAGTTCCAGGACAGCCATGATTATACAAAGAAACCATGTCTTAAAAACCAAACCAAACCAACCAACCAACCAACCAACCAACCAACCAACCAACCAACCAAAAAATCAAACAACCAAACAACCCCAAACAACCGCAAACAAAACAACAACAACCAACAACAATAACAGCAGCAGCAACAACAATAAGCCAATCCACAGATCTAAATTTGAATTTCACTAGTTTGTCTACATGCTTTTTTCTCTGGTCCAGAATCGAAGCCACATTAAGGATGATATTTTGCTCTCTTGGCTTCTGGATCTCATATTGATAACTTAACTGGTATGTACTTTGTTAAGGATAAAAAGGGTACCAGCACTGGCTTGTGATATGTCACCTCCAAATCTTGTATTTTCTGGCATTCTATGTCCTGAAGGGCTCAGTTCTTCTACCTTCTTCTCATATCCCCCACTCTGGTGGCTTCCAACTCCTCCTCTCTTTCCCTACTCAGTCACCACCAGTCCATGGGGGTGGGGGGCTCCCATCCTTTGCTGATCCCTCTTCCCCTGTTCTCTGCTCCCTGTGATTTGCTGGCTGAGAGATTTTTTTTTTTTTCTCTCTTCCAGTCAAAGGTCAACAGCTGAGCCTTGCTCAGGCTCTGAGGGCTGGAGAGCTAAGTATGTCTTTATTCCTTTAATATTAATAGTGTTTAAATTTCAGGAAAGAGTGGAGATAAACGAATAGATTTAATCTCCTTGTTTAATTAGAAATCTGGTCCCAGATGCATAATCCTCCATCTGCATGTTGCTTTTCAATCGAGAGCCTCATTTAAATACCTTTAATGATTATAAAACAAAGCTCCATAGTCAAAGCCATCCTTAAAACCTGAGGAAACTCTGGGAAAATTATGGAGGCACCGAGCAGCTTTCCCTCTCACTGGGTAGGGGTATCTATTTGTTGAAACCAAACACCTCTGGGCCCCTGTTAGAATACTTTCCTTGTAAACTACCTTGCATTTCTTAGCTTGGAAACAAAAGCCAGGTTCCAAGATGCATGCTGTCCTTCAGGCTTGGCTGTCATCTTGGCTCCTCCAACTACCCAATGCATGGAGATCAACTGTGAGTCTCTCATCGTCTCCTTCCCCAGTTTCTGAAGGAAGACTTGCAGGAAGGACAAAATCCCATCTCATCTGTGGTTTGCAGCTCTCAGCATCTCCTATCATTTTCTTACACTCAACCATAAAGGAAGAGGGAGACATAGTTGTGCAATACTTTTTTATACTGAAAGTATTTGATTACTCTCGATTAATTTCACTTGCATTAAAAAGGAATTAAAGTGGTTTGCTGCAGCTTATAGCATTTGTAAGGAGACTAAACCATTCCCTTCTCATTTCTTATTTTAAAATTGTCCCTTAGAATAGATCCATCCCTTGTTGTTATACTTTTGCTTTGTAGTTAATTATGCATCCATACACATGTGATGTGTGTTTGAAAATTGCAGGCATTGATGTTGGGGTGTGGGGGGTGAGGCTTGGCAATGGGATGAAGAAGGGACTCTAGGAGACAGGGTCTTTGACTTCCTGTGCATGATAAAACATATTTTTAATTGAAAATAGATTATTTTCTCATATAATATATCTTGATTATAGTTTCCCCTCCCTCCACTCCTTTTGGTTCCTTCTCCCCTCCCTCCCCTGTGGATCCATTTGCTTTCTGTCTCTCATTAGCATAGAACAGGCTTCTAAGAGATAACAACCAACCGTGACAAAGTAAAATATAGTAAGATGAAACAAAAACTTTCACATCAAAGTTGGACCTGGCAACCCAAGTGGCCGTCAAGACCCCCACGAACCCCTAGGATCGAGAGTCAGAGACCCAAGCATTCTCATGGTCAGGAGTTCCATAAGAATACTAAGCTGATAGCTGTAGTATCTATACAGGGGATCTGGTGCAGACCCATGTAGGCCCTGTGCTTGCTGCTTCAGTCTCTGCGAGCTCATATGTGTGTTTCGTAGTTAATTAAGAGGGCCTACCTTTCTTTCCCCTAGTGTCCTCCATCCCCTCGGGATTTTACAATCTTTCTGCCTACTCTGGTTCATCTTGGAGATAGTAGTGGGAGTTTATAATGCTTGTACTCACCCTTTCCAAGTATGGCATGCTACTGGAGGAGTGAGGCTGATATAATGTGTCCTTAATTGTTTTAACATTATTATTATTTGATTTTATTTTTTGGTAGGAAAATTCTCACTGAGCCCTGATCTCACTAATCTGGCTAGATTGTTGGCCAGAAATCCCCAAGGATCATCTTGTTTCTGCCTTCCCAGTATTGGGATTATATAGGTATATGCCATGGTACCTAGCTTTTATTATTATGAAGCTGTGTTGGAAATTTTATTAAAGATATTTTAATATAGGTTTAAGTACTAAGACTAAGAGAAAAAGATGCTCACAAGAAAGTCTGACATATCAAAATGTGGATATGTGTTCCTCACGTGGGCTTGAGTGTATCAGTACTGGGGATCTGAATTTAGGACTTAGGCATGCAAGGCAAACACATCATGAAGTAAGCCATCTCCTACCCATCTAACTTTTAAGATTTTAAGGTCTACATTTGAAGGAACTAGATAGCTTGCTTTGAACTTGGTCTTCTGACTTCTGGGAAGGAATCATTTTCTGGGAGTGGAGCGATTCTATCCAGTTGAAACTTTTAGGTCTGTGGGCCACACTTTATGCACCACTTTTACCTTGGTATGCATCAGTGTAACAGCAGTAATGGAACGGTGTTTCTGTCTGCCTTTTCTCATTGTTATAAACCAAGTCCAGCCTCCTTAAATTTGGCAACATACCCTGAAAGTCTCTAGGACCTCAATAAGATCCCCTTTATTGGGTGTTTCTAACACTGTCTGAGGGCTGAAGATGTCAAATAATGCCACACATCCCAGCAGAGCCCACCCAAGAAGCATGGGTACTAATGTGTTTAGTCAATGGTGGCTGGCAAGGACCTTGATAACAAAGGTACTGAAATCATTACCAAGGCTGTGCACAAAGGTGCAGATCCCACCACATGGCAACCACTGTACTAGGACTGCTGGTTTTCCATAGTCTACAGGCCCAATGGGGTGAGGTTCTAAGCAAGAAACATGGAGGGTCTTCTTGGCACAAGTTGCCATGGGTGTGGGCTGGAGGAGTGGCTGAGTGTCAATCAGTGCCATGTGCTTTTGCTTCCTTCTGTCTTCCTCTTTTTTCTTCTGTCTTCTTCTTCTTCCTCTTCCTCCTCTTCCTCCTCCTCCTCCTTCTTTTCTTTTTCTGAGACAGAGTTTCTCTGATAGCCTTGGCTGTCCTAGAACTCGCTCTGTAGACCAGGCTGGCCTTGAACTCAGAAATCTGCCTGCCTCTGCCTCCCAAGTGCTGGGATTAAAGACCTGTGCCATCACTGTCTGGTTTTTCTTGTCTTTTCTTTCTTTTCTTCTTTCTTTCTTTCTTTCTTTCTTTCTTTCTTTCTTTCTTTCTTTTTTTTTTTTAAGATTTATTTATTTTATACATGTGAGTACATTGTTGCTGTCTTCAGGCACACCAGAAGAGGGCATCAGATCCCACTACAGATGGTTGTGAGCCACTATGTGGTTGCTGGAAATTGAACCCAAGACCTCTGGTAAAGTAGTTATGCTCTTAACCGCTGAGCCATCTCTCCAACTCTCCTTCTGTCTTCTAAGCTCAGCCTACAGACGGTTCCAATGGCTAAGTTCTTTCCTGTGGTAGTAGAATCTCGGAGAAGCCTGTCTCAGCACTGGCTCAGGCATCTTACAGTGTTCACATAGACTATTTCTGAGGCGAACACAATTTAGATTAGAGCTGAGACTTGTTACAACTTCTAAAGCATTTACATTTTAAAAGCATAATTTTAAAAAGAGGAATTTTCCTAATATGGCTTATTGACCCTCTAGACTCTAGAAATTGCTCTTGCAATTCCAGCACAGACAACCATGAAAACAAAGTGCTCTCAAGTCTCAGGGGATTATCTTTAAGACAAAAACATAATGATGACTTTTGATATCTGCAAAACATGACTTAAATATAAATGTTGGTGTGGTCCAGAGTCAGGATATGAAATGCAAAAGTAACTGTATGAACATGAAAAACCACAGTGAGTTCAATGGAACTAATGTCTGATCTATGACATGCCATTCAGCAGAACAAGAAGATGGGTCAGTGACAGTAAGCAAAGTCACAGTGAGGTTCCCGTGGCCAGCAGCACTTCTGACTGGGGGCAGTTTGTCCCGTGCAAAATCTATCTGACTGGGCAATTTATAAAGCAAAAATTTGGGGTTGGTAAGAGGGATAAATGGGGAAAGGTGCTTGCCACCAGGTCTGGGGACCTGGGTTCTATCCCTGGCACCTATACAATAGAAGGAAAGGACCAACTCCTTAGGTTGTCCTCTGGCCTCCACGTGTGCATCATGGCATGGACATGCTCACATGTGTACATATTTAGACACATAAACTAAATAAATGAAATGATATAGAAAAAAGCACAGAGCATTATTTCCCCACTGTTTTAGAAATGTGGGAAATTATTTATCAAGATGCTGGGTTCAGTATCTGATAAGGGCTTCATATGGAGAGAGAGAGAGAGAGAGAGAGAGAGAGAGAGAGAGAGAGAGAGAGAGAGAGACCCTGTCATCACAAGGCAGCTGGAGAATGAACCTACCAAAAAGGACTTAATCACATCCATAAGGGCTCTGGTGTCACAACTTGGCTCCTATGGGGGCCTCTTTCTCGTACTGTTACATTGGTGGACTGTCAACACAGGAAATTTAGAAGAACCAGCCCTCAAACCATAGCATCAAGCACTTCATATATTTGTATATATATTTACATACATGTCGTGCACATGCCTATATATTTACATACACTTGTTTTTCAAGATGTGTATAGAACTTAGTTAACTGTTTTCCAGATAAAGAATTGCTATGTGGCCCCAACCACAAAATTCTCTTGCCTTCGCCCTTCTGGAGTTGGTGTCATGTGCTGCCATGCGCATGACGTTTCAGAGTTTTAAATTTAGCTTTATCTGTACAGAGATTTGGCAAATATTTGTTCCATTGCTATTCAATAGTGCTGTTTGTTGCATAAAACATTTGCCCTCAAAGAGTATACATCCTTAAAAGAGAAGCATAGAATTGAAGAAGGACAGACTCCATAAGTACATGGCATGCTGGGAGCAGTCCCAGAGAGACTGTCTGTGCTCTGGAGGCTGGTAAGGACTGGAGGTTTCTTTTAAAAATATCACTTTATTTTAAGATTCTCTCTGTCTATGTGAGTATATGCAGGTTAGTACAGGGACCCGTGGATGAGAAGAAGGCATCCAATCTCCTGGAACTGCAGTTACGGGCAGTTGTGAGCCTCCTGATGTGGTTGCTGGATTACAAATTCTGTTTTTTTTTTTTTTTTTCCTCTGAGTCATTTCTCCAGCCCTTGAGAAGGCTTCTTAAAGGACAAAAGATGTGACAATGAGGTCTGTCCTGCCTTTGAAGAGGATTCGAGATTAAGTGAGAAGAGGGACATTCTAGACTGAACTAGACTTGGAATTTTCTGACATATAAAAATCATTTTTTGATATTTAAAAGTGGATTAAATGTTTTGAATATATATTTATCATCATATATATATATATATATATATATATATATATATATATATATATATATCTCCTCAGGATTTTAGAATGTCAGATATTTATTATCATATCCGTAGGTAAAAATTTGCCAAGGACCAGCCTCAGTTTGGAAAGGGGTTCTGAGAGAAAGGGTATCTAGAAGCATGGAAAACAAACTCAAAGGAAAAATGTGGGTCCAAGCTGGCGGCCTGTGCTCTGCTGGAGACAGCTTTCTAGACTGCTTCCTCTCTGTCTGATCTGCTTCCTCTCTGTCTGATCTGCTTCCTCTCTGTCTGATCTGCTTCCTCTCTGTCTGATCTGCTTCCTCTCTGTCTGATCTGCTTTCTCTGGAGATCTTCAGACAGCTCTCTCTATGTTCTGCTTGAGACAGTTCTCCAAGCGGTTCTCTCTTGCTGTTCTAAACAGTTCTCTGGATAGCTCTTCTCCTGCAGTCTTTTATTTTACATATCCATCCAGTCCAGGTTCCCTTTGGATTATCCTATGAATCAGCATTTCCCTGACTCCAGCCCCTCAAGTCTTAGGGAGACAGCGGGCACACATTTTCTTTTAACATTGCAAAAGAATTCAGAGATCTGCCCGCCTCTGTTAAGCACAGAGGATAAACTAGCAATGTGGGACCCCATCCTGAAATCACTACTTCTACCACACCTGGGCCTGGACTCACTGTGTCCCAGACTGAATTTAAACTCAGAAATCTGCCCGCCTTTGTATCTTTCTGACAAGCTGGCTTATCAAAGCAGCTGCTTTTGTTCCTTTAGATCTGCAAAGCTTAGATGCAATGCATATTGCAGCCTTATATTGTTGCACAGCTGAGAAATTAAGTTTTTGAACTCACGTTTTTAGTTTTTTTTTTTTTTCTTTTTTCACTTAAGGGCTGTTCTGAAGGTCCCAGCATTTACCATTTTGCTAAGACATTAGCCACACCTTCGCCTCCTGGATTCATGCTGTCTGTGATTATCATGGAGTCAGTAACATTAACAGGGAGGACACTCCTTGGAAGAACATGAAAATATGTACATATTATTATAAAACAAGCCTTATGCTCATGGCAGCCACTGATGCTCGTTGAGGTCCACATCCACTGGCCTGGTCTCAGGGTCAGGAACAGTGTCATTCTGTCCCCAACAAGGCCACGTCAGACTCGGCAAAAACCATCATCATACCTGTGTGTTTGTACTTACAGCCACTGAATAGAGACAGAAGAACAATGTGCAGATGTGAATGCCTGTGTGGGAGGGACTCACCTGCCCCACCCCCACCAAGAATCTAGGCTTTTCCAGGACCTTATGCGCCATATCTGTGGGTATTAAATATGAAAACAGCCCACTGTGGTTCCTTCCAGTGCTAGCTATGCCCACATGTCTCCTAAGATTTTTCTAGCTGCTTTAAGATTTTCCTTTTGTGTTCCGTAAATCACAGTGTAGGCCCATATCCTTGATAGACAGCCAATAACATCTGAATCAAGTTTAGTACCAGGTGGTTTACGACTGCTCTATTTCTAGCTCATCTATTTTTTACTCAGTCAACACTGACTAAGCTCATATCGCATGCCAGGTATTGAGGAATTGGGTCTGAAGATACAATCTGTCTCCCGACAGATCTCTAGTCTAGGAAACAAGGGGAAGACATCAGGGGGGACATGAGCTATGGCAGAGGCAAGAGCTGGTGGGATACCAGCAGTGGGGAAGATGTGCAGCAGCATGGGGGGGCTCTTGGGTCCTCTAAGGAAGACACTACCAAGGGGCTTATAATTTATTTAGCCATTTCCTATTTTGCTGAACATGATAAAAAGGACTTCTACTTCTGAGCGTGCTTCTGGAAGAATTAAAAATAGGGACCCTGGGAAAGATATATTCTCTATGTTCATTGTAGCCTTATTTGCAATAGCCAAATGATGAGATGAACCCAAAGACCCACTGACAGACAAATGTATACACATGATATATACGTATGATGGAATATTCTTAAGCTTTAAAAAGAGTGAAATTTAAACTGCGTGTGGGGGCACTGGTCTTTAACCCCAGTACTTGAGAGGCAGAGATAGATAGATCTTTGTGAGTCTGAGGCCAGATAGTCACAAGAGTGACTGACACTCTGTATTTAGAACAAAAAGGAATTAGACACAACATACCTGAAACACAAGAACATTTGTTAAGTGATGTGAGACACAGATAAACAGACAGATAGCAAGGGTTATATTTTCTAGTCTACATAATTTTCTAAGACATGGCTATTCTGACATGGATGCTGGGTCTGTTTTTCCCTTCCCTTGAGTTCGGGCAGCCCTTGGACTTGACTGCCTTGTCAAGTCCAAGACTGGCAGACGGAAGGTATGTGATAAAACTTGGCTGTAGAAACCCGAGCTGACAGTCCTGGAGACGCATTTCTGGACCATTCCCTAGAGTGAGGGTGGGTTTTGTGCTTCCTTTGCTCACTTGTCAGCCAGTAGAACCCCAGGCTCAGATTCTCCCATTTCTTCTGACCATGGTCCTTTAAAAGACAAAACAAAACAAAATCAACATGTCTACAGTCAGAGAATATTGACAGAGTCCATCTGTTTTGCTGTTTTGTTCTGGTTGTTCAGAGTCCCCTATGCTTACATGCTGTCCCTTGTCTTGTCTTCCCCAAACTCTTGACCACTCAATTTCACCAGTGGGTCATAGGAATGCATTTCTTTGGTTTAGAGGGTTTCATTTGCTATGGTCCCTGAGTCTCTTCTGCAAGATATAGATGTTATAGTTGTCTGTTCCATCCCGTCCCAGGGCAGAAGATTTACCAGAACTTCTTTTTCTTTTTAATATCTGAGTATGATTGTGAGTGTGTGTGTGTATATATGTATGTGTGTGTCTTTGTGTGTGTCTATGAGTCTGTGTAAGTGCGTGCGTGTATGTGGGTATCTCTGTGTCCGTGTGTGTCTGTGTTTGTGAGTCTGCCTGTGTGTTTGTATGTATGTGTGTCTCTGTGTGTGAGTGTCTCTGTGTATGTTTATGTGTGTGTGTTCATGTATATTCATGTGTGTGACTATGTGTGGGAGTATCTCTGTTTGAGTGTGTGTGTATGTGTGTTCATGTGTGAGTATTTCTGTGTATTTATGAGTATGTGTGTGAGTGTGTGTATTTGTGTTTTTATAAGTGTCAGTGTGAGTTTGTGAGTGTGTGTGTGTGTGTGTGTAGAGTGCCTCCTTGGGTGTTTTTCTTTGTCTTCCACCTTATTTGAGAAAGGGTCTTTTGCTATTTTCTGCTCCATATGCCGGGCTAGCTGCCCTCTTAGCTTCCTGAAAATCCTTTTGAGAGCACTTATCTGAATCTTTTATCAGCTTAGGAATTCAACTTAGAAAACCTTGTTAGTTCTCTATTTTTGCCCTCATTCCTCTTAACACTTCACTGGGTTATTTAGCTATATATATGCTTCACTTCTTATATTCAGACTATTATGATGGACAGATTAGATATTTATATGTTCTATCCAGTCAAGAGTTAGGTCTGCTTTTTATATTTTTTTATCTTTTGAGACAACACGACATGTAGCCGAGGCTGGCTCAGACTCACTGTGTAGCCAAGTACCAGGGTTCTAGGCTTGTGGCACCACACCTGGTTTTCACTGTGTTAGGTTGGAACCCAAGGATTCATGAATACTAACCAGGCTCCACCCACTCAGCTATACTCCAGCCTGTAGGAGGTCCCAGGCATCACCCTTTTGAGGATTCAGGATATGTGATATAAATGAAGAGTACAAAATTAAATATCTGCAGAGAATCTCTGTGGTGTCCTCCCGTGCTGCTCTGCTCAGCACCTCCTTGAGAATCCCTTGGTTATTAAGTTGCTGCTGTGAGCTCGACATTGCGTTGGCCAACTTAGTCTAAGACCTTGATTTAGGCTTCACCTTCTTAGACAATTATATTAGCTTTTCAGACTGTTTCCTGATTTGGAGGAATGGGGAGGCAATACTTTGGGGGTTCTCTGCTGTCTCGATGAGATAATTGTGATTGTGTTCACAGCTCACCCACAAAAAGACCATGCAAATGAGAAACAGGTATCCCAGCCTCTAGGCAGACTCAGCATTGTGCCAGGGTGTGTCTCTTTTGTGTGGAGCATGGATAGATCTCCTTCTCATCTACTTGGCTAAAACAGGCCACAGAGCTCATAACCATGTCGTCTTTTTGTTAAAAATTTCACTATTGTGCTAAGATGGATAAAATGTAAGTTACTATGATGTTGGTATTGACTGTCCACTTGGCAGGATCTGGAGTCAGAGACAGACCTTGGTGCATCTTTACGTGAGTTCTAGATTGCGTTGATTGAGGTGGGAAAGTCCACCCTAAATGTGGGCAGCACTAGTCCTCGGCCTGGGGCCTTAGCTGTGATAGAAAGCAACCAGAAGCTCTGCAGCGGCATTCATCTCTCTGTCTCCTGACTGTGATCTGATGTGACCAGCTGCCTCTCGCTCTGTCCACTCTGCTTTCCCCACCTCAAGGGACTGTACCCTTAAACCATGAGTTAAAATCAACGGTCCTCCCTCCCTCCCTCCCTCCCTCCCTCCCTTCCTTCCTTCCTTCCTTCCTTCCTTCCTTCCTTCCTTCCTTCCTTCCTTCCTTCCACTGCTTCTGTCAGTATTGCCACAGCAATCAGAAAGCGATGGTTCGAATTCTCCTCACTCTTAATTGCACAGTTCAGTGGTATCGATGTGCTCTTAAAATCCCCCAGAGATTCCTGCTATCCACATTCACAGCTGCTTTCATCTAATAAACGCTCAACTCCAATATTAAACAATAATTCTCAATTTCCCTTTCCACCAACCCCTGGCAACCACCATTTGATTTTTTCCCTAGAGACCCGCTGAATTTTAACACTTGATTATTTATGTTGTGTTGTGTGCGCATGTGCACACTCTCAGAGGTCAGGAGAGGTCATCAAGTGTCTCCCTCTATTTCTCTGAACCTTATCTTTTGAGGCAGGGTCTTTCTGAACCTGGAGCTACCCATTTCCCTTAGGCTGACTGGCAGCCAGCTCCTGGTATCTGCTTGTCTCTACCCCCAGTGTTGGGGATACAGGCATGTATGGCCATGTCGAGCTTTTACATGGATGCTGAGAATTTGAACTCAGGTCTTCTTGCTATCTCCCTAGATCTAGAGTTTTGTTTATAACAACAAAATATAACATGTAGGTATATATTACTTATGTATGCATAGCACTAGGTCTTTATGCTAGCAATTTTATCTATCTATCTATCTATCTATCTATCTATCTATCTATCTATTCATCCATAAATCTATCATCAACTCTATGTGTGTCTCACGTGATGTTGACTAGATAAAAGAATCACGTCTCTCATTTACATGGTCCCGATTTCTTCATTTAATCCACTCAGTGATCCCACAGGGTGAGTTTCCCATCTTTTGCTTCACCAAGAATCATCCGAGTCTTAGTCATACATTCATAAGTGGCAGAGCAGGATGCTCCTAACTTACACACAGCTGTAAGTTATACACATACTGTCAAGTCTCCTCATTGGTTCGGTACAGTGATTAAACTTAGTATGAGGCTTGTTTTTTATTTTATGTGTTGCATCGCAAAAACGGAAACACTCCTCAGCCACTTAAACCGAACAAAACTCAACAGGTATTATTGTAAGCACAGTGGGGCAGGCAGAGTTTGTCTTCTCTTGGCCGGCACACTAGCTTTAGCTGTTAGAACATTTAACTTCATTCACAGGTGAGAGGAAGCAGCTCATTCAACCGATTCTATAGAAATGAGCTAAGATCAATGGGACCTGGGCTGCCAAACAGAGGGGAGGCGAGGGCACCATTAAACCTGCAGCTTAAGCAGTCATTTATTGTGGCTTCTGTATGTTGCCGCCTAAGTGTGTCACGCATAATCTTCTCCAAGGGGGACTTCCGTGGATAGCTTGATTGCTTAACACAAATGGGTTTTTAGATAAATCTCACATATCTGTTCCATATTGTCCTTTGTTGCTGGATTTCAAAATGCCTGCAAAACGCTAAGACGGTGAGATGCTACGTAGTGGTTAGCTACAGAGTGTAAGTGTAGCCTGATGGTGATGAGGTCTCAGCTGCTACTCAGTGCCACAGCCCTGGATCATAGGAACCGCCCACAGCTAGAGATTTTCCTTGTTAAATTCCTTGACATATGTTTTTAGCATGATGATCATGCAATTCTAATGGCATCTTTATTGTTCAGAGCAAGTATCACATCTTTTATTTTGGTGGCACTAGACTTAGGAAGACTTTGGGGTATTATTTCATAAGTCCAGGCCTTCAGTGCTTCTCTACAGATAGAAGGCTATGGATGCCAACTCTGATTACTCCGTGAAGTGTCGGTCACATGACTTACAGAATAAAGAGCATCCAGAGTTGTTGGGATTGGTGTTGTACTATATGAAAGACACCGGGCCCTTCCTGTAGCACCTGTAGAGAGTGGGAGAAACACATCTACTGAAGCCTGGCACCATTTGTACCTCAAGAGACATAACGTGATTTATGGCAACACTGAATCCAGATTACAGACAGCAAGAAGAACCATATGGCACTTGGTATTTTTTGGCAACAAATGTGATTTATTTAATGAACTATGGCTTTAAACTCAGAGTCAGAGAATTATCTAAAGATGTGAAGGATCTTTAGATTTAGCCCAAGATAGTTTGGACCAATATTTTTGTTTTCAGTGAAAGAATTTGACCCCAGAGTTAGCAGGAACTATATCACAATCTCAGTTCTGGGGGCATGGAGGCAGACAGTTCCATCAGTTTTGTCTGCTCTAGGCCAATGGGAGGCTCTGTATCAAATAAAAAGCAAAAAGAAAGCTGGATGGTTCTCAATGAAGGATCACATAGGCTGATTTCCAGCTGCCACAGGCGTGTGCACACAACATACACACAGATACCTGCATGCACGTAAGCACTTATATAAACACACACACACACACACACACACACACACACACACACACACACACACACCATAATTGGGGAGGAAGGGTGGAGGGGGAGAGAAAGAGAGAGAGAAAGAGAGAGAGGGGGGGAAGAGAGAGACAGAGAGAAAGAGGAGAGAGGGAGAGAGATATTGAGAAATATATATCTTCATTATTTCATCAGCGTGGAGCCCAGGGCGTCTAGGAGAGTGGGTGTAACTATTATTATTCCATGTGGCAGTTTAGGAGCAGATCAAGAGTTTGGACCCAAATCACCCACAATGACTTCCCAGTGTCTTGTCTGAGACTACACCCAGTCACGGTCCCTGCTCAGGGCTGCTTCGAGGGGACCCTGGCAGCAGACACTCACTTCCCAATGGTGGCCATCTTTTTCTCTTTCACAGCAGCATCTCTATCTTCCTCCTCACAACTGCTTTTATTTTCACAGCCTCGAGCTCACAGACTGCCTGAGGCTTCCCACCTCCGGCTGCCATTTCTCAGCTGCCCCGCAGGCTACCTTCTTGTTTTATTTATACTTTTGATGGTAAAGGTCCTTAGGGCAGACAATGTTATTTACTGTGTAAGCCTCTGAGTTCTGTTGACACGCGCATAAATATGAAAATAACAATGTTCTATTTTGATTGAAGGGGACTCCTTTGTAGTCTTTGTTCATGTTGCTTTTCTTTTTGCTGCTGGGGATGGAAGCTCCTCCTGCATGTGGCGCTCCACCACTGAGCTCCACCCAAGCTCCTGCGTTGCTCTTTACAGAGAGCGGGTCATTTGTTCGATTGTGACTGAGAGAGAAGCTGTAAGTGGGCCCCTCATTCTTTTAAAAAAGAAGAGGAAGAAAAAAAAAACAAAACTTGCTCATTCTTTATATCGAGGGCAAGGATGTGTAGTTTCATTCAGCTTTTATTTCAGCTAGGCATTGTGGGGAACATTTCTGCATTAAGAGTGTTCCCTTATTTAGTTGAATGCTTTGCTCTGTCCTGGCTCTGAATTTAAGAAAATACACTGTTTTGGGGGGTGACGAGCATAACATGAATGCAATTTAAGAAAATACACTGTTTTGGGGGTGATGCGCATAACATGAAGGTGCTTTATCCCCGAAAGCATTTTTCCACAAAGAGCTGGAGTTTGATTTATGGTGTGGATATTGGTAAGAGGACGATAAATATGCAGTCCAGATTCAATTTTGATCCTAGCCACCCAAACTGCACAATTTCTTTTCTTCCAGGGTCACTCAGTAAGTGATATTTGGATGTGGCTGTAGCTGGCATGCTGGCTTGCTTCAAAGAGCAGTTCTGGCATGCCCAGCACAGCTAATGAAGCAGGAGCTAGGCTGCTGAGAGACATGTCCTACTGGGCTGTGCAGGTTCCCAGGGAAGTTAACTGGTGTCCCCTGCTGCAGGAAGGACATGTCTGGGCCTCTCTGAAGACCTGTTTGGGGATGTCCACTGAAGTCTACCGCAGAGTCACGGAGGATAATCCTGGGATGGCATTTATCTTTAGTGAAGGAGAGAAGAGCCAAGCATGACAAAATTGATTCAGGAGCAGGTGGGGATGCTCTGAGTATTATGGGCTGTTTGTGACTTGCATTTTCCTCCCATGGGCAGTCTTTCTGAACTCCTGGCTAGAAGCAAAAGTCAGATCTGTTCAGCAATACTATCAAAAAATAGAAACTATGCAGACCATAGGAACTAACAAGAGACCATAAGAACTAACAACTATTCATTTCACTTCCCCACTCACTGTAGATCATGCCTAGAGGGGCTCCAGGAGGCTGGTCACAGTGGCCTTCTCGCAAGGAAGGGCTCCAGGAGAGGAGTAGTTTATCTCCTGCTTTCTAGAGTACCGTCCGAATCACCATAGCACCCCTCTCACGGAGAAGCCCGTCTCCTGGGAGAATGACGTAAATCTGTAGCTGCTTTGGGGTCCTTGGCAGAGCTGGTGTAAAGTGCTGTGTAGTTGTGGAAGCTGAAGGATTGATCTGCCCTGGGAAGTCACCTGACCGTGAGCTAGCCCTTCCCAGTCCTCGAGAAGGAGGCATCAGCAGGCTGGTGTGTCTGTATTGCACGCATGTGTCTGTGCATCCCGAAGTTGCATCTAGTGTTTTCTAGTCTGTCAAGTGGTCTTAAGCTCATTGTCTTGTTTACTCTTTCCTCGGCTTGTTGTTCTTGACGGAGTGCGTGCCTCAGTGCCCCTTAAAGCTTGGTAGTCAAGCCTGGTTTCAGTAGCTGCAGTGAGAACCAGTCACAGTTACAGGTTAGTCCTGTGGCACATGCTAATAAGACTGGACACAGACACAGACAGGAACATATTCAAATGAGGCCATTACGTCTCATTTCCATCAGAAACTTGAAAACCTCAGAGGGATCAAAAGTTCTATGTGATTTTTTTTTCTGAGAGAAGATAATTGCTCTGGCATTAAAGACAAAGCCTCAGAGATTAGTAGACAGTTGCAGACCAGGAGTGTGTGTGTGTGTGTGTGTGTGTGTGTGTGTGTGTGTCTGTGATGACATTTACGAATCCTGCTAGGCCAGTGAGGTTAGGGTTAGCTTGGAAAAGCAATGAGCATCTTCTATTTTTTCCAGACCCTCCTTTGCTTTGTAATGATGTTGGGCCTCTTTTTTCCATCTGATAAAACCCTCCTCATTCTTTACTGCTCCTCATTCTTCCTTGGCACTGTCTCCTCATGTTCCAGGACAGGTTAGATATCTCCTACCCTTTACCTGGAGTGTCTATTATAGCCTGGAGGACCCAGCTGTATCAGAGTATCTACCAAGAAACAGAACAGGGCTGCAGATTATTATGTAAAGAACCAGATCATACAAATTTCAGATTTTTCTGTCCATATGGTCTTTGCTACAACTATTCCACTTGGCTGTCATGAGGTGAAACAGTCATAGGCAATATGCAAATGAACAAGCCTGGCTGTGCTCCAATAACATTTAATTACGGACTCTAAAATTTGGGTTGCATATACGCTGTACGTAGCATGAAATATTCTTTCTCATTTTATTTTTTTGTCTTAAACATTGAAAACTATGAAAGTCAGCCAGAAAAATACACATGAGGTTGACATTTGGGCTTCACCTGCTTGCCTTTGGCGTAGGACATTGATTTGGACTCACATCTCCGTCTTCTGTTTGACCCTGGGCAAGTGGAGCTCAGTGAGTGTGACCCTGCTCCAGAGACTGTAATAGCTCCTGCAGCTGGTAAGAATTCAACAAATACTTGTTACATGAATGCTTGTGTAGGAGTATGCAGTAATAATATTGCCCAATATTTTCTGAGCACTTATTATGATGTCGGCCGGTTGACAAATGCTTTATTTGTACTTTCTCATTTAATTTTGTTATCTTGGGACACTAAAAGCGACAATTATCATTCTACTCTGCTAAACATTGCAGAGTCTCCTTTAATCTTCTCAATAACTCTACAAGTAAATAGGCCCTGCTCAGGTCTTTCTCAGTTCAGGGAAAATACTTTTGGGGAGATTATTTGTCCATAATAAGGGGGTTGAAATGGCTGGTTTGTTAACTCAACACAACCCCGAAATACCCGGGAAGGAAGTAAGTGTGAAGAATTGTCTATATTGGGTTGACCTATGGGCAAGTCTTTGGCAATTTGCTTTAATTAAGTTAATTGATGTGGGAAGACTCAGACCACTGTGGGCAGCACTATTCCCTAGGCATGAGGCCCTGAACTGTGTAAGAGTGTGGAGAAGGTGACTTGAGCATGGAAACCATTCCCCTCTGCCATTGGCTGTGGATGTCATGTGGCCAACTGCCTGAAGCTCCCGGTGCTGTGACTTCTCTGTAGCCCAGAATTGTGAGCCAAGACAAACCCTTTGCTACCCCAAGTCACTTTTGGTCAAAGTAGTTTATCACAGTAACAGAAATGAATTAGGACAAAATTGGACTGGTGTCCTCTGCTGTAGAAACCCAGGGCCTAGATACCCTTCTTCATGAACTTGAACATGAGGTGTGCTATGCAACGGACGTGGTTGACACTGCTGTTGGTGATTTTTTCCACACCTTTCCTGCTCCTTTGGTTGTATCTAAGGCTTACGGTGCTTATTCTCTAGTGATCTCTATAATATTTAGAATGCTGCTTCAACTCCAGGTTTCTTTTAGAAGAGCTGAGAGGTTAAATTACAGGCTGTCAGAAATCTTCTCTTGTGAGAGCTTCTGTGCTTTGGTCCTCTGATGCGTTCTCATTATTCATTGCCGTCGCGGGTCTTGGTTCTTCCCTTAGCCCTTGGCTACAGAACTTTCAGGTGTCTTGGGTGTGAACCTGGTGGAGAGCAAAGGAGAAGGGAACCTAGAAAGGGAAGGCTCATCTAGCACAGATATGTTTGAGTCCCCAGAATGGCTGCTTCAAGGAAATCTACTTTTCTGATTTTATTTTTGATGTAATGCTATCCTTTCCATGGTATTAAAAAAAAGTAACAATATGACAGTCATGACATTCTCTTTTGTTTCCATAGCACTGTTTAAAAGCAAGTATGAAAGCAATGTTTACTCATCCTTCCAATACTTCTTTGAGATAGATTAAGAGTATTTTGTTTTTATAAGAACATTTTACATAGTTACAAAGTGGAGCTTTTTGTTTTAAGCCAAGGGCGGTGAGTGGTCCAGAGTGATTTCAACTTCAGGGTGACTGGTCACTTCTCAGACTGATGTCCACAGTTATTTTGGTTGTTAGCTTAGCTTTTAATGACTGAGTCATCTCTCTAGTCCTTGTCCACAGTTATTAAAATGAACACACACACACACACACACACACACACACACACACACACACAAAGACACACACAGCCAATGTGCTCCAGAACTTCTAGAAATAGAAAGATTTATCTGATTTTCAATTATGTGTTTGTATGTGGATTGGTGTGTGAATATGTGCATATGAGTGCACGTACCCTCAGAGACCAAAAGAGCATGTTGGTTCACCTAGAACTGGAGGTACAAGCAGTTGAATGGACCAGTGTGGATACTAGGAACTGAACTTAGGTTCTTTGCAAGAGTAGAATGTGCTGTTAACTGCTGATTCATCTTTCTGCCTCATTTTCAGAAATGTAAGGACACATTTCCCATATAGCACAAATATGGCCTTGATATTTAAAGATTCAATGTCCTTGTTTGACTGGTGTGTGCATGAGCCAGTTGAATGAGATGGAATTGGAAGATCCAGCTCGTTCTAAATAAATATTTGCTGAGAAGTAGAGGGATTGTTGATTCAGTATTTGGAAAACAAGCAGGAAGAGATAGAGCAGGAAATTCTACACCATGTGGCCAGAGCACCGAGCTCAAGTCAACTTCGAGGGCAAGACTGATGGTTTCTTTAAGATTTGTTTAATAGACAAAATGGGATGTGTATTTTAAAGTGGTGTTCTATTTATCCTTAGATAACAAGGCATTCTCAGTGTGGCAGAATTCCTGTAAATAAAGTAAAAAACTTCCAGAATCCCCTATAAACAAACATTTCAGATAATGAACAACTGTTAATTTTACATAAAACCAGCCAAGTCTTTCCATTAGGAGCTTTTAGCAATCTTGTACAGTTATTATCACAGGCATAACCTGGCAGGCAGGACAGATCATTAGTAACACGACAGAAGAATCGGAATGTGTTTGGCGGACCTCCCATTTCCTTGGGTACCCACATTGCTACATCTTTCAGTGCTCCACAAGAATGTTCTACTTATGTGAACCCCTTTTAATTAAAAATATATTTATTTATATGCATGTATGATGCGTATGTGTATATGGGGACTATGCTTGTGCCACAATGAACACATGGAGGTCAGAGGAAAACATGTGCTAGTTGGCTCTCTTCTGTTACCCACATGGGTTATTGGACTGGTGGCAAGGGCCTTTACCCAGAGAGCCACCACTAGGGTCTCAGACTTAATGTGTCACCCCAAATTCCTGTGTTGGAAACTGAATCCCTCATTGCCATGGTGATGGAACTGAATGCTTGATGAAGTGTTACAAACAGGCTCTGCGCTCATGTCTACACTAAGGCTGGTATGAAAAGAGCTTTGGGGAGTGGTTATGATACCTTTTATCCCTCCACCTTCTTCCTTACAGAGATGCAGTGAAGATCAACATCAGTCGCTGATGCCTTTAGACACCTCACAGCCTTCAGACCTATGACAAAGAAGCATTTTTGGTCCTTTATAGTTTACCCAGTTTCAGCAGCAGAAAACAGACTAAGACCCAGACTCCAGTCATCTCTGCTTCCTAATTAGTTAATTAGGGCATAAATACCAACTACCTTCTGGGTTATGCGAGCATGGAGACCAAAGGACAACATTGTGTTGTGTCCTATTTCATAACTGTTTGCTTTAATCCTCTTGACAGGGTAACTCACTGAGCCTAGAATCATGCAGCCAGCATGTCCCATGATTCTCTTCTCTTTCCACCTTCCTGGAGCACAAGGGTTACAGGTGTGTGCGTTTTGTGTGGGCATGCACACAAACACATCCAGACTTGGACATACGGGCTGGGGATTTGAACTCAGGTCCTCATGCTTGAGCAGTGGGTGCTCGTATCCACTGAGCCATTTTTGTAGCCCCCTTAAAACACTTCTTTACATAGAAACAAAGCTGATAAGTTAGTCATGGTATTTCTTGGTGCTAGGCTTTGGGAATTTATGAAGAATGAAAACGTTGAAAGCTTTAGAATATTAGGTATTTTATTCAGCTTATAAGGCCATTATTTTATGAAATAAAAGATAGCTGAATACCTATAAGTTGTGATGTAGATATACAACTTTCAGTAAAAATAGTTGAGCCCAAAAGAAGACTATTTGCAATTTTTTGCTGATGTATATTTGAAAAAGGGACATATTTTAATGGATTGGACTCAATAAAATTGAAGTGTTCAGTATTATGTTATAAAATCACAGATGAAATTGTCAATTGAACAATCCACATCAAAAGGTCAAAATCATCTAACATGATATGGAATTAAATTTTTTTTTTCTGTAGTCACTGTCTAACATCATATCTCATAGGGAGGAATTTGACAAAAACATAAGCTCCATTTTCAAACTCAATGTGTAATGTTCTAGTTGAACTGAGAAGCTTGGGAGCTTCCTGGCTTTCCCCACACCCCCTTTGGAGGATTGGTGGATGAGAAAGGAAGTCTTGTTAACTTCCTGAGAGGAGGCCACAGACCAAGCCCCGCCCCCTCCCTCCCGCATAGCATCTGCTGACACCTAGTAGGGCAAGTGAGTGGCTTTTTTCATCTGACATGGGGCTGTGGACATGAACCTAAGGGACGGGCTGTGAGTAGAAGCTTCCCTTCCAGCTGACACTGTGCAGGGCCACCCAGATCCTGAACACTCTGAAAGATACCCCTATCTTCCAAGGATAATCTGCCTTCAAAGGGCTTATTAGCTGAACAAATGTTCCATGCCTTAGTTTTAGGGTATGCAGCAGTCTTCAGAGAGTTGGTTAAAAGTCCAGCTAACTAAGTCTCTCTAAGGAAACTCCAAGAACCTATACAAAACTTAAGTGCAGAACTTCAGGAGGTTATAATAGAGTGGCCCTGTGTGTAGTGATTTAGTCTTGGGTCTTTTACATTGTGCTTTCCTGTCCATAAAACTAGATACAGACGTGATCGGTGGAATTATAATTAGATCCAAACTGATTTATTGCTGTAGTGAATCACAGAACAGTTGAAATACCATAAAACAAATACTTTCCGTTTGAACTCCAAAACCATTATGGAATCCAACCACTCAGACCAAGGCCTCCTACTTGAAGGTCTTGAAGAATTCCGGGTGTAATAGAACACAGTGACACTGCAGCATGCACTTGTCCATTTGCTAAACCTTTTATTTTCTAAATATTATGTTGATGCAGGTATAGTTTATATAACCCTGACCTTGAATTCTCCATGGCTAGCATATGCTTATGAAATGTAAGGTAGACTGTTTATGTGAAATTATTTTCTTTGTTTGTTCTTATACAAGGTCACACTTTGTAGTTCTGGCTAGCCTGGAACTGACTATACAGACCAGATTGTTTTTGAACTCATAGAGAGTTCTGCCTCTGCCTCCTGAACGTCCTGAGTACCACTACCACGCTTAAATGGATCTTTCATTTTTTTTTCTCCAATCAATTCACTGTTATCAAGTGTGGCTTTTTATACATATATACACACATACCACAGACATTGAATTGTTTCCCTCCTTTGAAAATCCCTCTGTCTCTGTCTCTGTCTCTGTCTCTGTCTCTGTCTCTGTCTCTGTCTCTGTCTCTGTCTCTCTCTCTCTCTCTCTCTCTCTCTCTCTCTCTCCCTTTACCGTCTCTGTGAGTGCACATGCATAAGGAACCCAGTAGTAAATGTTTATCTACCCCATGTTTTGAGACAGGGCATTTAACTGGGACCTGGGCTTGCTTGATTAGGTCAGGCTGGTGGGTCAGCAAATGCCATTGAACCTCGTCTCTCAGTATCCCCAGCCTGAGACTGCAGATGTGCCTATGCCTAACCCAGCTGTTTATATGGCTGCTGGAGATTTGAACTCAGGTCCATGTACTTGTTCAGCAAGCATTTTACCAAGTGAGCATCTCCATAGCCTCTCTTCAGACATTTCTACTGTGGGCATATCAAAAAGGAATAGTATGGTATTTGGTATTTTTATATGTTTTCCCCAACTTCCTCATCTGATAAGCTGTCAATTTGTAATCTCTTTAAAGCATCTAGATACTAAAGACCACCCCTTGGCTAACAAACCAGTGTATTTTTGGGTTGATTTTCTAATTCTTCTTCTTCTTCCTCCCTTCCCATCTTTCCAGTGTTCTAAGCTCCTAAATTCCCTGGTCAGGTGGCCGACTGCCTTACTCTGCCCTCTTCTCTGGATCCAGAATGCAAATAATGTGATTACCTTTCTCATAGAGAGAGATTGAGACCTATTTTGGCTTTGATAAACATTCCTAGGCAATATACACAGAGCAGATTTGCTCCAGGGCTAGGGTCTTAATAGGACTCCATCTTATCAGGCATTTGTGAGGAAATGCTGAGCAGAGCAGGACTGACTTGGGCTGCCTAATGTGGTAACACCCCTGCCTGCCTCTCTAGCCAGCGATACTCTTTAGCCTAGTCGTAACTCACTCAAAGTAGGACTCAAAGGAACAAAATTCAAGCTGCCTGCTTAGTCCTTCCGAACATGGAGACAGGAACTGCTGTGTGCTTGGGAGGCTGGCTCCAGTACGTCCTCAGTGACATGAGCCTGGTGGTTTGACTTCTTCTATCAGTTCCCAAACAGCTCCATCACTTAGGAACTAAGTCTTTGGGAGACCACTCAAGATTTGAACCACAGCATCCTCTCCAATCCACCCCATTGTCCCTTCAAGCTTTTCAAGGCCCTTTGACATTCAGTTGTAGTTTTGTCTTAGGAGTCATGACAGGAAGATCTTTTGTTCATAGAGTCTCCAAAAGATGGATGGCTTAGAATTGCCACATTATTGAGTCTGGAGGTGGTGGCATCGATTGGGCTGCATATGTATATTTCAAACATCACTATGGAAAGAGTCCAAGTGTCAAAAAAATCATTTCAGCTTTACATTTCTAAAGGCTATGATAAATAACAAAATCACATAATTCACAAGTTAATAATTATGTAGCATCAGTAACCCCCACATCTCTCGGCTGACAGACATTACTAAAAAGAGTGATCCAACCCAAAGGACACATGCACTAAGAAAGCACACTATTAGGATTCTGTACGAGTGCCTGTTTTTGTTGGAAAAATACCTGAGGCTTTTCAATTCTAAACACTGCAAATTTTCACTAATTTAACTCTGTTCCAGTTAAATGACCAGATAGTTTACCATTGCCCAGTCTGGTTTATTTCTTCTGGAGTGTTACTCTTGTCCTCTTTTGGGTTTCTCTGCTTTATAGTGAGTGTGTGTGTGTGTATGTGTGTGTGCGCGCGCGCGCGCATGCTCTGTCATGTGTGCGCACTGGAGATTAGCAGAAAACAGCCAACAACATTACACACACACACACACACACACACACACACACACCGTCTTTGACTGAGACCCAAGATTTGCAGATTAGAGTAAGTAGGATGGCAGCAAGCTCCAGGAAGGCACCTGTTTATGCCTCCCAGGTACTAGGATTACAAGCCTGCATCCCTCCGCTCAGCATTTTACATGGGTACTGGGGTGTAGAACTCAGGTCTTCATGCATGTAGCTGAGTTTTATTTAATGAGCTATACCCCTCCCTCATTGTTTTCTTCTTGACCCACTCTCTGTCTTGAGGAAAGATTAATGCCCCTTTTGGGTTAAGGGTAGTTACTTTATTAGCTGCCTGGCTGGCTTTAATATTGGGATGCTGGTTTCCATGAGAGTCGGCAGAGTTTCTGGGGGAAGTGTGTGCTTGTGTGAAGTGTGACTGATGAAGTCCTGGGCTCTGCAGGGCACGCCTGGTTTGGTGCAGTCACTGGAGCTCAGAGATGCTGGCTCGATGATGAGTCTGGCTTGCTAGAATCACTTCTTGCACTTCTTTCTCGGCTGGGGACATTTATTCAGGAATCACTGCCATGGCAGGCTGAGTGAAAGGGGTCACCTTGGTGTGTATGAAGCAACGGCTCACATGACCCATATCTATCAATCCCAGATGTGGGCGTGGTTAAGCCTGCTGTTTGAGAAGGGACAGACTCATTCCCTTGGTTGAGATTTATCTGATGCTTGTTATCAATTGCACTTAAATCTCAGTCCCCCACCTGCACTTCCTGCTGGTGTCTAAGGCCTCTTTTGCACACTTCAAGTGTGGAGGCTGCCGTTACGGGAGGAAGGAAGGTTGAGTGGCGGTCAGGTCTATAAAAGCATCAGGGGAAAGCTTGGATAGGTTGAAGAATTAGTATAAAAACGTTTTAAAACCAGTTTTTCTCTGTCCTGCTGTCTCGCAAAAAAATCATATTTTTTCCTCCCAAATGAACTTAAATCCAAATTAAAAAAAAAGCAATGCTGTCTCTTATTCTAAGTTAAAGTCACACAACACCCTAAATATGTGTTTGATCGCACCCATCTTACATATTGATAAAAAAGAATTAGAACGTGACTCTTCTCTTCAGATGTGTTTTCTGAAGAGCTGCCACGAACACGAAGCTCTTCCACCAGATATGGAATAGGAATATTCACGGCAGAGCTTTCCCCCTCTGGCTGCTTAAAGATCGCCTGTCATCAGGAATCGCTTGGAAGCTAACCTCAGACCGGAAAGTTCATGGCCGACACCACTTTGGAGAGATTAAATGGTCATCTGTATCTTTTAGCCTGGACCAGAAACAGAACTTGAGATAGAATTTCAGGGAAAAACTGGCCAAAGTATACACAATCACACTTTCGTTGTCTTTGAAATTGAATTCAGAGCCCATTTTGGTGGTAAGGATACAACTAGATTCCTTATGATTATGCAAAGAATATTGAATTATAACCTAAGAGGCCCCCATGTTAAAAAAAATAAAAACCCCAAGGAAACACTGAAAGGAATGCAAGGAGAGAAAGAGGAACTGAAAGGCCGGAAAGGGTTGGGGATGGGGCTGTCAAATGCGAGGAGTCAGGAGACAGACATTTTAGCTGATGGGGGGAAAAGAGGAATACAAACTGGTGCAGCCCCTGTGGAAATCAGGGGAAGTTTCTCCAAGCTCAAAAGCCAGGACGACCATATGACCCAGATATATCACTCCTGGGCATGTACCAGAAGGACTCCGCCCCACCCCGGAGACACCAACACATCCATGGTTATTACTGCTCTATTACAAAGAAGAAGGAAATTCAGTCATCCTAGATGTCCATAAACAGATGATTAGATGATAAAAATGTGGCACATAGACACTTCGGGACTTTATTCAGCCATAAAGAAAAATGATATTATGAAGATTTCAGTAAAATGTATGGAATTGAAAGACAAAGTAGTAAGGCTAACCCAGGCTTGGAAGGACAAATATGGCGTCTTTCCCCTCGTATGAGGAGCTCAGCTTCTAACTTTTATACATGGATATTTATGTTTCAGGAGTGAGCCTGTGCCTAGCTCATGACAATAGAAAGGAGACTGTGAGACTTGAAAATGTGGACTTGGAGAAGAGCATGGAAGGGTAAGGGGACATTACCCTTATGTGCTATGATAGGGAAAAAGGGAACACTGGAGGGTAGCATGGCACGTGCGCAGAACAGGGTGCGTGCAGCCCAGGACAGGGATAGGATAGGTTAGGAAGGGAGATTATTGCAAACCAAGTGTGGCCGGAGACCGTTGTTTTGTTTGCTTATTGAACAAAAAGTGAGCCATGGTATGGAACCATACAGTTTCACAATGCCTTGGCAAAACTCTCATAAAAACGATTGGAAGATTATAAAATCTTGAATGGGAGAGAGAGGAAAATCCCAAACTAGCCCTTCCTACGCTTTCTCTAAGGGGCTCCCATTTTGTAGCCTGTAATCCAAGGCAGCCCGGTGCTTCCTTCAATGGAGAGGTCTGAACATCTGGTATCCGGTCGCATTTCCCAGTATTCCCGAGCCTCGTCCTTTCTCTCATCCCAGTGTTTCTTATGCTCCTCTTGGTGGTGAACATCCTCAGCAGGCCAGGCCATAGCACAGCAGTGATGGGGCACCCTCTGCCCTTGAATGGGGACAGACCTTGACTTTGGTGTTGGGAGTGGCTCCTGGGCTGCTTGGCCTATGCTTCTGTAACAGTCAGCTACGAATGTTTCAGTGTCTTAAACACAGGAGGTCGCTGTGTTTCAGTCCGCGTCCATAGTGTAGGGTGGCTAAGGGACTTTCCCCAGTATCTTCTCAATTTTCCTTAGAACGCCACACCATTTCACGTGTTTTCTGCCATGTGAGTTTTCACAGATTGTGGGACTCAACTTTCCATCATAAAATATCTGAGATAATCAGTGCAGAGATGGCTCTTAGTTTTGGGGGATTTTGGTCTGAGAATCACTAGTCCTGTTATTTGGACCACAGCCTGGTAGAGAATGTGGAGCAGAATAAACCCTGCCACTCCATTGCCAGAATGCCAGAAAGAGCAGAGGAGCATTCAAAGCTACTCTTCATTTTTCACAAGTGTCCCCAGCAGGGGCCAGGTCTTCAACACATTATCATTTGGGGGGGGGGGGGCTCTCACCAAATTGGAGCACAGGTGAATATTTTGCCAAACACTGTATCTTGGAGCAGTAAGTGTTGCCAACGTTGCGGTTTCTAAAAGTAATTTCCTGTCTGTCCTGTTGTGTAATTTTCATTTTAGATTTCTATTGTTATAGTAGACTTCCACCTGATCCTAAGTTCTGAATTTATCAAGAATGACTAAGCTATGCAGCAAACAGGAGGAAGTTCAGTCAGTACACTGCCTCCCAAACAACCATGAGAAGGTGAGTTTGATTCCCAGGACCCATGTAAAAGGGACAGGTGCGGTAGTGTTTACGTGTAGTGTCGGTACTGGGGTAGAAGAGACAGGGAGAGCCTTGGGGCCAGAGTAGCCTGGTAAGTTTCAGGCCAGAGAAAAACTGTTTCCAAAAAGCAAGATTCATCTCTGGCCTTACCTGTACACACACACACACACACACACACACAGACACACACACGCACGAGGAGTGAGTGACAGATAGACAGACAAAGACAGAAAGCTACACACACAGAGAACAAATTAAAAACAACTCTCGATGTCTTAATTGACAAAGGGTTATTTCTTAGTGCTATTACAGCAGTTATCTTGGGCTAGGAGACCCAGGCCGATGGATGCCTTTTATAGTCACTTGCCCAGGCTGATATCTCAGTTAATTGCTGTTGAATACAAACAAGTTTCGATGTTAGTAGTGAAAAAAAAAAAGTCACTATTTACTTATTTGCTAACTTGCACCTTAGCTTGTGTTTATTTAGGCAACTGTTATTCTGAGCACTTGAGAACATTCCGTCTCTTGACTGTTGGCTGGGAAGCACTGGCTGTTAGCCTCACTCATGTGTCTGGGGATCCCTGGGAAAGCTGTGTCTCTCCCAACATCTGCTCTTTCATCTTTAATGGAATCTAACCTGGCCTTGAGTACCCCTCAGCTTTGTCCCAAGCAAGAATGAGAGGTCATATGTCAAAGCTTCTTGTGGGCTAGCTCGGATAGCAGGGAAGAAACACGTTCCAGTTTTTGATGTGAGAAGACTCAGAGAATTTATAGCTATTTTTAAAAGTCCACCATAGAAGGAAAATGAGACTGGAGCACCTGCTCTTAAATCTGTCTGGGAATACCAATTGTTACATTTTCTCACATCCCATAAGCCCCTACAAGTCATACGTGACCATTCTAATTTCAAGGGAGGGTGGAAAATGAACTCACCTTCGTTAAGCAAGTAAAAAACTGAAAATATTTGGACATTAGGAATAACGATGTTAATAACTTTTTCACTTTTATCGCTGATAATAAAGCCTTTCATGGTTAGGAATTGATGGCTTTTCTGAATGGATTTTTAGCAGTTTTTTTGTTCAAGTTGCAGAATGAACCGATCATCATGTTCAAGAAACATGTCATTCTTGAGTGTGTTTCCGGCTTCCATGGTGCTTCTTTATATACGACCACAAATTCTCTAATACTTAGTCATTCTATAGACCTTCTTAGAGTAAGAATAAACTTTCATAGCCACTTTATCAATTACTTGCCTCTGTGGCATCTCATCACAAAGGACATCGTCTTTTAACATTATCTCATGTTTATCACATACAGGTGACGTGAGCCATCAGCACATCTTATTTCCTTAGTTGAAAAAGAAGAGTGCAGTTAATAGATACACAAAAAATGATGCAACAGGAGTCAATCTTGGTTGTCGAAAATTTAAATTTAGTAGAACTCTTTCTGATGTGGACTTCGAGGAGACATCATCTTGGGGAGAGATGGCCCATGTTGGTGGGATGGAAGGCTGGTGAAAATGGAGGTAGGTCAGTGTGAGTCATACAGGGCTCTTAACTTTTCCTTGAGACCAACAAACCAAGGCAAGACAGCTAAATACAACTACGTGTGCGTGTGTTCATATATATATATATATATATATATATATATATATATATATAAACTTTAAGAAAAATTCACAAGTACAACTTTAGCTGGAGTGAGAGAGTCTTAACAAGCTGTTGAGAAGGCAGCTGGCAGGGCGCTTCGGGGGAAATCTGCAAGGCTAATGTAAGATAGGATTGATGTAGTGGTGGGGAGTAAGGTCGCGTGAGCCTGGGTGTTCAGGCCCCGGCTCCTCTGTTTCCTGGCCGTGAATCTTGACACCAAGAGTGTCAAGGATGGCTCCATTCCACATTCCACAGCATCCTTGAGATGTCAGTGGTATATGACATGACACGGCCCTTGGAATGAATCTAGGAACAGTCTTAACCACTCTCTGGGCCAGGAATAGAAAGACTCGTGAGATCCTCGCTCTCTTCCCTGTGAGCCAGATGAAAGGCGAATTGTTGGGGGAGACTTGGAAGAGGTCCAAGAAGATTGAAAGAGCTTTGGCCCTTGGATGCATTTAAGGTGCAGCCCCACCATCCTCCTGCATCAAGCTGACCCACAAGCAGCAAAGCTTTTGTCCTGCAGCTAAGATGTGGGGTTTCTCTGTCACAGCTTCATGTGTTATTCTAGTACAGGTGTGATTTTAGGTGAGGTTGTCTTAATCAGCTTTCTCTCTGGATTATGAGCTAGAAGAACTCATAACTTCCTGTTGACGTTTCTGACAAATGTCAAAATGAAGACTTCAGGTACTTAAGAACATGTCTATCGGGAAGTGACTAGTCCATAAAAGACCAATATTTACTGTAATTATTATCTCTAATTGGGTTCTACATTGGAAGGTTAGTGTTTGATCTTTCCTTTCTCCTCTCCTTCCTCCCTTCTCCCCTCCCTCTTTGTCTTTGTTCATTTTTTCTTTCAGACAGGGTATCGTGTATCTGAATCTATTTTCAAATTTAATATGCTCTGGGGGATGACCTTGAACATCTAATCCTCCAGCCTTCACTTTCTGAGTGCTGGGATCACCAGTATGTGCCACCAGGTCTGGTTTTATGTGTTGATGGTTGGGTCCAGGATTTCATATATGCTAGGCAAGTACTTAGCAATGGATCTGCATCTCCAGACTTGAGCATTTCTTTTTTTGAAGTTGGAGTTAGCAGTCTTGAAACGATATTTGTCCTGATGAAGTCAGTTATGATAAATATCTTGGAAGGGCTATTTTACAATTAATAGCTTACTGTATGATAGGCTGGACACCTTTGTTTAAGAAATAAAATATGGAAGAACGAATGTCCCTTGGAACAGTCTCTGTAAGCCCTGTGAAATTGGAGGCCCCTAACCTCCTGAGATACTGGATGTCAGTAGGTGTTTGGTGAGACCTGAGCTGATTATCCAGGTGTGTTCATTCTAGGCTCTGTCAAGGTGCTTGGAGCTGCCAGTTTACTTCACTCTTATAGGCCCTGCATAAAGCCAGGACACTCTTATTTCTGTTTTCCTGCCATGGAAATTGAGTCTGACAAAGCTACTTGAGTTAGCAAATGGTGGAAGCAGGATTTGCATAGGATGGTCAGGCTCCCAGATGGACACTTTGTATCAGTGTGCCACCCAATCTAGTTCATACAGATCCAGTAATTATCCACAAATACTGTTCAACCATTGAGAAATGTTCCTTGGTGTCTTGGTTTCGTTTCATGTTGCTATAATAAAATTCTCCGACAAAAACAGTTTAAGGGAAAAAGTGTTTCTTTGGCTCATATTTCCAGGCCACAGCCCATCAAAGTAGGGTAGTCAAGGTGGCAGGAACTTGAAGAAGCTGTGAACACTGCATCTAAGGAAAGTGCAGAGAGCAGTGAATTTATGTATGCATACCGGGGCTCAGCATAAGTTCCCTTTTTCATTCAGCCCAGGGCCCAGCCCTTGAAGTGTATCATTAAGATTCAGGGTAGGTCTTCTCACTTCGATGAATCCAATTAAGAAAATCTCTCACCGGCATGCACATAGGCTGCCCTAATCCAGACAATTCCTCATGGAGACTCCTCCTTGGAGGTGTTAGCTTGCATTGAGTTGACCATTAGAACTAACCATCACACTTGGTTTATCTTCAGAGACCTACATCACTTGTGTCTAATCAGAGCCTTCTGTACAGTAGTTAGAGTCTTGATCCCTTAAGATACTCAAATCTGATGAGAGGAGGGGCTGGGAGACATTGTCATGGAATTGTCGATCACACCATTTTAGAG